>NC_136909.1:16557329-16841108 GCF_949606895.1 Notothenia rossii | reverse complement strand
AGGATGTTTGGTCCACCCCCCACTTGTAAAAAAAATAGCACTTTACCCCTGCACCGTCCACCCCCCCACCCCCCACCAACAACTCCTGGGCTAAGCCCCGGATCTCCTACAATCCTAAATCCACCACTGGTTTTGATGATTCAACTATGATGAAGAGAACTCTGAACGTGAGTCAAGCTATAAGCTTGTTTTTTGACATGGAGGAGGAGGAGCCTGTGATGTTGCCCTCTGTGTCGTAGTTGACAGAAACTGCTTTGAAGCGTGGCACAGATAAAGACAGAAAAAACAGATTTTTGTACATAATGTGTATAGGGATGCCAGAAACTGACCATGATCAAAATCGAAAATCGGACAGCCCTGGCGAATAATAATCGATTATTCGACGCCCGCCCCCCACGGGAGAGAAAAAAAAAACTCTTGCATTTGACCTCATTTGCACTTGTCAGTTTGAAGTAGTTCCACAAGGAACTCTTCTTTCCTTTGTTCATCTTTAGTTGTGTTCTCACTCCAATAAATCAATCGCACGTGTGACGGAGAGGGGGGGGGGTGTAGCAGCGCAGCGAAGGGCTGCGCAGAGTGCAGCAGTCTGCAGTCTGCACTCTGCGCAGCATGCGCTGCTGGCTTCCTCCAAGTTTACAGTAAAACAAACTGGTGGTGTGAACAATGGCCATTTACAATTATTAATACTATTATTAGCATTAGTCTATATTTTGGTTGAAACTAAGCCAGGAAAAAAAGAAAAAAACATAAATAATAACAAAAAAACATATAAATAAAATCGAATTTTAAAAATAATTTTTCGATTATGGAGACTGTAACGAATATTCGAATAATCGCTGGCATCCCTAAATGTGTATATATATATGTTTGTATTATATTTATAATAACACTTTTGCCTTATCAGAATGAAATCCCATGTACATTATTTAAGCTTTTAAATGTTTTGTTGTTCCTACTGTGTCACTGTTGACCGAACTTGAGAAATTAGGAAAAAACGCCTATGGATCATACTTGTCAACCCTCCCGATTTTCGCGGGAGACTCCCGATTTCATTGCCCTCTCCCGGTTTCCTTCCGGGGTCATATTTCTCCCGCATTTCTCCCGATTTCTGACAAAATCAGATTTACACAAGACTGTTTCCACTCGGATTTTAATACAGCTACACCAGGGGTGTCAAACTCAATTTCATCGCGGGCCACATTAGCATTATGGTTGCACTCAAAGGGCCGGTTGTAACTTTAAGACGATATAAATATATAAAATAATGTATTATATTACATTATTGCCTCTGCATTGGATTATTATCAGATAGGGTAGTAACTTCATAATTAACTACGTCTGAAAGGAGAAGTCTAGGGCAAATAATTGCAAGTCTCTTCAGTGTGAGGCAATGTGCTTCTGTAAAACGGCATGTAACCGTATAATAAACATATTACATTCTTTGCAAGCTCTTGCGGGCCACATAAAATGAAGTTCGTGGGCCAGATTTGACCCCCGGGCCTTGAGCTTGACACCCCTGAGCTACACCATTGTTTGGTTTCCATGGTAACACGTCTCTTTAGTAGCGCGCGCAACTCAAAGTCTGAGAGGGTGAGGCAGATATTCACAGAAAACAGAACAAGAATCGACAACTACTCACTCCTTTCCTGTAAAATACAGGTCCAGCCCACACATATGCTCCATCAAGGACGGTGCTACAGGCCGCAAGGCAGTGCACTTACAACTACAATAAGCATGTTAATGTTAATCTAACAGCTCCGGCGATCCACTAGCACGCTGTCCTCATATCCCCGGACCCCCAGACTCGGAGGAGCACAGGAATGTCAGTATTGTTTATGAAGCAGTTATTACATTATTGAAATGAAAATACTATTTATTTACTTTTACAAACAGTGAGCAGCTGGGCAGCTGCAGCATGTTTATTGCAGGACATGTGTTGGACACACAGACTGTGTGGTTGGACCATGGGTTGGACTCTGTCTCACAGGCAGGTTGCAGTTTAACATCAGAGGAGACTGGGACAATTGTACATTCTCAAACTGCACCACTTGGAACTAACTAAACAATTATTTTTATATAATTGTATTCAATAACCGTAACAAAATTAAACAGTATGAAGTGATTTGTAAATAGGAATACAGATTTGAATTAATGTTTTCATAAATATATTTTTCTCCCAGTTTGTCATGGGACTTATTTGTACCCTCTCAACGAACCAGAATCGAGAACCGAAAAGAACCACCGGAATCGAAAAGCATAACCGGAATCATTCAAATCCAAACGATACCCATCCCTATGTGTGATAAAGTAAAATATTACCATAAAAACCGTGGGAAAATGTAAAATACGATTCCGATCGATTTTTCTGGACAAGTGAAAAATGTATTCGGACAAGTAAATTGCCAAACTCACTTGTCCATGGACAAGTACTCTCTAAAAACGTTTTCTTACACTGCATTTGCAGGAAACAACATCTAAGGAACCTTAATATTTAATAAACTATGAATATTGTATGTCCATATAACGGGAAAAAACTAATTTAACTGATCTTTTTCATTTTCTTTTTTAAAAAAAACACATAATGCTAACAGTGAGCCTCTGAATTAGCCCCGAGCGAAAAATGCTAACCTATTACTGCACCGAAAATCACTCCTAGCTCCCTTATTACTTATCCTAGCTGCACATCCAACACATCGTTTATGATCGTAAAGACACAGAATCTAACGGTGCCCACCTCAACACTGAAAGATACAAACTCGCGACGTTATCAACAAAAACGTACATCAAAACATGTGGCGCTAGGTAGCCTACAACGCTAACATGGCTTACCTTGGTTTTGTCAGGTCAAAACTGGTCTTCAATGGCATTAAAACGATAACAACGATGATGTAGTTAATCCATAGGTTAATATCTAATGTGGCTGTGTCCCCTTTGAAATGTTCTGATAATCTATAAGCACTAAAACTGCAATTCCGTTTTCAAATAGTAGAGCAGGCCATTCCTACGCTCTGTAGCGAGATTGAATGCGCGAAGATGCCATAATTTTTAACATGAGTTTGTGAGGGGACGATTTTCCTTCGATTTTATTGGCTGTAACGGTCAGAAAGAGATGTCACATGTCAAAATCTGAGAAGGGGGGCCAGAGATAAGGAAAATCCACCCAAATGGCAGAAGAGGTTTTTTTTTGCTAAATCTGTCTAAAAAGGTCAAATATCACTTGTTTTGCAACAATCTTGATACAGGGTAGGCTACTTATTGTTGTACTTTGGATTCCTAAAGCTTTTAGTCTACTAACCCATCATCCAAGGTTAGTTTTCACTATAAGTACAAAATATTCTTTGGACGGACACTATAATTTACAGTTTTTTACCATGTTCAATCTGAATTTTCTTTGAAATAAAAAACATCTATATTGATTCGGAATTTTCTACATCCAACTCACAGGTTTATCATTACTTTGAGAAAAAATATTATTAATTTAACCCTTTTAGAAGGGAAGATATGGTCATTTGTTCTGGGAATGTCATTTTCGAGCCTGAAACCTGAAAAACAGGCCTGGGGCTTAAGAGGTTTTTAAGGATGCCAACTCTCAATCAACGATGCAAATGGTCTTCAAATATCATTTTCAACACATAATATATATGTTGATTATTATAGCAGACCAACCTGCAACACATTTTGATCATCCTCAATTCTGTGTAGAGTATACGACAAAATATTAAATTGTAAAAAAAAATACACAAACTAGAATCAACAACCCTCTATATTTCTAAATCTCTATTAACCAAAGCTTCCAACACCTACGGCTTGCTACAGAAATACTCATCCTAATAAAGGTCTGTGTCCAAGCTAAATCACGGTTCATAAAATCACTCATCTTGACATCTCGGATCTCTTGCTCTGTGACCTGGAAACACCCTTGCATGCAGATTTTAAGGACAAACACTGGCATTTCGCTCTAAGTGAACCTCTGAAGCTTCCTTTGATCTGATTCAAAGAGAGAAAATAACTTGCCCTCCGGGGACTTCCTCCCACTTTCTCCACTAATCTTATTTGGTTTATTAGACGGAAGTCAAGAGCTTTGTGCAATGTGCTTACGAAATAAATACACAATAGACTGAAAATATTTTGTGTCTTTATATTTTTATAAACTTCATCATTCAGTTTCAATATAAAATACAAGATATAAATAGACAAATATAAAATAATTATATCTATCAAAATGAAAATGTGTGCTCTTAAAATAACATCATCCAAGAGTCCTACATTGCAGCATGACTTTTTTTCACAAATTATATTTCAGTCATCACACACAGTAAGCATGATAAATATATATTCTATAAATTAAGGTTACTATTTTCTTTTTCTAAGGGACTCCTGAGCTGTAGTAGATTGACATTCGATTCACATAAATTACAGTAAATACACATGAGGACAGGATAACACGAGTAGACTTGAAAATGCAAACTGAAATTATACAATCAATTTACACAGACAATTGTCGTAATATATTTTTTTATATTAAGAAGATGCTAGCGATGTACAACACATTTCTCGTCAAGAAAAATATGAGATCACTATCATTTCTATATGATAAAAGTGAGTCTGCAGCCAGCCGGTTACTTTAGCTTAGCACAAAGAATGAGAGCGAAAGTAAACAGCTACCCTGGCTCTTTGTATTGTAAACCAAATCAGCTAACCTCATCTGCAGGGCTAACAAGCTGCCACAGTATATCTTGTTTGTTTAATCTGCACACAAACAGAAGTGTAAAAGTGAGAGATTATGTTTTTTAAGAGGGGCTATGTTCCAGGAGAAGTGACTTAATGGAGCCTATGCTAGTTGCCTTGCAACCTAACAATGACAACATAAAGTCACTGCGCCAGGCCAAGAAATATGTTGGCACATAACCCCATGTAAACCCTCAACATGCCACATTTGTTACTTTTGGCTGAGCCAGGCTTGCTTCTGTTTCAAGTCTTCCAGCTAAGCTATCGGGCTGCTAGTGATATCTTCATATTTACTGAACAGACAGGAGCGGTATAAATATTTTCATCTAACTCTGGGCAATAAGCTTATTTACAAAAAATGTAATGTGATTCAAAGTCATTTTAAAGTCATTAGACCAAGAAGTGTTGAGTCAAGATTTATAAAGTGTGAATTTTGTAATAATCATTGCAATATTAACTTGTTAGATAAATATTGCAAAAGACTGCATTATTGAATTATTTCTGAAACTATCTTTTTTGTGTCCCTTTTGTTTTAACTTTCATAAAAAAGTGTTGGACATAATTTCCTCTTTGTTGTGTTTGAAAGCAAAAAAAAAGGAAGAAATACGAAACCTTTCATATAACTTTTCTTATTGCAAGTTTTATCAGTATTGCAATATTCAACAATGTTATTGCATATTGCATATTTTGCTCATATGGTGCAGCCGTCCAGCTGAGAGAAAGGGATGTGTGCTCACAGGATGCTTTATTCTAGATATATAGTATTGCTCCAGAACATTGTATTATGCGGTCTGCTGTTACTGGTGCGAAGTCGATCCCCAACATTATACAAGATCCTCTCTGTAAAGCTGTTAGATAGGGGGTGACCTATTATGAAGCTGTTAAATCTCAACACAAGCTTACTACAGCTGACTGCAGTCAGGGTGTGATTCAGGAAGTCCATCACTCAAAGATTCCAACTATTATGATGAGTAAAAGGAGGAAACCTGCGATGCCCCCACACATGGCCAGGCCGAGACGTTTCTGTCAAAAGGAGAAGTAACGAGGAGTGAGAACTGTGTTACAAATCCTTTAAACTATTAAGCAGCTGAATGAATGAATGAATTAAAGCATATATGGGTTGATGGATGAATGATGTGTTTAAGGAATAGAAGTTATGGATGATATGTTACCTCACAAAGTCGTTCTCATACAGGAGGTTTGGTTAGTCCGACAGACAGGCCCACAATTAGTGCAATAACAGCAAGCAGGGTCAACAGAGCAAAGGCCAGGATAATGTATTTCTGCCAAGTGAAGAGGAGGGTGTTATTTGAACTTCAATGAATTGAACAGTTTGGTTGCAATAAAAAGGCTTTACAGAATCATAGGGTAGTTTTAAGTTATGACATGTGACTTTAAACATTGTATAATTCACACTTACTCAATTTAACTTAAAAAACGGTATGTATGAAATAAAAGAAACACATACCCTCCGAGATTTTTGTTGGTATCTCACTGCTTTTTTGGTCTCTTCCTTTGCGCTACTTATGTATTCCACTGCATTCGAGACATTATTTTCAATGTTGTTAATCATATCCCCCTGTAAATGACAGGATCAAAATGCTTTTATTTTGTGCATCTCATATTCGACACTTATAGTTTCATGTCTTGTTACATAAGAAGAGATCATATTTGTTAAGTGTTATTATGGGAGAATAACTATTCTTGTGGTACTACTGCCTTATTAGGCCCATATTGAGCAGAGCATATTAAGACCAAAACTCATGTACAACAACTTCCTTACTTGCAATAAATAAGCACTAATTAGAGGGTTATTGAGGAAAAACTCTCAACTAATGGCTTATTACTTGTAGAATATGATCGTGTAGAATAAGGCATTAATAAGTGTTTTATAATAATAACTAATAAATAGCCAATATACTGCTAATATGCATGTTAATTAACAACTAGTTGATTGTTAATTTGTGTACCTTAATATAAAGTGTTACCTATTAAACTAATAACACTATTTTTCTTTTTGATATAAAGGCTTTTACCTACGAACCTTTCCATTTAGCCATTACCTGAGTTTCTACCAGCATTGCCATGTCCATAAACATTGTATGCAGCTCTCTGATGCTCGTCTCCAGGCGCATGATGTCCTGGTGTCGTGACTCTATCTCATTTAGTGCCTGACGTGTTATCTGGGAATCAGAAATGATCTGAGGGAGAGACAAAGAGACACAAGGTGAAAAACCTCATCTCAAAACACCAAGAAGAAGAAGAAGATGGACCTTTATTGATCACAATCACATGTTCCCAGCTGTACTGAAAAAAAGAAAAGGCCTGGTGTGGTGACACATTACCCCACCCCAAATTATTTACACATCAACCACCACCAGATGGCAGTACCATATTTTAACCATAGACTGTGAAGCTTTAAACCCTGCAATAACAATATTCTGCATTCGTCATGATAAAACTTACATCAGATGTGAAGATTGATGGATTTCCACTTTCTAACATGGCTTCTAGTTCTTCATTGGTGGTGGCTTTTCCAGCTAAAATAATTTTAAAAAACATCAATGATTATCCAACAACAAACCAACCTACTGTACCTGCTGTTTATACATAATGTGTTGGAGCACTGAGCAGTTGTGAGGTATTCAGATTTGAACGGGTGTAAGACAACGTTGTGTTGTACTCTGCAATATATGCATAGCCTCTCAACTAAAAAGAATCACAGAATTTAATTTTAGAAAATAAAAAAAGTGTATCAAGTATATATAATTGTTAAGAAAAAAATATAATCCAGAACTGATTTGTAAGACATTTTACAAAAGATCTGAGGAAAAATGATTTCGGATGCAACATTCACAGGAAATTATCTGTTCAAATTGTATACTTGATTTAATTGTACAGTTTATCAGTTTCTTTGCCATTCTTTTTTTATATGCATTCAATATAATATGAAATAACCATAAAATGTGTCACTTGTCATAAATCGTAAGTTTACTCAATGCTAGAAAAAGGGGTCCATTACGGAAAATGGTTGGCCATTGAATTAAAAAAAACATGCTGAATTTAAACTACAAATATCCACAGTTGTTAACAACCTATTTATCAGTAGATTGCTAATTGTGATAATTACGTGTTTATTTGTTGGTAGCTCCTGCTGTTTTTCGTTTATTTGCAGTAAAGTGTTGTTTTGTGACTAAGATTAGAAGTGTCTGAGGAACAAAGGAAGTGTGCAGCCCTCACAGAGAAACAGCTGCTGAAACTCTATAAACAGAAAGCTTTCTTTTCCTGGAGCAGTGTCTCCTCTTGTACCACCCCATCCCTGGAGAGACAGATCTCTGTGCAGGTGCGTACTGTATGTCACACACCTGTTTCAATGGCTACTCCTCAGAGAGACGGAGCCAAACACAGCAAAACCCACCACCATTACAAATCCAGCTAAGAAGTATAACTTCTGAAAGGTGTCAATGAAGAGTGTAAGTCCACAATAGTAGGGCCGAGGTTCATGTGGCCGTGACTACTGTTTCACTGGCCGCTGCGCCCTCTGCCCGTTTCCCTGGCAACGCAAACACAACGAGGCGTCTCCAGTATCAGGCTCTTCCGTCTGCAGCGAGAGAACTGGAGCCTCTCATTAATGCCGGCCGCAGGGACTGGGAGAGACAATCCTATTTTTTGCCTTTCACTATTGTCTCTTTTTGTAACTGGTTGTTGCTCTATTGGATTCTGTAATCAATTCTACCATTACAACTACTGCTGATATAGGTTCAACCAAAAGTCACCATATATTGAGAATCTGGAATTTGGATGTGATCAATTGTTACTTTGCATTGTGCAAAACAGAGCTTATTTCTCAAAGAAACAAAAAAGGAAAATATCCCGCCCAGCTGCTGGTTCATCAAAAGTGTCCAGAGAACTAGATAGGAAACGGGAGCTGTCTGTTTCCTGGATCCTGTTCCAATTCTTATGTCATTCTTTTATCTAGCAAATTCAAGCCATTGAAGTGTTCAAAAAGGGAGTATTTCCTTCAAAATATAGTCCAAAGTTCCTGGCCTCATAGGGAGTATATTATGTTTCACTTACTTATCTCCAGCTGTCTCTGGATCCTTCCTTTGCTTCTTTCCCGAAAGGACACTTGAGTCTCATTGTACTGGGTCATGACCTCCACAAACTTCCTGGACAGAACCGTGTGCTGAAGACAAGTCAAAACAAAAGACTGCAGTGTTTTAAAACGTAATACCTCAGAAAGCACTCTTGTTAATTGCTGGAATTTATTTTAAAGGGAACTTTAACGACATTTACTACTCTGTTATGTTCAAATGTACACTCAAACTAAATACATATATTGGCAATTTATAGCACATGCTGTAAAACATTGAATGGTGCAGGTACATTAAGGATTTTCACAGTAAATCATTATAATATTCCTTATTTGTGTTTACTGTGGATACATCTATCCAAAAATATGTCCCTCCTGATGTGTGTGTCCAACTGACAGACGGCTCGTGTATGAGGAAGATATGATATATGTGTGCTCGTGTGGATTTGTCCTTTCATTCATCTGTTTCCTGACCTGTGTTTTCTGGATCCTAAAGTCAACAGAGGATCTGTTAGCTGCATCATCTTTAGGCATACTTTGCTCCATGGCTGCAGAGTGAGAGTGATGATGCATTACACAACAGCAGATGGCATCAGCTTGTGAGGTGTAGTCAATAAACAAGTTTGACAAGTGCGTCATTGATCAACTCACATTTTAGTTTAGTCCGCACCACGTTGGCGTTCCCTTTGATATCGTTGGTCAGAGCATCCAGTTGGTCCTTTGTTCCTTCACATGAAAACAAAAGGGAAACACGTCAGACTTGGTTTTGTGATTTGGAAAAGCCATGTCATCTAGCTAATAGCTGTTCCTCACTGTCTTGTAAATATTGGTTTTACAGTGATTTCATCTGGTAACTTGGCAACAACACTTTGGCAATATTGCAGAGGTCACACGACAGAACAAAGCACTAGCTCTTTGTTTCTTTCCCTGGAGGCCATTTCCACATCATGGATGTTAAACGTTGCACTGTGTTACATTAAGCATAATCACTGATGATGCCATGGCACTGTAAACTGGCTCTTTGTATTGCAGAGTCCTCAGGCTTACACACTGAACTGAGCCAGGACCTGAGTACAACCAGTAGTAACAATGGTCTCGCTAATATACAGTAGAGGAAAGTAACCAAGTACATTTAATCAAGCGCTATACTTCAGTAAGAACCTCACAAGCGAATATTAGTATTTCCATGTTATGCTACTTTATTCTTCTACAAGCCAGAAATGATATACAAAATATACATAAACACATGTTGATGTTCTGTTGGGATTACGGCACATGGCAGTATTAAAAGTCCTTAAAATTGGCTCCACCTTTGCCATGTTGCAATTTAAAATGAGTTATCACATTAAAAGATCACTAGTTATAATCCAGTGATATAATTATTTTATTTTAAAAACAACCATTCTGCATCCTGTGTACTTTGAGTATATGTAGATGCGAATATATTTGTGCTTTTGCTAAAAACACTTCCTTAACCTCTGCTTTAAACCATTATAAATACTTTTAATCTGGATCTGATTTAGAAAATAAACATTTGCAAATCACAGAAGGTTTGAATCCCTGAGTATATTGTTGCTGAGAGAATCATTCAGAGCCCATAGCACAATGGTCTGTGAGTTTTTGTGGCATAACGAAGCTGTTTCCTTCACAGGTTTCCGGCCCAAGCAGCCATTCATTTACAATGAGGAGGAAAATGTAACAAAGGAAGTGATTTTCTCCCTCTGTGCCTCAAAAGTCAAACTCCAGCCAAGCTGTTCACTCTATGCTTCCCTCACCATGAACACTTGAAATATCAACATTTAAATTCAAACACCTTCTGTCTCCTTGCTATTGCCTTATACAATCACCCACTTACTGTCATGTGGGTTGGGTGCAGTCAGTATCATGCTGTGCATCTTCCTCACCTCTTCCACTTGGTAGGAAATCTTATAAATGAGTCCTCTGACTTCTTCCACCTTAATGCATAAATAACACATCAGTATCTTGAGTCCAACCTGTGCACACATCCAGGAAGTTGCATTGAAACCCACCCTTCTGAAGAAACTCTCCATGAAGCCATCTCTTTCCACTGCCACTGCAACATCCTCCTCTCCTGGTGTCCTACTCTGTAGTGGGAACAATGTGTTACTGACTTTTAATGCAGGGTGTTTTACCTGTCAAGGTGTTAAGCAAGAAAAGACACTCACAGCAGTCAGCTCAGCCAGTCTATCCTTCATCACAACGATCACCTCGTCTCCTGCCAGGGTAATTCTAGTTAAACTCCACTATCATCCTGTAATTCTCCATGCGTGGAGTAACACTGAGACACCTTGCTGTGCACGGAGGTCAAGATGGTCGAATTGAGATGCGTAGGCCTACTTTAACCGCGTTATTAACGTGAGAGATAAAAGAAGAGGAAAAAAGTTTGGATTCAGCAAAACGGGATCCAAAATACAGCTCGAAAAAGTTAAAGTTCAACAAAATAAAAGTCCAAAGTGAATGTGTTTCGGGTTTACTCTATGTCGATATGTCTCACCGAACAAGCGCCTGTAACAGATCCAAGGTATCTCCTTCCGTGGGATCCGCCTCTCTCTCTCTCTCTCTCTCTCTCACTCTCTCTCTCTCTCTCTCTCTCTCTCTCTCTCTCTCTCTCTCTCGCTCTCTCTCTCTCTCTCTCTCTCCTCTCTGTCTGTCGTCTCCTATGGTCCTCTCCCTCTCTCTCTATCATCACACTAAATTATTGTAATCTTATTATGCTATTGGAAGGGAACAAGTTAGAATAAATAAGTAATATGTTACCTTAATTAAGAAAAACTACGCCTAAGTAGGCTACGTCTGTGACATACGCATTAGGGATTGTGCTATAATTTAAGATTTTCATCAGATGTTGAATATCATTTGAACAGCCAACACATCACCAGGAAGTTTTACGAGAAGGATTATAATACATAATTGATAAGCAGAGCTGGGTGGTTACTTAAATTGTTGTCCTTCAGCCACACGGTGGTGCTGTTTACCTTGATATGTATGAAAGTTGAGTGACTGGTGGTAAAGATTACTCCCCCACCTGTGGATGTCCTCCAAAAGGTACCCTCCAAACTGAGCATTTCACAAACAAAAAGTAACTAATTCAAAAAAGACGAAGTATGACTGAAATCTCATTTAACCCTTTGGAATCCTCTTGATTTTTGTGCAGGTTAATATATTGTAAGTATACATTATGTTAATGAATACATATTTGACTAGTTGAAATGTGATTCACCAAACCCTTCAGGTCACTCAAACAAAGTTAAAATGTCTTTCGCGGATATTATTTCTCCCTCGATGACTGGTTCTGTTTTTGGGTGTTGTCCTATAACGTCCTAAATATCCTAGTCACAAGACCAAATATGAATACGTTTTTTTTTCTTAACCCAAACAGAATTTGTATCGCACAGTGCGAATCCTGATCTCATTGATTCCCCGCGAAATATCCAATTACGCACAAGTAAGGCCATTTGCGCACTGTTCCAGCGCCCCTCCTCAGAAGATCGAACAATTACATCACGCTTTGCAATTCCCACGTTCAGTACAACAAGCCAGTCCGGAGCTTCTCCGCTCCTTGCCATATCCAGATCAGCCACAGAAACTCTCAAAGTAGTTCACTGTAGGGATAAAGATCACGGATTACGGTTTTGCTTGGAAGAGGAACAGGGTGTTACATTTTCTATCATGAAAGGAAAGCTTCTAAAGTTGTTTTGCCTCATGCCAGAACACTGAATATAATATCTTTTTTATTATACTGCTGTTTTTGTTATGTATCTATACTTCTAAGTTTGGACACATGGACTGATCAGAAGTTTTTCACATCTTGGAATAATGATTGACTCCTCCCGGAATCATCTTTATTTGGGGATTTAACAGTGGTTGTTGTTAACTTTTATCTTTTTAAAGACTGTAGATTTATAACACATTTTTCAAAAGCTATGGAATTATCTGTGCGAATTCATCTTTTTACATCTTTTCTCTCCTTTATTAAGGTAAGCAATTAAACACATACAATGCATGTTGACTAAATCCTTTAATATTATGCTTATTTCAGTGTAGTATTTTTATCAAGACAAACTATAAAAAGCAGGATAGGCTTACTGTAAAACCTGTCCTAAAGAGGTTTCAATTCATCCTAATGCTGTAGATAGTTTTTATCTTAGCACTATGAGGTAAAGAAATAAAGGTAAACAATGAATTAACAGTAATATATTCATAAATATAACAATCTTACATTCATAAACAAATACCAAAAGACATACTGAGCCCCGGTGTTTCTTCATATTAAGTGTATACTGACAATGATTGACTGGTATTCCAAAGTGAAGCTCCTTTGTATTTTATGGCATACTTTGTGATAATTCGGGAGATACAAATAATTGTATTGTCTTGTTGAATATGAAATACATTAGGGCTGTCATTGTTGTATAGCCAACTTTAAAAGTACATCTGATTTCTTTACAGGTTTATGCTCAAGTGATTCTACCTGTGAAGCATCCAGGTAGTAATTCATTCTGTATGAGTGATGGTGTGATTGATTATCTTTTTCCATACTGTTTTAACTTTCCAAGTTGAAATAAGGTGACATTGTACAGCTATTGAAACAGAAATACACACTGTACATGTTTTTACTTTCTGCTCACTGCCAATGGGAATGTTTTTGATTTGTTCACTGCCCTACTCATTAACAGAGTACTGTCACATATCTTTTACAGCTGTTGGGTTCATTATTATCAATCTTTTAATCCCCCCCAAACTCCAAAATGGAATGCCAGGAAAATAGATTTTGAGTAATGGGACAGAGCTTGATTGGGGGAAAGCCCTTTCTGGATGCTTGTTTACACGTGTGCTCTCCGTGCAGGCCTGCAGGTGTTGGCCACGGCTTCTCATTATTGGCCTCTCGATGCTGTGGACGGAATCCATGAGCTGTGGGACAAGATTGGAAACAGACCAGGTTATGTTAACGGAAGTAACATAAGTATGTGCATACATAAACAGACGGTGTATACTTGTGGGAATGCAACACCTAAATGTCTTGCACTCTGCATGGTCTGAGCTGTTTTTCTCCACCTACCTTCCAGCCAAATCCATTATGCTTTTTTTAGTGTGTGTTCAGAGTGTTTATATTGTATGGCAGCTTTATTATTATAGAACAAAATACCTGGCGTGTTGAGTATTATTATTTGCAGTGCTGCTATACTTAACTGCAAAATGTAGGGGATAGATCTGCACAAGAGCTACACATTCTTCCACATGTATTGAGTTTGCAGCCTTGTTGTCACTAAAGTCATTGCAAGTTTTCATAAAAAATGTTAAAGTTGTAGAGGGATCAGGTATAGACTTGAGTTTGATGTGTGGAGTCACACTGAGTTAAGGAAAGTCCTCAAGTAAAGAGGACAAGAGCCAAACCTCTTTGCCACTGTGCACTCAGCTCAGCATCACTCCGTCTTATACCTGCGCACCACGTCCCTCCTGCTGTCCTCCTCTCACTGTCTTCTGTTATGTGTCTGTCTAGGTGTGAATCACTGTTTCTCTCCGTTGTCTTTGTCCAGCTCTCAGAATCCACAACCACACTGTGCTCCCCTCCTCCCATAACTCTTCCTATGTGTATACCAATGACTCTGCCTACACTAACATTTCTGCAACAGTAGGTGAGGATCAATCACTTTCCACTCTCTGAAATTCATTTGTGCACCACCCACCCACTCCCTGTTGTTCTCTCTGCATCTACACAGCGTTTCACACATTTCACCTTGTTCTGTGTTTTGTCCGTGCAGCATGACATTAGATATGATTGGCCTTTTAATTATTTGTCATTGTTCATAAGCTTTGGTAAACCAGAGTTGCAACATATTATATATTATTAACAATAAGACTTTGTATTATTACCCAGAAAGCCATAAAACCCTCATGTTCATTATTTGCATAAAAGCAATTTATGATTAGTTGACCATAAAAGGACTTTGTATAATTTGATTTGTTGGATGAACATACAACTTAACATCTGGAACCTTTTGGCAATCAAGTAGAAACCCTGGCTAGCAGACACTGCTCGTAACTTTCAAGCAAAAATAATGTCCTTCATTTGTGCTCTGCTGCAGACATTGTTGAAGGAATGGTCAATAAGGGCATATTTCTAAATGGAGATAATGGTGGTACGTTTCTCCACTTTGGAAAATACCAGAACTCTTGTATCAGTGACCCTTCTTGGTGTGGTCCTGAGGGTGAGTGCACTGTTATCTACGCACATGATACTTTCGCAAAACAATTTATTTTCAGCGCATTTTTGAGCACTCTAAGGTATTGATCATGATTATTCTTAATTCTCTCTAGGGATTACCTTCTCCTTTTTCTGGAAAAACCTTGAGTATGAGTCCCGTTTTGCTGTAGCGTCTGGGGGGAAAGTTATCTCTAATGGCTTCTCGGTCTACACCAATCACTTTGGAGGATACGTGGAGTTTTACACTCGGGCGAACAACCACCGATGGAAGGTCAAGATCAAAGTTCCAGGTACTGTGGATACATTTTTTGTATCGCACAAAGCTATATTTCCCATAGGCATCCATTAGAAAAGTATTTGTTCTCTAAAATACTTATATTTGTTTCTTCAACCATAAATTGTTGCATTCATGGTTTGGTCAACTGAAACCAGATGTATTTGCTGGCAGTTGATTTGGCAAGTCAAGGGTACATTTCATAAATCTTTTGCTATATCACAAAACATACAATTAATATGGACGTGAAATAAGATGCTGTCATGTCCTTCTTACTGTAAATACAATAACGTTTTGTGGTGAGTAAACGTCAGGTCAGATAACATTTAGAAACAACAATCAGAGTGTGACTAATACTTTGAATTCTGAAAATACAAATTTAAAAAATGAAATGATCTGGTTAATCTATTTTGACAAAATGGGGAAAAAACATATGAGGCTTAACGTTAAGTTAAACTTTTACATGCCAGGATTTGGTTCTCAAATGACTTCTCTCATCTTTGTTTTTGCTGCAATTACCCAAGGTTGTGTCCAAAGCATCATAACTCAATTAAGGGTTTAAGCATTCAGTTACAGGGGTCATCTGGTTCTCATACAATGTGACATGTCCATGTTTCAGGACATTTATCAGTGTTCCCTGAAGTGTGAAGAAAAGCTTTCAGAAGTGGTGGAGTGGAGAGTATATGCAGGTATACTGAGTAGCCTCTATCCACCTCTTTCTTTGTCAATTTACATCAGCGAACAAGCCTTTGAAATACATAGGAGTACATGCTTTGTCCTTTATGATCTACCTAAAAGAGTGTGCCCTGTGGTCGTGGACAATACTAAGAACATTTTAAATACAATATTAAGTTACTTTACTTTACAGAAATATAATTTCCTTTTAGTTTAATCATCTATCCCGATAGAAGATTTATAAAATAAACAATTGAATGTCCAACAAGTTTTTAGTGTATTATTACAGTGTAAGATAAAAAGTTATCTATCCCTTGGTGAAATTCACAAGCAAGTATTTATATACAGCAGTATTTATAAATGGGCAGTACTAAATGCAAGTCATAAATACTCATAATGCATCAATAATTATAATACAATATACCTAATGTACTATATTATACTGAATAGTTGGTTATGTAAATTAGTACATAGGTTTCTTTTGTATTTTAGGTACATTATGATTCTAATACTTCATGCCTTTACTTTAATTAGAACACTAAAGGCTATCCATGTTAAATGTTACTGTAAATCTCTAGCACACAGAAGTGAAAGAGAGAGTTAACATTTAAGCGGGGGTGGTCTTTGGCACATATGGTTTATATTCTAACCACAACTGAGATGTGGTTTTGGCTGTTTTGCTCCTCTGGTGGAAGTGTTTTCACATGTGTTGTCTAATGGGACTCAACTCATTGTCAATTCAGTTCAGAGATGCAAGGGCAAGTAAGTTCTTTGTAGTGTAAAATGTAATGGAGAGAGCCTGTGAGCTAAAATGTTAAGTCAGTCCCAGTTTTTTAGCAATTAGCATTTTCAGTAATTTAAAATTAGCTAACTTTTTTCAGGACGATTTAAAAGATTTGTTGAGCAAATGGTAGCATGCTAACATTCTGAACTAAGCTAGTGAACAGGCAAACAGCATGCTAAACCTTAGCATGTATGCAATTCATTGGAGCATGATAGCATGCTGACACTTGCTAGCATGGCTGAAGGCTACTTTGGTCTGTTTCTACCAAATTGTAGTTTAGTTCTGCTTCCAGCTTCTGTTAGGATTTGCTGTTATTCTTGATGATACATGACAGTTATCACAATATATTTGGGTTTCTGAATAAGTTAGTACATTTCCATGCCACCCATATTTAAGATGTAAAGCCATATAATATTGCAACACAGTCTCACGGCATTTCGTGTTATAGTCACGAAATTATTGATTCGTGTTCACCAAACACGATTTCGATTTTTTTTTTTCGTGTCACACAGAATGATTTTAAAAGCAATGTAAATAATAACAGATTAGAAGGAAAACAGATTTAAAAAAATACAGATTTCAGTATTCTGACACAGAACGATTTTAGAAGCAATGTATTTATATTGGTAGCCTACCTAGTATGTTTTGTGCCTGCACCAAATAATAACAAATTAGAAGGAAAAAAAGATGACAAAAAATACAGAATTCAGTATTCTGAGTCTCTGAGCCCCATTTCTTTTCCTCGCGGACGGCAAAACAACTCCGACATTATACAATTTTAAATAAAAGGGATAGGGTTAGGCGTAGTGTAAGATATTGAGAAAGAAAATATTTTTATGAAACACACAGCTTCTGGTATTCTAAGACCCGACGGGACAAAAAGACGTGGTGCAGGCACGAAACATACTGCCAATAGAAATACATTGCTTTTAAAATCGTTCTGTGTAACACGAAAGAAATGCGAAAATCATGTTGGTGGACACGAATCAATAGATTAAATTAATCTCGTGACTATAACACGAAATGCCGTGAGACTGGGTAGAATATTAAAACGTGCATTCCTGTGTCCTGCTCAGCTTTTGATCATACCCCATTTTCTTTACTTTCCTCTAATCAGCCATACTTACATAGCATTAACATTTACAGTGCAGATTTAAAACTTACATTGCTGTATTTTTCCTTTTTTAGGACCTTACTGGACCCACATTCTCTTCACATGGACAGTAAAGGATGGCCTGAAGGTCTTCACCAATGGGACCTTTACTGCTGGTGACCCAAATGGCAGTGTCTCCGATAACTATGGAGACCCCTACCCTGACCTTGTCATTGGAACAGGCAACGACAGAGCATATGGTCACTATGTAACTGGTGCCTTCGATGAGTTTGTCATCTGGGAAAGAGCACTGCCTCCTGGTGAGATCTCCCTCTACTACGGTGCAGCCACAGGTAGGACGATTGGCTTTACTGGAAAGTATTTTAATCTCTCTCTTGGACATGGCCTATCTATTATAATATGTTTTCCCTCGTGACTCTGGATCTGAGGAAACAGGGGTTAAAAAGCAATTTCCGTCCTTGTCCTCACGAAATTCCATCCTCAGAAGTCATGCATGACAACCAGATATGAAACTATACAAATTCCCCCCAGCCCCCGTCAAATGGCTCTTCTCAATCAAAACATTTGCATGACCTTGCACTGTATAAGTGCCATGGCTCACATAGTTCTGCCTTATAAGTATTTAACAGAGTGCAGAAGCACGTTGGGTCGCAGGGGGCAGATCATTATGATTTAATGTGACAAGGTTTAACATGCTAAGACACTCTTGAGTATTTTGGTTATCTTGTTGTTTACCTCCTTTGGTCAGTAGAGTGCCAACAACCAGTTGACATTCATTAGAATTTATAAATAATATAATTAGACTATGTGATGATGTTTATTGCCACTTTTCAGGGTATTCTGAGAAATGTTCAAAGTCCGATACAATGTCCATTCTTTGTTAGTTTTCTGAATGACCTTTTGTTGTGAAGGACACAAAAAATATGAAACTACACTATTACTATGCACTCTTGGAGCTTCAACTGCTCACACTGCATGAAACATAAAATGCGCACTGCCTTGGTTTCTTCTCCGAAGTCGTTACCAAAAGCAATATATTCCACAGACCATTACCAGACGCAAAGAGCCTGACTGTTATGGTTACAGAAAAATATGTTTACTCCTGCAGAGCACACATATAAAATCTTGCATTGAGCCAAAGAAGAACAGGAATTGTTCGGACAATGTACTTCCGTATATGGCCTTTTCAGGTGGCTAGTTAGGGCTGTTTTTATAAAATGACAGAAAATACCTAAAATGCATCTTAGTCTTGTCAGTCGGAGTATTATGTGCTTGATTGTTGTTGTACATTGTAATTTATTTCATTTTATGACTGGGCATGCTGTGGCCACATAAACTGTAGGCTGGGTTGGGATTAAACCCAGCTACATTACAGAGGCGAAGCCTGCTCAGGTTCAACTAAGGATCTAATAAGATGCTACTTAAATGGGGATATCCAATCTGGAAAACACAATGTAAACATGCCACTAGTGTGGTTCCTTAGACCATGTCATAGATTGCTGCTGGAATGAGTACTCAAACCAAGAAGTAGGTTAGCATATTTGCCGGTTCCATGGTCTTGAAGTCAGGGTTTAAGTTAGATGCCATAAACAAGGTTTGTGGTAAACATAAGATTAATAGATTTTATGGCATAAAATCGACATTGAATACCGATGAATACCCCACTGGTGAATTGAAGCTTTGACGTGTTGCAGTTACAAAAGCGCCTTTACCTTGGCGTAGTGATGATGACATTGGATTATGCCAACTTGGTTTAGTTTGTTTAACAGCTAAGAACTTTTTATTTATTGCCATTGTGTTTATGCTTATTGATCACAAAGGTAGTGTGCATTTTTTTTAAAAAGGGGGTATTTTCTGGAAAAAAAGCAAGATTCAATTGAAAACTTCTGTTGCCTTTCCTTCGAGGGAACCAGTGCAATGCTACTTTATAAAGCTCTTTGTTTTGTCTTTTCTAGGCCAGGCCTTGGTTTCTGCCACAACACCCAAGGTCTCCGAAGAAGTCACTTCATCTGCACCAACAGTTGTAAGTTTGTCAACTTTGCAAGGCTTTCTGATTAACAAAAACAATGATATCTTGATGTCTTTATATGTAAATGTGGTTGTATAAACTACATTTATGATAACGTATTTATAAATACAGTGTCCACAAAGAAACAGTATGTTAAATTTGCACACAGTTTTAGAGCCCAATTTAACACAATGCTAACAGTTAATTTCTTATTGAGCTGTTGTTTCCTATTCAAGAAAGAGGAGCTGGAAACAAGGATATTGAGAACACATGTGAGTATATCCGTCCTGTTTATTAAAGGGCTTTGGAGGTAGAAAACGGATAAAGAAAGAGAAGAAAGTGGAGACAGATGCTCATCACCATGTACAAAATGGCTCCCTGTAGGGCACTAGCCTGGAAAAGAGCAACACTGAATCTCTTGTCCAAAGAGTATTTTCCCAAACCTTGGCTATCAGTCACAAAACATCCTGTGTATGTTGGAACATGGCGCTCCTTCGGAAACTGCCTCCTGATAGTAAACTTCATTTGATGGCTGACGTGTTGTCTCCCCAGAGATCCACTGAAGTGAGTCCTCCTGTCGTCAGCCGTCAACACAAGGAGGACCAAAGCTCCCAAGACCCGGAGTCCTTGCCAGTGTTGGGCTTCCTAACCGCGCTGCCCAATATGACCATCCCTTACAACACTGCCCACAACCTCACACAGGTCTTGAAACACAGTCCAACACATGCACACACACACACAAGTGTTACACTTGAAAAAACCAGTTCACACACATACCCAAAACCCACCCATGTGCGTAATGATGCAACAGTTCCGTGATGTCCATTTTCTTCCACCAGGCTTTTCTCAAAAGTGTGGAAGAAGTGCTGTCCTCTCCAGGGCTGCCAGAGGTAAATGAGTTCACACTGTTGTTGTGCAATGTTTAAACATGACATAATGTAACATATGCAATTTATAAATACTATAATCCACAGCACTTAATATATCCATGAGTTTGAGTTTTTAACACTGCATATTTTGTGATGCCAGCAGCAATAACATTACCTGGCAATGTACCCACAAAGGAATACATTGTGTAGGCAAATACGCTGGAGCAAATTGTAGAAGACACACTGCTGACATGAAGTGCTCCACAACATAATGCTTTGAATCTAAATGTGCAACCTCCTGTGCTGCACTTTAAACTCATCCTGGCCAAATCTCAGGGTACTTATATCCAAACACAATGTTGCCAGAGGAAAGACATTCTGAGCAAATGTGTGGTTTTAGCACATTGAGTGCTCAGAAAAAAGCATGCTTGTTTTTGTAGGAACAAGCTGAAACAGATGTTCACGCATGAGAACGCAAAACTTGGACACTAGATAGATTTGAAGAAAGTCCTCATCTGCTTAATGTGTGAGAAGATATTGCTTTGTGCTCGAGTTGATAAATGGCTGTTAATTTACAGTACTTGGTTTAACCCAATTGATTACAAATAAGTCCAATTGTGACGTAAGCTTAGGTTTAAACATGTTACCATGCAGTTCCAATGTGATTTATAGCTGCAGAGGTAGCTGGTTTACCCTATATTTGGTTTTCTAAATAGTTTTCTCCTAAGTTAATTGTTTTTTATTAAGGGGGTACCCCAGCGTTATATTGCACTCCCATAAAGCTGTGGTACACACAAGAAACTTTAAATAGCAGCGAAATCGAGGCTAAAATTGGCACCAATGCCAGCGGTGTCATGAATTTTAGCCCTAAAAACATTGGATTCTGCATTTGCCATAATGCAATCAATAGCTTACTTTCATAATTCCTTAACTGCCACCATTTTTCACAGACCCCCATTTGTAACAAATGAGTTATTGTTATTTTTGTAGACTTTGAAAGCTCCCTTTATAGTCACTCACTACACACTTTAGAGAATAAAAACATTCTAAAGATGTGACCACAGGTTAGCTATAAGCAAAGCTGGACATTGAAAGCAGCGATTGAATTAATTGTGGACAGTTTTCTGTTTTGAAGCAGCAGTCCATCCCTGTGGTCAGCGGTCTGATCGAGACCGTGGACAGAGTGATGGAACACATGGTGACTAACCTGGAGCCCAGATCCAACGCTCTGATCTCCCTGGGTGGACAATCCTTTATTGCAGGTCAGTATGCTGTCAGCCCTCCATAGGGTGACTCAGTGCTTGTAGTTTGTTGTAGAAGGACAGGGAACGTCCAGCTGACATCATTCGTTTTCTTATTCAGAGAACAAATGCGGGTCTGAAAAGCAGATGTACAACCCCTGGACTTTGCATGTGGGTCTTTTTTTTGACATAATATTTAGTTTGCCACTAAGCTTGCTTGTGGATTTTCTCAAGGGTGTGCATCTTTTATCCACTCCTGATAAACCACATGTGTCTTGTCGCTTGCCTCACGGTCTGTTTTTCTCAACAGCTTTAATTTTTCCCACCTCTGACCCCCACAGATTACTCTCTGATGA
This sequence comes from Notothenia rossii, assembly GCF_949606895.1. NCBI lineage: Eukaryota > Metazoa > Chordata > Actinopteri > Perciformes > Nototheniidae > Notothenia > Notothenia rossii. The sequence continues at coordinate 16,818,740 of NC_136909.1, read as the reverse complement.
AATTCTCACAGAACTACAACCTGCAACATTACCGCTTCCCCAAACTGGGCAAGAGTTACATCTCCGTGCCTGGGGAGGCTTTTACCATGCAGTGTAAGTGCAAATATTACAAAAAGATGTTCAGTTGCATGTCTTGAGTGATGCAGTCCTGGGCTTCGAGGAATCTATAAAAAGTAGAAGCTTATCTAGGTTGGGTGTGAATACCGCACATTAGTCTTGGTCTGATTCTGCCAAGAGAAAATTGTCCAGCTGGGCGGCTCTTGTTGTTTTCCAGTAATTTATTATACCAAGATTTAAGACTGCTAACACAGCATATAGTGTGGGACAGGAGTGCCATGAGAGCTTTGTGTGCCTTTATGGTGCACTGTAGGAATCCAGCTATGACTTTAATGTTGGCAGTTACCCTTTTAATCCGAACTGAAAAAAAGAGAGAGAAAGAGAGCACTTTTTCTCCACTTTTCTCTGTCATTAAAAAGAATGGACTCACAAAGCGGAGTGAGGGAGAGCAGTAATTACGGAGCGCAAAACTATTTGACTTTGTGTTCAGGTTGGATTCCCTTGGCTCCACCTGGCCGCTACATGCACTTCGTGGCCAATTAGCATACAATCACTGGAATAAAACTACTTTTGTAATTCAATACAATGATAATGGAATATATGTTATTGCTTGACACATTTTGGAGCCAAGTCCAAATAAACTCATAGTTCTGAATACCTGGCTGTATGAAATGCTCTAAAGGGAGATTTTATATCCTAATTAGGTCCAGAGCATGCTACACATTTGTGTATTTGGATACTTTATTATATTTTTCCTGATTCTCTCTTTTCCCCAAGAGAGTTGAAGTGGCACCTTGAGATCTCTTGTGGGACTTTCTGGGGGGCATTCTGTCGTAATAATCTTTTGGAAGGTTAAAACTCTCCCGCAGCATGTACACCGCACATGTGTTTGACTTCAGCAAACTCTTGTTGTCACAGTAAGCGGGGCCCGGGTAGAGGGCCTTTGAAAGGAGGAACAGAAACATTAAGGATTTCCTCCAATTTCATTGTTTATCTTACAGTATTGAAATGGGACCAAGTTGCACGATAGCTCAGATTAGGGGAGAGGGAGCCGGACCTCCTGCTCTCCTGGTGAAGTCATGTAGAGGTTTCATCTGATTTCCCAACATCCACTTAGTTTGCGGCCCTTCCCTTTCACCCTTGTGCGAGTCTACGCCTGTCCTATTAGCCTGCCGGTGCTAGCGTGTGGCGACAAGGCGGCGTTAATTAAACTTCCCTCCTTTGTGAGCATTTTAGCAGCCCTGCATCACATTCCCAGCCCACTGGACAGGCCATTCAACTTCTGTATGTTGTGTCTTCATTTCCGCAGCTCAAACCACCATTGTTGGGCTCTTCTACCACAACATGCACAACTATTACAAAGAGATCAGCCCTGTCAAGACAAGGTAAGAGGACGAAAAACACCCAATGTGCAAAGTCAGAAAAACCGGCCTTGAACATTTTTGTTAATCAACTCCTACTTTTGGTTTAAGCCAGGGTTTTATCTTGGTATGTATTCTAAACAACATCTTTCAAGCCATTCAACACACAAAAAAACGTCTTACTCTTTGTACTTCCTGTGTGGGGAATGAAGTCCTAAGGCGCCCCTGCTTCCTGCACCACAGAACCACTGATGCCCGGGGCTAGAGTCTTATCTGTCCCCCTGCATATCTCTAATCTTAACACTCAACCTCAACTGACTGATACACCCTGCTATTAGCTCTACACAGCCCCCCCCCCCCCCCCTCAGTTTTTGTCTCATCACGGGACCAGCTTGTTCCCCTCCGTCTGCAACGTTTATTGTTTTGACCAAACGTGACATAACAATGATTAAGCAATCTGTGTTTTCCAATATATACTTCATAGAAGCTGAAGTACAAAATGTGAAATATGTGAATGTTAATTTTTAAATGTGGCCCGGCTTCTCCGTGGGTGTGAATGTCCCGCTCTGTTTTATGTTAGAGAGGTGATGCTTGTGTGATCCCAATGTCACATATCAGATTGCTTTGAAAAACTATTAAGGCGGCGCTGCTGCTTGTCAGTGTGATTAATAAAATATACAGATGATCAAAGTCCCACTTAAATGCTACTGCTATGGACCCTTGTGTAACACTAATATGTTGATGTGAATACCAGAGGAAAGGGTTGTTTTTTTAATCATATTTGGCACAAACATCCACTTAGACTCAATGGTGATCTGAATAAAGTGGTCAAAGCTCACTGTGGCCCCAAAACATGTTTTAGCTTGATGATTCATATGCTAGATATGACAATTGACACTAATATTGAATAGGATACAATTAAGAAGTGAGGACATTTTGTCCATACAACCTCAAAGTAATAATTAATGTTTTCCGAGATAGCAGACTTTATATTTTCTGTCTTCTGTATTTGTATCAGTGACTCATATTTTTGCCTCTATTTCTTCTTTTCATGCTGCCTTTTTTTCTTACATTCGTTGACCCTCTTCTCTCGTCTTTTAGGATTAACGAAGCGTCTGATTTCAAGGATCATAAAATCCAAGTAGCCAGCTATCTGATTTCTCTGAAAGTGGAACCTTCACCCGCCCTATCAGTCAACCTCTCTGGAGCACCACTCATCAAGATTGTCCTCACACACATCCTGGTAAGATTCAACCCTTATGTACCAGTTCCTTTGCTAATTTGACTCATGTCTTTATCGGCCATTTCCTTTCTGTGTTAGTCAGTCAAACTGGGAAAATGGAATGTTTTTCCACTCAGCGGGCGCAGTTATTGGGTGTGGGACGCCCATCTTATCAGAGGAAGGAGGAACTTGGCCTGTCTGTGTAGCCATATCTCCCCTATAAGAAATCTATCAGCTCTATTTTTGGTGTTCTGTTATGTAGGAAGATGAGTGTCTATCAGTCACTGAGGTTTCTGCAGCTTGGCAACTATCAGCACAAAGAACAAACTCTTCTTTGCCGGGCATGTGGCTTTCAGAAAGTAAACTGATTATGGGCATTTAAACTGCAGGCTAAGGGCTCTTTGAAAGGAACAATAATTTTCTTTTATGAACAACATATTTCTTTCTTTGCTGCTTTATGGCAGGAGCTGTGCCAGTTTTCCATGGGAATTGCAGTTGAAGCTCATGATGAAAATTAACTTTCAAATGTGCAATACATCGCATTAGCTTGCAAAAATCACAAATGTGGCAGTGTTCTTCACGACCATGTTTTAATTATTGCACATTAACAAGATTGTTAAGCCATTCTTTAATCTATATTGTGTTAATATCTTATTAGACCATCATACAATAGCTTTAATGAGGCAGTTGACTGAACCCCTTACAATGTGGTTCTGTTTACAACCCTACAAGAATAATTCACTTTCTCTTTAAGTTAAATACCAACACATTTTTTTCTTTCCTAAGAGCAGAATTGAAAGCCATGCAGCTTCATTAAACAATGGCAATATTGCTTTGTTTGCCTTCATTTCACCTTGTGAAATAAATGTTTATGCTGCAATGGTCTGGCTTGGTTCCTGCAACAATGATTACTATGTTTGTTTAAACAGACACCATGGGAGAGGGCTTATACTATCCTTTGTTATTGGAGTGTTGGAGATGCTCACCAGCTCTCCTGTCTGTTGAGTCAAGGTGTTTCTATTTTAGTTGGATTGCCTTTACCTCTGATGTAAGGTTAAACCAGGCTTCTCACATTCTTTCCCCTTTACCCCATTACTAAAAAGCTGTTATACTTATTACTAACGCACCATGCCAGCATATTTTAGCTTAATTTAGGCTGCATAGCCTGGACGGGGATTTTTATAAAGGACCTGCATCGTAATTTGGCACAGAGCACTCTTGGCTGTGATTGCTTCCAGAGAAAGGATTGCAAAGACCTGTTGTTGGATTTTGTTTAAAAAAAAAGACTATTTTTGGAGTTTTAATGTCTTTGGCAGCTGGTGGATACTTAGCACCTCCCTAGCTTGGAGGCAGGGAGGGCGGCTCTCACAGTAGGAGGCCGACCTTTCCCGTCATTGTTTATGTCGCTCTTTACTGTGTGCACAAGTTAAACCTCAAAGATGTCCACTCATTGCGCCAGTCCAGTGGCCAAGAGTAAGTGATTTGCAACTGACCTCTCCGTTAATCCCCACAAAAACCCAGTGATTTCATTAAAACCTAGCAGGGGCACAGAGTGTGTCTGAAGCAGAAATGTCATCCATTTTCTCTATCTGACACCTGTCTTGATAAAACGTATCGTACAGTGGATTGATGGAGTCACCGACTTGTAAAGAACCTTGTGTCTAACAGGTAACACTCTCTGAAGGTCAAAGCCATGTGGTCGATGTCAGAGTGACCTCGAAATCTAGATTGATGCCCTCTGAGTACACTGAAACAGCCGGTGAGATCATGCCATTCCCAGCTGAGTCAGTCAGAGCCGAGGTGCCGCCATCCCACATTGTGTGGCAAGGAGTGGGTTTGATACCCAGACAAGGTGTTATCAAGGCTGCTGGAGGCCCACATGCTTTCTCACGCCATTGGGCTAAGGCGTTGATTGGACCCTGGCTCCACAAGTGATTTATTACTACTGTCTGACTCAGGTTTAGTTTGAGGGAGCCTAAGGAGCGAAGAAGGAGAGAAAAGGGAGGGTGGGAAGGCATTGGGGTCTGTAGTTAAGCTTTAATAAATGCAAAAAAAGGACCGACATCTCCTCCATTAACTCTTCTTCTATCAAAGAATAACTCTGATGGTATGAAGTGAATTCATGGATTTATTTAATGAGCAACGTGGACTTATAGGGTGAAAACTGAGAGGATTGAAAAAACTGATTTAGACAAGCTGGCCTGACTTTACAGGCTTATAAAGCAATGTGTTAGGGGGCTGCACGGTTGGCCTTTATCTATCCATCATCAATTTGTATTCATTTTATTTCTGATATAATGTAGAACTGCTTGTCATTAACCACTTCTCTATGTTGAATATAAGGCTACAGCTAGCAGGTTGTTATCCTAGCTTAGCTTAAAGATGGGACAGGTCCTTTCGTTCAGAATTTATATCGTTAGTAGAACACGCATTCACACACACACACACACACACACACACACACACACACACACACACACACACACACACACACACACACACACACACACACACACACACACACACACACATACACACACACACACACACACACACACACACACACATACACACACACACACACACACACGCACACGCACGCACACACACATACACACACACTCACACACTGTAACTACTTGATCAATCAATCAATCAATCAATCAATCAATCAATCAATCAATCAATGTTTATTTATATAGCCCAATATCACACATGTTACATTTGTCTCAGTGGACTTCACAGTTTGTACAAAATATCAGTATGACAATATGACACCCTCTGTCCTTAGACCCTCACATCGTATAAGGAAAGACTTCCAAAGAAACCCAAAGGGGAAAATGGGAGAAACCTCAGGGAGAGCAACAGAGGAGGGATCATAGACTGTATATATAAAGGGAGGGATCCCTCTCCAAGGACGGACAGACGTGCAATAGATGCAATTAATGAGACATATTTGTATTTTGTACCATGGTTGTCTACTTATTTGTAGGCCTACTTATTTGATTTGATTACATATGCTCTTGCCTCTTTATATAATGTGTTAGCTTACTGACTTTATTTTTGCCTTTCATCTGCACTGTCCCTTTGCTGCTGTAACACTGTACATTTCCCTTCTGTGGGACGAATAGAGGATTTGTGATTCTTATTCTAGAAACGGGGAAAAAAATAGCATGGCTCTGTCCAAACTTAAGCAAACTTAACAAAATCGCCCTTACAACACCTCTAAAGCTCACTTATTAACACCTTTACATAAATGTACAATTTGCCGGACAATTTCTTGGCTAGCTGTTTTCCCCTGAGTCTTTTGTGCTAAGCTAACTGGCTGCTAGCGGTCCCTTAAACAGACAAACGGTTTTCATACTCTCATCCAACTCTCTCCCAGAAAGGTATTATTATTCAAACCTTTGCTCATACGACATCTTCTTTTCTACTCACATTCAAAATTAAAAACGTGACATCAACTTTACTTTAGTGACTTCAGCATTTCTCTCTCAGTTTAAATATTCACAAAGGGCTCAGAGAGTCTTCCATCAGAACATCAAAGAGAGTTTGGAGGGAAGTGAGGGGTCCGAACAGGAAACTGGGTGGCTTGTGTTTAAAAAGACATCTAGACCTGTTGTAGCTAGTAGATCAATAATTCAGAAACTTTGATAATAAACACGCAAAGGTAACGTAACACTTGATATCCTTGTTGTTAATTCTGATATTAGTCCTTCCTGCCACAATAATAAGCGCCCTTTATTTCCAGTCTTTTTTTAACTCCCAGTACACGCCTAGCTTAAATCTTGTGGGCAAAATATCTCCTTCGTCTCCCCCTCTCTCCCCCTCTCTCCCTCTCTCCCTCTCTCCCTCTCTCTCTCTCTCACTCTCTCTCTCTCTTTCTCTCTCTCTCTCCCAACCACCCACACCCATACATATACCAACACACAAACACAGGCTGTGTGAGCCAACATGCTGATCAATCACAGATGGAGGTCTGGCTATTGCTATTCCTCTCTTGCCAAAAGATTTAGAGTCTCTCTTTATGGCCCCTCACATACAGCCCTCCCTTTCTATCACCACTCAAACCTCGCGACCACCACCTCCCGCTACAGGCAGAGCTTAAGAAGAAAATAGAAAAAGATCCTGATTCTATCCTTACTTTACTTTTTCATTTCTATAGCCTCAGATACAGTTAGGAAAGATTTCGAAGCCTGTGGTTCTTTAATAACTCTTTGTAAACATGTCCCAAAGCATGACAAATTGAAGTTTGTCGATGTCTGGAAAATATATTGTAAATTATATCAATAGCAAGATTACACAAATACATAAGATAACTACTTTCGCAAGGTATCTGCACATCTTTAAAAGTCTAAGCACTTGACAATAATGTTAAATGAGCATACATTATTTTTTTCATTTGGTTTATCCTAATTCATCCTTTAGATATAAATCAGAATCAATTGTATGATTAGTAACATTATTTAAATGATTAATCGTTTCTACATTTTTTAAGCAGAAATGCCAAGAATTCATTGGTTTCTGCTTCTCAAATGAGAGATTTGAGTAGAGTATCAGATGCTTACGCATGTCTTCGTGTAACCTCACAGTTAATGTTATTAATGCATACATTTCATTTCCACAAATGTCAACGACTAAACATTCTTTCTACAAATTCTCACACTCAGTTTTGTAACAAGTTAGTTTCACAGTATTTAATCTCATATATTTCCCCTGTTTGCAAGGGCTCCTAATGCAGGACTCAACCTACAAATGCAAACATGTTCCTAAATAGAAACAGGCCAGAAACCAGAGAAATATTACAGTGGCTTCACGTGAAAGCCTTTGGGAACACATGAAATCATGCATGGAGAATGTCTTCAGTTGTGGGTTAACTTTTAAATGTGTTGTTTTGAGGTATTATTACACGCAGTACAGTATTTCTGTGATGTCAACAGCTCACGTTATCAAAAACATCTCTGTTGTTTCTGTTATTTATTTCTTACAGTAATTGTCCCCGGTTCTACTCACACCCTTCATAACTATCAACACGTCTCGTTGTTTTCTGTGTCTAGCTCAGAGACGGAGCTGAGACCACAGCTGCACGTCTTATTACATTCCCCCTGAAGGCATGATCTCATCCAAGGCCGGTTGTCTTTTGCAGCATGGCCTCAGATTGTTCCTCCACATGCTGTATGTGGATCAGCTTAGGGCTCACCTCCGATGAAAAGCCCTGTGATAACAACGCTGAGATCTGTATTCCATCACAGCCACAGGTGGTGTCAGTTTGATGCTTTTATACTTTGACCTTAAGGTGGTTCAATGGTTCAAGTTTTGAGCTGTGGTTGGTGTTTTTGAGCCCACTGGACTGAGTAATGTTACACCATACCTTGGTGTGGTTTTCCCAGACAAGTAAGGGATAATGTGCAGCGAGGTGTTCATTATGGGGAAAAGCATACCCGACAGGCTCATCAGGGATCTTGATGAAAGTGTTCTTTTTGAACTGCAGGAACTGCTTCAATGGCATTTTTGAGGAGCTTTTTGATTGTAGATTTGAAAACATCGTTGCTTGCTTTAAAATTAGCACAATTCATTATGTCAAACCTTGGAAAGTATCTAGATATCCCTGCCCTAATGCCAAAGTAACTGGCAACTGCAATAAAGTGATTCCTTCCCTTACTATATTTAAGAGCAGTCGATGCACGTAGTTAGTTACTCTGTTGTTATGCAGATCATTTAACCATTATCAAAACTTTGCTACATTTAAGCCAGTCTTTCTCTTGAATCACATTATAACTTTCATGTTTAGTTCACCTCTATGAGTGTAGAAGATGAGGGGTAGTCTTGAAATAATGTTTTGTCATAGTGTAAAGTGTGGTGAGCTCTAACACTGTTATAGGAAAAGGCGAATATCACTTTCTTATTCACTCACACTGTTATGCCATGTTTCCTCCCTGCTCTTTAAATTTAGCACAACCAAAGCCTCTATTTAGACTTCTTTGCTCTTTTGCTCTTGTGGCTATATATTCTTGTACTCATTCAAAGAATGAGTGGGTCTATGCAGGACTTTTTACAAGTGATATTTCATATTTATTCAAGGTCCACTCACTAGCTCTTTATTGTATTTAACTAGTTGAAGCTCATGTTCTAGAGCTGATATCAAGTTCTGGAAAAAGCTGAACTGGTTTCAGTATAGCTTGTATTTTCTGTGTTTGTAAAATAAATGCTAATGCTGGCGCTGAATACAAAGCTGCAAGTTAATCAGTCTGTTATTGTAAGTGTGTAGGCTTGTGTGTGTGTTCATATGTGTACTTGTTTGGTATAACCAGCACTAGCCCATCTGTGTGGAATTGACTGCTGAAACAACATGATGAGGTGTGTTTAGCTTTCTCCATCTTCTCTTTATTTGCGCCTTACTTGAGAACCAGCTGTCAAAAGGCTAAGATTTAAATTAGACTGGAGTTGCCCGATGCCTTGGGATTTGCAGGGACTTAAGCTGTCGCTCTCTGCTGAAGTTGGCCCAACCACATGAGGCAGCGGCTTCCAGCTGTGCCAGTCATGGGAGGCTTGAAAGACACCACAGAGGACGGAGAATCTCGCATTTATACATATGACTAGTTTCTGCATGTCGTCTGTGATTGAAATATTTTTGTGATGCTTAAGAGTGTTTATTTGTATCCCTCATCATTCAACCAACTCAGTCATAAAACGGAATGGGTTAGAGGGGATATAAACGTCAGCCAGTAGCTCTTGTGTTTATGCTTAGTGGTGGAAAGTTACTAAGTATATTTACTTTAAGTGTTTTTCTTTTATTTGAGTATTTCCATGTTCTGCTACTCCTCTAGAGTTCATAAACAATTGGTAATTCTATAGATTAAAGGTATTATATATGTATATGTGATGTCCTGCCCCTTAGTTTATCACTTTTGTGTTGGAGTGCTAGCAAATAGCAGTGCAAATGTTACATAGTGATGTCACTATGTTACATAAGTAAACAAAAGAGTCCAATGGGTTTCAGGTAGGGGGGAGTGTATGGGAGAGAAACTCTGAGATCTTAGCCTCTGCAGACCATTTACAGGCACACAAACATATATATAAATACCTGTATATATAAATAACACCATAGGAAAAGGAAAACCCAAAAAGGCATAATAGGGCCCCTTTTAAATCACCACTGTAGATGAAGCTGTGGTTGACAGCTGCACTGAATGGGCCATAGTGACGTTGAAGCACTAGAAACACCTTGACTATCTCTGGTTTATCAGCCCCTTTATCTCTGAGCCTCTCCTCTGTCAGCCTGTCACTCTGTATCACTCTGCTGTCACTAGGTTTCACCCTCGTCTTTCCTTCTTTTTCCTTATGAGGCTCAAAGTGATTTCCAAGGCAGTGTTTGGCGGCTTCTGCGGTTAATAAAGAACTGAAGCGCCAGCTCGAGTCTTGGCTGGTGAATGAGGTCTCAGGGCACCGAGGGAACAGCGGCGTGCGCACACAGAGCTCGGGCAGATCTCCGAGTGCATTTAAACACTCACCAGTGACTCTCAGGTCCTGGACCCCTCCTCAGATATCAGCTGGAAAACAGGCTGGATCCACCACAAACAGACAGTTGCTATAGAGGAAGCATAGCCAAACAGCTCTCCTTATGTGTGTGATGGTCTACTAGTTGATGTATATTTTAGCTTGTGAATGATTAATTGTTTCCATGAACCAGGGTTTGCACTTCGAGTTTAATTTGGATAATTAGTCTTTTCTAATTGCACAGGAACTTTAAAGGTTCAGTGAGTGTAGAGAGCATGTAAAGAAAGTCTTCCAGTGTGCCAATTACAGCTTTTCTCTCTACCATCTGCTTTCTTTTACACCCAACAAGCAATGTGTCTTATTAAAGCCCACAGGGGAGCAGTGAATTCAGCCAAAGGGTTGCTTGCAGCTCCTCAAAGCTGGTCACCAGCTTGTGATGACGGGGTGCATTTACGGCGCTATCATGGTTGTTGGAGCCATGAGTTGCCTGCTGGGCCCGCACATGAATACGTATCCATTCATTACAATGGCTGAATCTCGAGGGTCACAATACATGATGACAAAAGAGCTGCATGTGCGAAACAGACAGAATGAGAACAAAGATTTGGTTACACAATGAAGTCAACGTATTCTGCTATGCTTTGTAATATGAATCACGGAGCCTATTGGCATGGAAACAGACAGCCTGAGTGTCAGTTTCACTCTTTCGCTCACTTTTTCCAGAAGGAAATAGTGCAGACACAGTCCATCTAATCACACACTCATTCAGTCTGAGAGTCAAGGCTTGGGGAATGAGAAGAGGTGTGCAGTCTCTCCATGTACACCCAACCAGCCAAATGAGTGTTGTTTTCTTCAGATGACAGATTGAGGAGGGTAGTGGTTTGACCTGAAATCAGGGCCAAGCCCCAATTACTGCATTCTTGCACTGTAACCATTAGCTCACTGTCTCTGGGGACTCCAAATCTCCTATTAGGGAACGACATGGAAAAAGTGAGTTATAATCAAATAAGATTCTTGAAGACAGAAAGGATTTTCGCTCTGAGTAATTAGCTTTGCTGAGTGTCGATCTGTGTCTTTAATTTTTTTTTTTTGTATGATCTTAGACCACTTTAGTTAAAGCTTTCTTTAATTGGCCTTAAAACCCTAACAATTTTTTTGAATTTTGTATCAGAAGCTTAATTTACTAAGTATTTTACAACTCTTTAGATACAAAGGCAAATCACACAGTATTTGTTATCTGATGCTTCTTGAGTTAAGCATTTGGATGGAAAAAAAGCCAAGAGTAGGATGGAAAGAACGCTGCTAATTTCTGTCAACATTTTCCAAGTCATCTTTTTGATCAAAGCACATTTTCCAAAGAGGTTGCTTTGAGCTTTGTGTGTAATTTCATGAGCCAGTACAATCCAAAAGCAAATATTTTTCTGTCTCAAACACTTTTATCTTGCAATTAACAATCTCCATTTGATTCAACTTTTTTCTTTTTCAGAGCAAGGAACAGCAAGAGCAAGTCCTAAATCAGAGCAATAAAGTGTTCCTGTACTGTGCCTTCTTGGACTACAGGTGGGTCTGTGTTTGTGATTTATTAGCAGTATGTCTCAATTATTCAGTCGGATGTATAGCCAGATATATTTTTATCTGGATTGTCAACTCCTCGCATATTCTTTACGCAAGTCTAAAAGGCTTTAAATCATAAGAAATTACCAATGATTTGGAAAAGGTGTATTTCCCTTTACTCAAATCAAAAACAGCCAGTGTAACATGTGTTCCAGTTTGGTGTATTTTCAGCAACAGCCCTCTATAAAAAAAATATAGCAGTCTAATAAATGGAGCCAAAACACCATTTAGAAAGCATAAATCATTTTAAAAGGGAGTGTGTTTTAGTTGGACTCAAAAGCTTCCTCACCTTACTCCACTTTGCTCTGAAGCCCAAGAAAAATGTGAATTATTGGATTTCCCTGTCAGATTGCCCCGCTTAATTCAGCAAAAAAGAAATCCCTGAATGCCTCCCACAATACATCATATTGAGTGATCTTTGCCAGCATTGTTCCGATAAAAACGTTCTATGTTTTTTCTGTATATATATATATATATATATATATATATGATTTTATAGTCTCTAAAAAGAATTCCTTCTGTCGTCTTTTTCAGTTCAAATGAGGGCATATGGTCCAACGAGGGTTGTGTACGCTCAGATGGAAACTTGACGTATTCTGTGTGTTTGTGCAACCACCTTACCAACTTTGCCATACTGATGCAAGTGGTGCCCTTAAAGGTATGACATGTTATCTTCTATTTAAATCTGCCTTTGTATTTTTTTCATCAGGCAGCTGTTATCCGAGCTAAAAGGAGAGTAAACAACCCAGAAAATCTGCTGCATATAAATGCCTGTTTAACTCCATTTATGTTGGATGTGTAACGGGTAACAGTTCTCTGATATGATGAAATGTAGAATGGAGTCATTGATACGTTATGTAGTTATAACTGGTCAAAATGTCTGCTTTGAAAAAGGTCCCATTGAGATTTAATGGTTTTAGGAAAACAGTAACCCTTCTACTACTATTTAGAGGAAGGTTTATCTCTATAAGTGTGTCCTTCCTTCTGTGTCTCTGTCACAAAATAAGCACAGTTGTAGGAATTGGACATGGTTTACCACACAGTAAACCACCAACCAGAAGCCCCCGCCACTTCTGCCTTTGGACAGTTTATCGTTCTTCCTGTAGGTCAAATATAAGCAGACAGTCAAAATGTCGGTTTCTCCGGTGGTTTTATACAGAAGTGCTACGGACAACCATGATTAAGTGTTGTTCTTTTGGGTCGCTGCACAGGTCAGTGACCACACTCTCTTAAAAGACTAAGCTGTCCTTTATAAAACATGTGGGATAACACTCACTCTTTTCTCTGGCCACTGTCCTGCTCAGGATTTTACTTTTGCATTATATGCATGTAGAGCAAATTGTAATTCCACACCTGTGTTCAAAGTCACCACAACCTTTGCTCACCAAGAATATGAGCTATGAGAGTGTGATCAACATCTACAATGGCGGCTTTAAATAGAAAGAGGACTTTTAAGCCAAGTGCGCCGTTGCTGTATTTAAGGAGCTGAAGTCTATTTGATGCTATACTTTCCCTCAGCCAGTCTCTAATTAGTGGGCTGCCTCGATCCTCAGCTGCGAGGGAACATCCCACATATCCCTTTTCTGGAAGGCTGAGACTCCTCTGCTCTCTTAATGACAAGGTACACGTGAAGACAGTTAATGGAGAATCAAACCCAAACCTTTAAAATAGCCTGAAGTCCAAAACAACATCAGTGCTCTTGGCCATACGTCATACTGTACGTGCAAACAAAGAACCACAATCAGTCACTCTTTATCTTCTTGAACAATGCCGTTTTTGCATATCTCTAAGTCGTTGCCAAAAAGCATTTGACTTCACATTTACAGTCACTCCATGCACCTAATCTATGAATGTCTTTCATCTCGTATGGTTTTGATTCCAACATCTGTGTTTTATCCACAGGAGGATTTAAATTGTTTTTATAAGCTTTACAACATTATGCTCAGTCTTGGAAAGTGGACTGCCTAAGAAATACTAATGTGAGACTAAGTATTGTGTTCATTATTTTAAACTCCACAGCGGGGCCCCTTTGAATTGACTGGCTAATGATACAGTCTGAACTAGCTTCGCATTTGCTATGTGGAGCATAATGTACCCACCCACCTTGCACTGTAGACAAAATAATAATGTTTTTAGTTGTCCTGTCCATTGTTGATGTAATGTGTCTCTGCACACAGCTCACCACTGGCCACAGGGTGGCACTATCAACCATTGGTTATGTTGGCTGCTCAATATCCATCTTCTGTCTCGCCATCACTCTGGTCACTTTTGCAGTTCTGTCGTGAGTATCATCATTTTATCTACCTCAATTGTACAAAATGAACCTGTTGTATTTTGTATATTCAGTTTTGTTCTTGATTTGTCTTTATTTGTATTCTAGTATAACTAATATGTGTTTTTATTGTCTATATTTAATAAGTTAGCTTATTCTTTATTTTGCATGCTTTTCTTTACCGGCTATGCCACTTTTTTGCTGTAACACTATACATTTCCCCACTGTGGGAGTAATAACATATTTCTGATGCTAATTTCTCAAAGCATTACAGCAGTTTATGTGATGTTGTGTTGCCTCTGTAGGTCAGTGAGTACCATCCGTAACCAACGCTACCACATCCACGCGAACCTGTCCTTCGCCATCCTGGTGGCTGAGATCTTACTGCTCATCAGCGCCCGCTTTGAACCGGGCACGGTACGTCCACAGTACAGATTATGAAGATGATGATTATGAAGATGAAGATTATTATTAAGGGATGATGGGATGAGTACCTTGTTATTTATTCTAACAATATTCAAATTATTAAATTGAATAATGAGAGTTTGTTATCACTTAATTGATTTATCAAGTGAACTACAGTCTAAAACCAAACATTTAGTTATTTTAACAACCAATTACATTTTAGACTTCTGAAAGATAAAACTAATATCATCTACTTGTGCAACAGAAAGTAAGATAAAGAGATCAAGCAGAACAATGCCTATAAACAGGGGTGCACATAAGTGGTACGCAGTTACGCATGCGCGGCAACAATCTGAAATGCGTACCGTCACTTGTGTCACAAAGCTCATTTGCGTACCGACGTAATTGTGAAGCTTTTCCAGAAGGCAGTTAGATCACCGGACGACAGAGTCGGTTTCCGTGTGCACAGACAGGGCTGCTGTTAACGTCGGTCTGTACAGCAGCACTGCGCTAAAAACAGCTGATCACAACGTTCACACGCTCTATGGTCACGAAGCCCCCCCCCTGGAGTACCAAACACTGACTCCAGGTACTCATCTGAGTACCTCACTGAGAAAGTTGTGCGCACCCCTGCCTATAAATATGAATTCATGCATGAATAAAAAATGTAAAGGAGAATGTATTGTATGTATTGATACCCTTTTTGTTTTTGTTTGTCCCAGCTGCCATGTAAAGTCATGGCTGTCCTGCTTCACTTCTTCTTTCTGAGTGCCTTCGCCTGGATGTTGGTGGAGGGCCTCCACCTCTACAGCATGGTGGTCAAGGTGTTCGGCTCTGAGGGCAGCAAACACTTTTACTACTATGGCATCGGCTGGGGTAGGTCTGCTCAGCACTCTTTAATAACTACACTTAGATGGAAAACCCACATGAAACAAATGCACCTCTCAGTCTATTAGATATTATATCTGATTTTTGCAATGTAGCCTCATTCTGAAGTGACTTTAATGTCTTTCTGGGCTGGCAGAAGTCACTCTGTGAATAAAAACATGGTCCTCTTTTGGCTATGACTTGGTATCCACACATACCTTCCCTTGAGAAGTATCCGATATTGCTCCATAAAAAGACATTACCTTGTCCTCTTAAGATCTGCTTAAAAATTAGCTTTCTTCCACTACACATCAACTCATGAATGGAACTGTATATTAATGTTCCTTTGCACATGAGGGTCAGTTCAGGACTGTGACCAGTTTACAGTGGAATATGATATTGGCCTCATTTAAAAAATAATGTGAACAGCAGAACAAGGAAAAACTGGATCTGCGCAGTAAATCCGAATTGAGCACTTAAGCTTACAGTGTGAACATGTCTCCTTTCTTTTCGGTATTTTCCCATTTATGTGTTTAGGAAAATAACACATCATCTATTCTAGAGTATATTATGTCCTTCCTGTACTTCATGCCAGACCCTTACTGAGCTTTAGATATGATTTGACCCTTTTTAGGTGACCTTTCTGGTCAAATATAGTTTGTGTGAGTAACTATGAGCCTGATGAATAAATCTGCTTTGAGTTACATTCCAGCATAACAATTGCCTCTTCTGATCTGAGGGAACCGAAGTTTGATGGACAGATAAAAGAAATCCGGGACATACGTATTCTGTCTTTGGATGCTAGGGAATGCAAAGTTTCTCCTTCACATGCTGAACCCATTAGTAGAAAAGCGATCCCTTTTTTATTACTTCCTTTCTTCAAGCCAGAGTGATTTTTCATTTTGTGTGGCCAACTGCAAATGATATGCTGGAGACTTGTCTGACACTGAGAAGTATATTTGTTATACATGAAAAGTAAACACTTGTTTTATAATTAATTGCTGTTGCTATCAGCCATGATAAAGGCTGTTGACTGCTATATCTTTCATTTCCTCTTCAAAATAACAGCTTCCCTGTAGAGCATGCTGGAAAGCTTTGAGCTAAAACATCAACAAAAAAAATATATATACTTGTCAGAGAAATTAGCAATGCAGATCCCACAGTTCTGATTGCCGAAAAAAAAATGTATTCAGATGTTATGCTTATGGCGGTGTTATATGTCATAGATTAAGAAATCACAATATGTTGCCCTGCTTAGAGTATCATAATGTATTGCAAAATAGTCAATCTTAACCTCTGTTTTATGATAAGTATCATATCCCCAGATTCTTGCAGATAAAAAGCCGATTATAATGAAGCTTCCATGATAAATTAAGCCGATTACGTACACAGTGCAATGAGAGAAATAGGGGTTCGATGAGGCCCCATATCCCATTGCCCTAAAGTTTGTTAACACAGCCAGGTACTTTGTGAGATCTTTAGTGAATGTGTATGTTTGTTTCTTTGTTTATCATCAGGCTCTCCACTGGTGATATGTGTTGTGTCCATGACATCAGCTCTGAACAGTTATGGCGAGGTTGACAAGTAAGTGCAATTAGAAAGATTGTCTGAGTTATATGAAAATCATTTATTCCCTCAAACCTCAGTGACATTGCATTACAATGACATCACCTGTGGTAGAAATTGAATGCCTCATCTGTTTTCAATGTTATTCAAAAGTTTTTAAGTCAACTATAACTACACATGTCATTCCATATTTACATTACAGTATTATAGCATTACTCGTTGGAAGGGAACATGTGTGATATTTTGTATTTCTCACCCCTGTCTTTGCTTTCTCAGCTGTTGGCTGTCATTGACGAATGGAGCCATCTGGGCATTTGTGGCACCGGCTCTGTTTGTCATTGTGGTGAGGAATTTACAACAATTAGCATTTGTCATTTTTTACAGTTCCCAATTTCCTGCATAATTTGCTCTACAAACTATATGTCGTTGTCATTCATAGACCTGCAGTCTTTGTGATGAGAAAAATGCATTATCTTACCTCCTGTGCCACTGTGTTAGAAATATTGTTTTGTAAATAATTGATTACTTCCAGGTGAACATTGGCATACTGATATCTGTGACCAGGATCATTTCTCGGATCAGTGGAGAGAGTTACAAGGTTCATGGAGATGCCAATGCAGTCAAGTGAGTCTATTTGTCTTAAAAAAAATAAAAAAATTATCTTATTAAAAACTAATAATGTTTTTTTCTTGCTTTGTTTCAAGGCTGACAGTAAAGGCAGTGGCTGTTCTCCTTCCTATACTCGGCATTTCCTGGATCTTTGGCGTTCTCGCTGTCAACACTCACTCATTGCCCTTCCTGTATATTTTTGCTGTATTCAACTCGTTACAGGTACATTTTTCACTAGGGGATTTTTCTACACTAAATCTGTGCAGATATTTGTGAAAATTATGCTGAGGTTCACTTTTTCTCCTTCTCTTTAGGGATTCTTTGTGTTCTTGTTTCACTGTCTTCTCAACTCTGAGGTATGGTGCTGAATATAATAAATGTTTGTGTTAATTTGTTGATGCTTACAAGCTCATTGAGATTTTATAAACTAGAAGAAAGAAGGGAAAATGTTCTCTGTTGCAACCCCAATTTTTTATTTACAGTTATATGATGTCTTCTGGCTGACATTTGTCTCCATTAACTGTTATGACTTCGCTTCTTCCTGTAGGTCAGAGCTGCTTTCAAACACAAAACCAAGGTGTGGTCTCTCACCAGTAGCTCCATCCGAAACATTAATGTGAAGCCATTCAACTCTGACATTGTGAGTGCTGGCGTTAAAGATTTGTTCCAACAAAAAAGAGCTTTTTAACTGCTTTGAGTCTAAATATCATTCTTCCCATCCTCTAGATGAATGGAAACAAGGAGGGCGTGACACCCACCAAGATGAACACATGGGACAAAAGCACCAACTCGGCCAATCGCATCGACCTCTCCGCCGTGTAGAGGGAGAGTGATCTGAAGCTCACTAGTGTAGCACGACAAACACTGGCCAGAGTGTTCTCTCACTATGTTATGTAAAGAATTGGACACTCATCCATAGTGACACCAATGTAGATGTTGTGTATAGCTTCACCTTTAAAGACAAACAGACTTTAAGGACTGTGCCTTATTATTGTCTCATAAAAACATATTGTGTTTTCAAAAACAAGAGCAGGGATTTCTGAGGAGGTCAGTTAAAGTCAAAACATCCAGGAGGGCAGTTCAGGGTCTGGGAAGGGCGTTCTGCATCCTGATTTGTGGCATGGTCCACTGGTATATTGCTGTTGGTTTTCTAATTGGCCACAGAAAATGTACGATATAAAGCCATTTGTATTATTATTCATTAAAAAACATTTTTCAAAAGATTTGGCATGAGTTACATATGTTTGTAACCCTAAAGGGATAAAAAAAACAATATTAGTTGAATAAATAAAATCATCTGCTGGCGCCATATTTATTATGCAGATAAGAGACTGGAAGCAATCAGATTTTTTTCCAAAAGGTCCAAATATATTACTTTAAATCCAAAAATGATATGTTTTGACATTTATGTTGTCTCACACAATCAAATAGTGCAAATACACCTGCATGAATTTACTTCAAAAGTTACGAGTATTTGCAGGGTATTGTTGGGTACAAATAAATAAACTTCGATATAATTAAAAAGAAGGAAAGCAGTCAAATTTTCTCAAATATACTGTTATATTCATGCACTATAAACAACAACATAGTGGTTTGACCAGCTGTAGTATGGGATTTTCACAGATTCACCTGATTAATTCAGCTTTAATCCAATATTGGGGACGACGCAAAACAACTGCATGAAAATAATGGATGCAGCAGCAGATAATTAGACCATATGTAATTCTGATATAATGTATTTATTTATTGTGTGAATCAGATTTCTGTATCATGTCTTCTGCGAAGTGTCACAGCTCAACAATAGGTGTTCTCATGTTAAATTCTGTCTATTTGTGTTTTTTCCTCTCTTGAAATGAACTGGATTTGCAGTACCTCACAACTTAGTAAGCTGCAGTATGTTATGCTTCTTGAGGAAAAGTGAATACTGGTTGTGTTTTTGACACAATTCTGTGAAGGTGTCTATATACTTCAGTTGCTAATTTCTTTTTAATTTCCATATTTTTTTGTATGATGAAATATGTTTTACAACAGAGGGACTTTATAAGGTTGTTTTTTTCTTCTTAAAATACTGTGAGAATGGAGGGAGATAACATCATTTGAAATGTTATTGATCTTACACTGTACCAACATTAACTTTCCTTAAAGCAGGATTTACTGTAAGTGACTCTGCGCTCACTTTTTCCTTGTAAAGCCTTTAATGATGGTTGTCTTAAGGTACTATTATTTGTGCTTCCAATTATCTTTATTATAAAACGTTTATGACAAGAAAACAGCGTCATCTTTTTTTCCATGATTTTCACTCATACTCACATTTGTATTGGTTGTAAGCCGTTACATTTAATATAATTTGTTCATTTGTAAATGTGAATTACATTATTATTAATCAATGTTTGGTAAGGATGGCTTTGAAAACAATACCAAAATCTAAAAGAACTTGTCAGTGTGATATAAAATTGTATGAAGACATCCTGTATTATACAAACAACTACTTGTACATGCAAGAAACAAATGTCACTGCCAAGGAATTCTTTAGAATGGTTAAGGATGGTTTGCGATTTTTTTCAATTTTAATAACACTAAGGTGTTCATATGTGCATGTTTTACTACATACTGTTTCGTTTAAACTAAGGTTTGAGGCAGTCCAGCTTACACAAACAAAGTCGTTGTCTTTGAATATTGTTGGTATCACAAATGCAAGTAATAAGCTAGACAGCTAACATTAAAACACCAGCACTCATAAAACCACACTTGGAAAATGTCTCCTTCTTGATATAGAGTTACATGTAGAGTTTATAAATAAGTGTTAACCAAACTGAGACATTGACTTAGGAGTTTACGAAGTGTCCCTGAAGGCGCCATTACCAAACCTCTTTTTGCGCATGCGCGCCGTGAGATATGAATAACTAAAGCGTATGTAGAAAGGTGAGTAAGACAATAATATCTGAGCTCTGTGTCTGAAAACAAACAGCGTTTAACAACAGCAACGTGAGCTTTGAACTTCTATCGGCGCTAACACGTAAAAAGGTTTTTAAATAAGCGCAGTAGCGCTAATACTTTGTTTAAACAGTTGTTTATTCGTACGCACGTTGTTTTTGTGCATTTTGTGTTGACAGACACATGTTGTCATCGACATTTGAAGCTTGTCATGTGTGACGACTTTATTTTCCATCAATGAAATGGGATTTACCGGCAAGAGGGAAGTGCCGTGGGACTGTACGTCGTCTTTAGTTGGACAATCAAACTCCTGAACCTGCTCGGATACTTTAACGCGTTTTTAAAAAATTATCCATGGAAACTATTGGGAAGTTTGAGTTCAACAGGAAAGACCTGATTGGACATGGGGCTTTTGCAGTTGTGTTCAGAGGCAGACATAAAGAGGTAACTTTAATATGTGAGATCAAAAGTTTGTGTTCATTGATAACTGTAAGGATTTTTGACGTTTCCTGCTTTTATTTGACTTTTCTAAGAAACGTGACTGGGTAGTTGCTGTGAAATGTATCAACAAGAAAAACTTGGCCAAATCTCAGTCTTTGCTTGGTAAAGAAATCAAAATATTAAAGGTAATAAGTTGAATTGTAATGTTGCCACACATATTGTCCGCCTCTGTGTATGTTTTTATCTAAAATGTTTTACCATCTTCTCCAGGAACTCAAACATGAAAACATTGTCCGACTTCTTGACTATCAGGTATAAATGGAAATGTTTATTTTTCTCTTTTCCCCTCTCTCCTCCTCTCACATGCATCAGCACACACATATGCTCAGTCACCAAACTCAGTGACCTCCACGGTTGAAAAAAAACAAACATTGAACGTCACTTGTTCATGCACTACAGATTTGGCTGTCGGATGTTGTAGTTTTTCATGAGAGTAGTGAACTCAACGCCCTGAAGTGCAAACTGGTTTTATAACAGATGTATTAGCATTGAAGCATTGAAGCCACACAGCACAGGCCATTAGCCATTTGCTGAGAAGTGTGTTTGTGGGCTTTTATCTTCTCACCTTACTGACACCTGCGAGACAGCAGACAGGGGTGAGCTGATCTCTCACTATTCCTAACAGATGGCAGGGTGCAGCCAGATAAACAATGGATTATAAAACACAGAGTGTGTGCGTGTGTGTGAGAGTAGCATCTCACTGCTGACACACACCAGCTTGCAAAGCTAATGACTACACTCACGTCAGGCTGCAGTAGATGGCATTGTCTCTTCATTTACCTGCTCTCTATTATTTAGTGATACATACTGCATCCTAATACACAGGATGCTATTTTTACAAAATTACAAGAGGTAAATAGTTAAGTTTCACTCCACTTTCTAGCTTTAACTTGATATACAAGTCAAAAACTCATAACTTTAACTAATAACACCATAAACAAATGACAATTTCCCCCAACCCTTATCATCTTGCCGGTCTGTGACTTTTTCCCGGCGGCTAAAATGGGGCGCCAAATACAGTGAGGTGTGTTTGATTATTCAGGGGGGCTGGAGCTGGACATTAAAAAGTGTGTCAAAAAACTGTCATCGGCGAATAGGAAATGAGTTGTTGTCACTTGTTTAGTAACCTGTTGCACATTGATGGGTTGCTGGTATATATCCTAATCATCCATTTGTGTTTTATAAATGTGATTTCATTTTTGTCACTTTTCCCACTTTCATTCATATTCTTAACATAGGTTTCCAGTCACTATTTGAAAATGATAACAAGCATTGAATCTTGATTTATCAACAGGAAATGGGAGGATGTGTGTATCTCGTCATGGAGGTGAGTATTTTTATAAACACTAAGAGTCTGTGGAAAAAGACATTCAAACCACCATCACTAACAAGGAAGCTTTGTCAAAGCTAATTCTAAGAGTTGTCTGTCTCATCTTTTCAGTACTGCAATGGAGGCGACCTGGCAGAGTACCTCCACTGTAAGTTTGCCACATCCTGCTGGGCTTAATTTAGCTCCTACAGTACTGTAAAGTCTTCAGTTTCCCCTGTGGTCAAAGCAAAAAAGGGGACATTCACATCACTTCTTGCTGCTGCATCGGAGGGTCAAACCTTCAGTTTGTTATATGTAAACTTGTATTAGCAGCTTACTGTCGTACAGGCACGTCAGCTCAAATGCTTTTAAGAGGCTTGAGTAAGCTTTATCAGTGTTTTGAAGAAATAATAGGATTTTAAAGAGGCAACGCAGAACAACCACATAATTCAGGTTTCCAACATGTCAGTGGGAAACGGATCACTAATACTCCCTTTAGTGCTTAGCCCAGATAAAGCTAAACCCTAGGAATTGGCTTGTGATAAGTCTTTCCCTCGAGGTTCTTCCTACAAATTATGTAGAAACCATTACAAAATGAGTGGCAATAACAACTCCTTTTTAAGATTTCAGTTTATGACTATTCTGAGGACCTTATTTTACCACATTTGAATTTTCAGAAATATAAAAAACTTTTCTCACTACACCATGACGCCGAAAATGTCCTCTGCCTCAAGTTTCAAACCCTGCTCCAAAATATGATGATGCAACTGGAGTGCAAGGAGTTGATTTTTCCCAGGCTGAATTTACCTCCTCGATCTAATTCTGTCACATTGCCAGCGTCTCTTATTTTTTAGACTCACCCCTTCTGTGGGCCTGCCAAGGAGGCCCACCTAGCTATTCGGAGAACAACACAGTGTTAGAAAGGTTCACGCAGCACCCACATGACCTCACCCATCTGCCACTTACTTATCCCCGGTGCTCCGGTGGAAAATCACAGCAGCTAGAAATACTGGAAGGGGATGTGGGGGGGGGGCTAGCGTGTCAGACGGCCCTCATATTCATATCCAAATGAAGCCCCCTCGTAAACAAAATTCTCTTCCAAGAAGTATGACAGCAGGGACGCTGATTAGAGATATGCATTTTGACAATGTATGGTGTTACTGTTGTTATTATTCTCTTAATGTTTGATGATTTTTGGAATTCCCCATTCCAATTATGAATCCCCTAAAACATCACTTCACTTTTCAATAGCTCAAGCCAGTTATTATGTGTAATTTGTGCTCAAAAAGGCTCCTTAATAATGACTCAGAAGTTATAAAAAAAAGTACCACTTAATGTCCTTTTGATTGACTCTTCAATTAATAGTTTATTTTATTTTATTTGGACTCTTAATTTGCTACAACAATTTTTAACCAAGTTTACTGGTCTGTCTTTATGCTTCTCTTTAGATCTTAGAAAATAAAATGCAAAATAGCTATTTATATGTTTCATTAGTCAAATTATCAATTAATATACTCAAGAGGCAACTATCATTCTGAGTAAACTATCATTCTGAGTAAACCCAGAATTCAGCTTAGTTTGAACTGTTCCTTAGTTTGTATTACATTGGGATCTGCTAAAGCTTATATATATTTTTTATATAAAAGAGTTCAACCTAGAATTAAATTATAAAATATCAAAACAATAGTTCAGTACAACAGCATGGCTCTTGAGCTTGGAATTCATGTCGCTTCGCGCATTCACGTGTATCTGCATACCATGCATTATGGTGAACCTTTCATACACTGCCTTGCTAACTTCCTCTTGAATCCTTTCATGTATCTCATCCCTCAGCCAAGGGCACGTTAAGTGAGGACACCATCCGAGTATTCCTGCATCAGATCGGTCAAGCCATGAAGGTCCTGCAGAGCAAAGGCATTCTCCACAGAGACCTGAAACCCCAAAACATCCTGCTCTGCCACCCCGAGGGGCGCAGGTCCAGCCCCAACAACACCTGCCTCAAGATAGGTAAGGACCTAATACTGCAGAGTATGAGAGGAAGGGAATGAACAGTTTGTCTGTGAAAATGCAATGGTTCATGGAGTGAGTTGATTGCTCACTACACACACAAACAAACACTCGGAATGTGCAAAATAACAATACAAAATCTGATATTAGACTAGATATTGTCTTATATTTTTGAATATATAATAGGTAATATGGCACAAGTATTGTCTTTCAGTGGTTTTAAAATGCTACATTACAGTAACTGATGTCATTTTCTGAACTCACATGTGTGGTGTAGCTGTTTCGTAATTTTGCTTTACCCACTTAGTTATTATATCAACAGTTCTGAAAAATCGTGTTGTGTAAACCTTTTCTAAATGCAGCTATAATCAACCCTACAACCACGTTGCAATATCAATGGAGGTACAGTATACGTCTAAACATATTCTGATATTTGATTTTCTCCATCCCTCCCCTCGACTGTTTGTCCCTCACCTGACGTTTCCCACGCTCCAGCTGACTTTGGGTTTGCACGTCACCTCCAGACAAACACTATGGCAGCCACGCTGTGTGGCTCTCCCATGTACATGGTGAGTATTAATCTCAAGTTTAATCTAACATCAAGGTGTAATGTCACCATGACTCTAAACTGGTGTCTGTGTTTGTCTGCACGCAGGCTCCTGAGGTCATCATGTCCCAGAACTATGATGCCAAGGCTGATCTGTGGAGCATAGGTACTATTGTGTACCAGTGTCTGACCGGGAAGGCACCTTTTCACGTGAGAGGCACACAAAAATAAAACATACAAAACTGAAACATCATTCTTTTTAGGTGTGAAGGCAAGTTTTTAATATATCACATTTCAGCAACAAGGCAATTCAAAGAGCTTTACATAAAGCATCAAATGTGCCCAAAGTGCAAAAGAAGCTTATTATATAGGTAAATGTACAATTAAGAACAGTCATTTAAAGCTTAGATAATGAAAAATAAAAAGATGCAAAACTAAAATAATAAATATATAAAATACAAGTTACAGTGCAGTTTATGAAATTACAAATCTTGGATTTAATACAAAGAAGAAAAGTCTTCGGCCTTGATTTGAAGGAACTTAGAGTCACAGTGACCTGCAGATTTGTAGATTTGGTTCCACAGATATAGAGGGTAAAATGTAAGAAAATGGAGTTAGCATCGGCCAACAAATGCTTGCTAAGGACCCTTACATGGGTTAGTTTTGCTTTACTTCCTAGAAAGGGCCTTCTCATTATTGTGAGCACAAAAGAGAACACGATGCATCCCTTTCATAACATCTCAACTCATGATTATGAGCACAACCATTAAAAAGCACCTGCCTGCCAGATGAAACTCACACTGGTCTTCAGGGTTGTTAGTTGGAAACTTCTGCAACCTCTTGACCACTTGTTAGGAAAGCACCTTATTTACAGATGGAGGACAAGTGGAAATGGCTGCAGGCCATTTTTCCAAACCTAGAATAAATAATGTTTCACAACCCTTGGTATTACTTTCTACTGTTCACGTGGCTGTCAGATGACACAACTGAAGTGTGCAGATTGCCTAAGTCGTGACTTATGTTTAAACAGATGCTAATGTTTTCTTTCTTTTGTCCCTTCTTTGACTGAAGTCCATTTCATCCCCATATAAGAGCAGCAAAAGGAGAATAAACACTATTTTTTCACATTTTGAGGTTATTTATGATGCCGTTTCCTTGAATTAATTTCCCTTTAATGAGAGGGAAGATCACCTTCTATTTCTGCCAGGCAGGTCCCTGAGTTGAGATAAGTGCAAGGGTTGGTGTGAGGATAGCTGCTGCCGCTCATGAGGATGATGTTTACTTAGCTGGCATCACCAAGCGTTCCACCTATTATTAACACCTACATATTATTTATGTTTGGATGATATGCTCTGTGGCATACAGAGTGGCAATGCAGTCAAATAAATAGTCTGACTTTCAACTATAATTCATTTGAACACATGTTTAAAGATGCAGGTGTCATTTGTCGTTTGTTTATGTGTTTGTGTACAGGCCAGCACACCGCAGGAGCTCCGTCAGTTTTATGAAAGCAACAGCACCCTCTTACCCAGGTCAGTGGACAACGACAACAACAATATCTATATCCGTACACACAATACGCAGAAGAGATGACAGGAGGAGGGGGGGGAAACAGGGATTACGGGGGGGATCTGTCTTCTCTGCATTCAGTTTTCTGATGTGTGAATGTGAATGATGTCCGGTGTGCCGACAGACAGTTTACAAACCATGTAGCTTCACACACATGAACACAGAAATACATATTGGGTAGTTAGCACTTAATAAATCCCATACCCCCACTAAAAATAATCCTCTTGTGTAAGTAACTGACACCTAACAGGGCTAATCATCAAGAACTTGCCTATGAAATACTTCTCTATATGGGGTGTTTTACATGTAAAAGTGTGAGGCTATGCTTTGAAATCAGTTACCAAATGCCTATTGGCTGGCTATTTAAAGCCATATCAACCCACATGCTCAGAACTTGGATCTGGAAAGCGTTCAAAGGTCTTTTCATGTTGTGGTTTGCCAGGCGGCGTAATGGCTGGTGGCCACGCTTATTTTTCGCTGTGATAAAGCCACATGTTGAGACGCAGGGGGGGGGAGAGATAGTTGGTTGTTTTCTTGTCATTCTATATTCAAGTTTCAAGGTTCTTTATTGTCAAACTAACATAGCTACAGAGTAATTATGCCGTTGAAAATCTTAGGTCACAGGCTATATATAGCATGTGCTGAGCTGCCAGCTAGTGACCTGCACGGCTATCATTTTCCACTTGACCCACATAGCTCCACACACACGTAAACACACACACACACATACTTGGAGGGGAGTGTTATGATGCCCTAGGGTTTTGAATTGAAGCGGCAAATAAGATTAAATATTCACACATTTTAAAGCTCACTCTGATCTTACCAAACCCAAGTGACTTAAATAGTATTTATTTAGACTACATAAATTATGCAAACACACTGAACTATATATAAAATCACTTAAAATAATAGCAGCGTAAGTAGTTTAAAGTGTATAAAGCTGTATGCAGAAATTAACCACCCTCAATCATTTGTATCATTTTTCATAGCATCCCAAAAGAGACTTCTAGTAACTTAAGACATTTACTTTTGGGGCTTCTGCAGAGGAGCAACCAAAAACGAATCAGCTTTGGTAAGCCTCTTTCCTTTTTAACATTTAGAACCTGTTTTCAACATTCTATTTTAAAAAGCCTCTCTTTTACATTTTGATCTTTTTTTTATTTGCAGATGAGTTTTTTCACCATCCTTTCTTGGAGATCAGCTCATCCACAAAGAAATGTATGGACTCTTATGTAACTCGTTTCTGTACAGTTTAAAAGCAACACGTCATATGTTGTTCTAGCTGGTGTACTAACGATATCACTTTTATGGTTTTCTTTCACAGGTTCTCCAGCTGCTCCCGTGCTTCCATTTCCCGGCTCAGGCTCGGCCAGTTCCTCTGACAGCTCCTCCACATCCCATCCGGCCTCCCCTCAAGTACGTACATCTATCCGTTGTGGATTTATTATTTTCTATGTGTATATATAAGGTCATTATTTGTTTTATTTACAGGTAATATCACAGTTATATTTGATGTAACAGTTCTTCATATTTGAAATTCTGTTTATTTGGTGCATAATGGTTCATACTTAAACACAGTAAGAGAAATTAAAATGTAAATAAAAAGCAAATATTGAAAAAAAAGAATATTATCAAAACTTCAATAAATCAAAAAGAAATGCTTACACAAAACATAAATATGCAAATAAGTAAATACGATAGAAATATAACAAATAAGGAATAGTACATCTGTATTGAAAGTCAAAGAGCTATTCAGTTTTAATGTGGTAGTAATGTACAGAAATGTGCAAAATTGTCAGATAATTATTTTATGTTTTCCTAGCATTCCGAAGGACAAATGCACCGTCTTCAGCCCAAATTGCGGTGTTCACCTTCACAGGACACCCCCGGCTTCCTGAAAGAAATGGCCAAACACGACACTAAGAACACGTCATGTTACACAGAGGACTATGTCATGGTGCCTGCCCAGTATCCAAGTAAGTGGCTGAACCTCACTCTGCAGAAATCAGATTATTTAGTTTTGTGTGTGACTTTTCCTATTTTGCTGCTTTGAAGGTGATTGCATATGTGAGTTGGAAGTTGGGTCACCCATTGAGAGTTGCCTGATATACAGTGGGTGAGTATATGTACAAAAACACAGTAACAGTAATAAAACGTCCTACGATTCATTGGCTGTAGAAAAAACGCAAAATGTATTTGTTGAGAAATGTTTTTCAAAATCTTTTGTTATTCAACAATATCATGTGCAGACCAAACTAACATATTTCTTTCTTTAGGAGTTTTCCACTTGCTGAGAGAAATGCAGGAAAGACACCTCCCCCCTCTCCCCTGCTGCACTCTCCCTCCAAGCCCACTGGGTGAGATAAAGCCAGGCTGATTCAGATTTTGTGAAAGATAAAAAAGTGTTCTGAGATACTGTACATATCTTAGATTACATTTGAGCTTGAAACCAAGTAGCCATCTCCTGACCTGAAAAGTGAAGTCAATGCGAAAGTGTCCTAAATATCATTATGAAGAACAAAATCATATTATAAGTATGATCAATTTGTTGCAAAATGTGGTAGTATGGAAGTCTACGAAAAAATGACCCCACATTTAACTTGTTTAATAAATTACCAATGTAGAAAAAGATAGACAATAAAGCAGGCTTCATTCTGAGAAGTAAAACTTCTTGAAAGTATTTTAATTACATCCAAGTAAATTAAGCTAAACTAAGCTCCTCCCTCCCTTGTAACTTCTGGTTGTAAAAAAAAACAAGAATGGCTCCTTAAATTAATTGTAGGTTCAACATTATAATGTATAGGTTTAGAACATGTGCATTCACGTAATTTATTTATTTATATGTGAAATCACATTCCTGTGTGTCTATTTAATTGACTCACTTTTTTATTAATGCAGCAAGCCTGTTGATATGATTGGCCGTACGTGCACACCCTCAGTGCCCATTCCTGTCCCATCACAAATCCACAACTACCACCGTATGGAGCAGAACCTGCAACCTGTTGGCCTGCATGGCTCCACCAGGCACGTATAGTCACTCTGTTTTCTCAACTCTGCTCCCATCCCACTTCAGTTCCTCTCTGTTCTCTTCTGCATTTTTGTAACGTTGTCTCGTGTCATGCAGGGCCACACTCTGCTGTGCCGACAGCGACTCCCCACAGTCCGGAGGCTGCAGAGCTCCAAGTCCAAGATTTACCTTCATCACCCCGCGGCTGACAACTAGAGGAGCCTTTACACAGCAGTCCTCCCCGCTAGGTATGTGTCTCGATCAGCTTTCTTTCACCCATTTAGGTAATGTTTTTAAGCAGATATCTTTTACATCAACTCTCTACATCACACTTAACACATTACATGGGGATTCGTCAGTGCAATGTCGCTTGTATTGGCCACCATATTAAATATGTCAGTTTGATAATATCCCAAAGATTTTATGTTGACATAATTGCATATTTTTCTTTTAAATCACTTAGCTGGAATATGCACAATTCTTGCCATACTTCTGGTTCAATCGTTTAATCTTTGTAACACTTTGTACTCCAGCTGGAATGACGCCAAAAACCTTGGAGCAGACTCTCCCACTCAGCACAAACACTGGACTGCAGGACCCCCCCAGTCCCAAGGTCAGCCTCATGTGAACTAGTACATTACCAGTACATTCATGAACATTTGTGTCATAATGCTCGCAGAATATTAACTAGTGCAATTTTGTTTCACCTTTTTCAAAATGGTAAAAGTGCCTCATTGTATAAAAGTGCACAGACTAACAGCAGCTCAGGCAGAACAATCAAATCAAATTATAATGAAATCCACCACCACCTCATTGTAAAGTACACATGCTAGAATAACAATTGTATGTATTCATTTATTTTAACAATGCACATTAATCACGCCAAGAGGCTATTTTTCATCTGTAGTCCCTGGACAGATTTTGTAAGTCATCCTAAAGACACATTTCAGATAAGCTTGAAAGACAATTTGTTTCTTTTCAAATACAGGTCAAATCAAGACTGCCAAGCCGCAGGATGACAGTCCATGACCTGCAAACCCCTGACTCGTCTCCTGTTCTCCAGACCAACCTCAGCAGGAAATCAGCCAATAAAGGCAGCCTTTTTAAAAGTTCAGAACGGTATAATATCATTACATTATTATTATTTAACTATCCTTATATATGATAATATAACCTACAAAGTCATATTACAGTGGAATGAATCAGCACTTGTTGTCACTTCTAATTGAGACTAAGCCATTCAAATGAATCCTGCCACCTGGCACCTCGAGATGTCACACAGTATAAAATATATGCCACCTGATACATTATTAAACGCTGTCCATGGTGTGTGTGTGGATGTATTGTATTTCCAGATCACTAAGCACAGCCCGGCTGTCTGACATGCTATTGAAGGCCGCCTTTGGAGCTCACCTTTTTGAAGAGGGAAGCACGGAGAGCCTGAACGCTGAGAAAAGCATGGACGTTACAGGTAACATTTAAACAAATGCTTCTCGATTTATTTCTACTGATACTGTTTGTCTGTCTTCAACAATATTTAAGATAAGATCATCCTTTGTTAGTCCCACAGCAGGGAATGTGTTACTGTTAAAGCAGCAAAGGAGACAGTGCAACAAGATACATAAGTAAAGAAAGGCAAATAATATACAAGTAAACGGTAAGACTAACAACAAAAATAGAAGACAGACTGCATGGTTGAAATTCACATGTTTGCTCCTGTTATATTAAATATTGATACTGCACATAATGATCGTATTGCATAAGAGTTGATATTACACCAAATATTATTTTAAGACTATGTATTTAGTTTGAAATTCTATTTTATACCAGAATAAAGGGAAATCACCCTTTTATATGTATCTAAAGAAAACACTTTATATAATAATTCAATTAATACCTATGCCGAAAAAATATGTGAAATATAATATAGTTAAATTATTTTGGTGCTAAGTTGATATTACATGCAAAGCATATCTTTTGAGGGAACTACTGCTATGCATTTGGCCATGTCATTTACTCAACTGCAGTTTAGGGACATCTTTGCCTTTAGCTTAAGCTTTTATTTGCTCCCACAGCTCCATCTTCTGGTTGTCAGAGAGACTTTCCGGGCTCCGACAGCCCCCCTCCTGTGGTCTTCACGATGGGTTCTCCCTCCAGAGGAGGCACTCCTCCTGATAGCACACTGTCAAGGATGTTCTCAGGTAGGTGTGAGAAATATTGACTGTTGTGTTGAGTGCATTCATTTTAAACCCTTTTTTAAGTTTGTATTGTAGTTTGTGAGATTTCCCCGGGGTCAGTCTTCTTAGTCATTTAAAAATAGCAAATTTCAATTAAAAAATGTTTTCATGAAATAAAAGCTCTGGACCCTCTTTGGACATAGTGCTGGTAAAGAATTATTTTTATTTTGTTTTATTCCGAAATCTTGTTTCTTACCTAATTTTCATTTAGATAAAAGTTACATGCAAAATATTAATTACAATAACATATTGTCCTTCTTATAGAACACAACTGGGTATTGTTACTCATAAATGATTCATCAGTTAGTCCCATGCTTTAATCACAATCATATTTCTGCTGTTCAGAGTTCAGTAGTTTTTGTCTTTGTCTTAAATGCAGGCTCCCCCAGCTACATTAACTCAGCCATGCTACTGAACAGTCGCCTGCTGCAGGGAGGAAGTCGTAGAAACAGTGAGACTGAAGCCATGGATGCTAGTCTGGTCTTTCACCCTCCAGAGCTCCCTGAAGACACACTGATGGAGGTACAGAATAATACTACGATGATACTGTGGGGGGGGGGGAACCTCCAAGTTGTTTTTAAGTTACATACATAATGTATTTTTGGTAGATCAATCAACCAAGCCAACATTTTATTTATATAGCGCCTTTTGAGCAAATAAAATCTACTCCCAAGTGCCTTTCAAAAGATTGACATAAGATGAGCCTAATATTAAAGGATTCTGATTGCCTGTGAATGTTTCAGTATTAACAGTATTTGTTCTTTTCCCAGCTGACTCATACAGATGCTCTGAGCGACCTGCGTTTCACCTTGGCTTTTGTCGTCTGTGTCATGGAATTGGCTTCTTCTAAAGACTCGGGGGTGGATGCCACCAGCAACCCTGATGTTTCCTTTCTAGAGCAGAGCTTGGTGACAGATCAGATCAGCCTGCTGAGTAAAGAATGGAGGTGAGAGGCATGATATATTTTTATCAATATGTACAAACACTACTTTCCCTAAGAACTTGGAAATGACTGCTGTTTGGTTTGTGCATATTCCAGCTACGCAGAGCAGTTGGTGTTGTATATGAAGGCTGAGGAGTTTCTGTCATCGGCACTGCACACCGCTAAAGAGACGATCAAACAAGGCAAACTTGTTCCCTCTGCTACAGTCAAACAAGGTGAGACCAA
This sequence comes from Notothenia rossii, assembly GCF_949606895.1. Lineage (NCBI taxonomy): Eukaryota > Metazoa > Chordata > Actinopteri > Perciformes > Nototheniidae > Notothenia > Notothenia rossii. The sequence goes on along the minus strand of NC_136909.1, from coordinate 16,785,991 downwards.
CCGAAACTGAAGACCGATCCAATACCAGTTATTAACTAATAAGCTGTTTACCTCACTTTTTGGAGGTAACCAGGATCGTCTTTCATTTGTAAGACAACATCTCACTTCACTTGAACATTGATTTCCTAAGAAACAAAATACAATAAATAAATACATATATATACATTTATGGAATTGTGTAAAAGTGGAATTACTATTCAAGTGTACACTTTAAAGGCAGCTACAAATTGGTCACAACTCAAACAATGTTCTAAATACTAGTATATGATTTATATAGTATTAACATGGTATATAATTCAATAGATGGCCGCATTGTCCACTAAACCTCTACCCGATCCAGCTATTTGATTCAGTATCGATGCAACAACTATCAGTACATAATCATTTGTTATAACAATAATAATAATAAGAGGTCTTTGTATACTGTATTTCCTTTGTGCAGTGATAAAGAAGTTGAATGAATTGTACAAGAGCTGTGTTACATACTGTCGCAACCTCAACCATCGCCTTCAGACCTTCTTGCTGGACAAGCAGAAGCTAATGGTCCGCTTCAATGGTCTCACAGCAGAGAAACTCATCTACAGCCACACTGTGCACATGGTGAGCTCACCTCGCAGCAGGCGGATGTTGATATTCACTTCAAATCTAATTCTAAATGCATATGTCCAGCATGCATCTCTATCTTAGACGTAATGCATGTGTTCCTGCTGCATTCAGGTACAGAGTGCTGCTCTAGACGAGATGTTCCAGTATGGCACAGCATCAGTCCAGCGCTACCAAAGAGCCCTTTTGCTGATGGAGGGTCTGTCCCGGATCATCACAGAGCAGAAGGACATTGACAGCATAGATAAATGTATGTGGCAGAACTTTGACACACAAATAACAATGTGGTCGTTTAAATGCTAAACTTAGGCATTAGAAATGAACCGTACCGTGTAGTACCCAATAATCGGTACTGTCGGTTTTGTTGGACCGAATACTCTCATTATTTGTGCCACATGGTGTTGGATGCAATCAAGCATCAGACTATTGGATAACATTGTTCATGCTCTTAATACATTTATATTGAGATGTATTTATATTTAGACTACTGAATATTACGTCAAATATAGCCAACAGCAATTAATTTGTTATAAGAAACGTTCAGCTTCCGAGAGATCTCCCTCCAGACAGTTTTGTAGCAGCACTTTCACAAGAAATGTGGACATTTTTTATTAACAGCTGTCCTGTCACCTGGAGCACTGTTATTTTCAAATTTGTTTGATTCAGGGTGACAGAAGGTCCTGTATCTTGGTGGAGTTGTTCTAATAGTCAATGTTTTATTATGAAAATACAAATGAGTTTTACTTTTCTATGAAAGAAACAAACAAAAACATATTGAAATAAAAATGGCAAGCTGCAAAAAAATAAAGAGTAAAAGAATCTTGAGAATCAGAATCGTTCCTTCCATCTCTAGCTGGACTTATACTAAATACAATAGGTGTCATTTTAATTCCTATGTGTTTTAATCTCTCTTTTCTCAGGTAAGCAGTGTATTGAGAGACGCCTTACTGCTCTACAGACCTAACAGTAGCCGCAAGTTCTACAACTGAAGCCACAAAAACTGCATTATCTTGACTCATCCATCGCCCTAGATGGATCTATGAATGTCAATACACTCAAGCACTTTTGACCTGTCTTAAGGGAAATGACCACTGGAGCATCTGCTCACATCCCACCAGCCACTCTGTAACCTTTACATAAATGCTCAGAAAAGACTGCAGGTCCTGTTTTGTACAGGTTCACGGTGACAGATTGTGGCATGATTGTTCGAATACTTCAATCAGGGAAATTGTTTTCAGTATAGTGTTGTTTTGTTACAGAATGTACAAGTTAGTGTGTTGTTTTGTGTTTTGCACATAGAATCAGATTATATATTAACTGATTTTGAATGTGTGTTGTACTTGAAACAAATAAGGTGTTTTCTGTATTTGTAGCACTGGTTTTATATGTACTGTAAAGGTTCACTAGTCACCAGAATTAAGAATGTTTTGGATGAGATGACCAAATGTGTTGCGGTAATAGTAAAACTGTGCCTGCTTATTCACATTTTACGTCACAAGAGAGTAGTAGATGACGCATAATAATTGTCTTCATTGTAATCTAGATTTATAGTCTACGGTCATATTAACTTACATTTTAGACTGCAATAAGTATACTTCGACATTTGAATGTGATTTTAGTTTTACAACCACTGATCCAACAATGCCCAGTGGTGATGTAGTTAACTGCATGCTACATTAGTTTTGTTTATCAGATATGTATTTGTATCTGTGCACATTAGTTTTGGTAAAAGATGGTATATTTGAATGATTGTGTGTTTTATTTTTGCCTGATAGTAATCCCACACTAGTTTCTCACAAATGAATGTACACATATGAAAATGTTAGTGTGCAAATGTAAGTTTGTAAGAATGTATCAAATTGTCTCTTTTACTTGTATTTTATGACTGCCAGTGACATTTGCCAAAATAATTGTTAAACACTGTGTGATGAAAATAAATAATATTTATTGTAAAACGATAGAGCTCTTCAAATCTGATTTATTCTCCATCCTAAATCAAATATCTCGAAGCACAACTTAAACATTACAATTACACCTTTTGGTTTATTCAATGGGAGCTGGATTCAGTTTCTTAAGACTAAATACAAATCAGGCCTTTTTACAGAAAATAATGCTGTCTTTTATTTCGTCGGTACACCACTTCCTGGACACAGGACGAGATCCGGGTTATATAAAGGTTGCCGCGGTCGCCATGTTGCTGAATGAAATTAGCTCCAAAACATTGAATAGCCGCTAGCAATATCGATATTTTTTCCCCCGTGAAATAACATTTGTTACAGCATGTAACTTATTGTAAATATGACTTAGGATTTATGAAACCTCTACAGAAGCCCCATTCCCCGTAAGTAACCCCGTTGAGGTGATATAATGTATTTTTTCAGTGGAAGCTGGCCTGCTAGTAATAACAAGCTAACATCGTTAGCATTGGCTAGCATGCCTCCTGTATCAATTATCATTATAATTGCTTGAAATGGCTCATGCAGAATTATTTCAAGTGTTGCAGTTTACTATTTGTGATGTACTGTAAAAATATTGCCCCCCCTACCCATAGTCCCTACCTAGATATTGTGATAATTTGCCGGTGTTTATGTCTTAGTGTAATGCTACTTGTGTTAGCTAACGTTACGCCCCGTAGCGAAACTGCAAGTAGCTAACGTTAACGTCTTTGATACTACCATGTACATCTAATTGAGATATGTAGTAATGCTATTGGGTTGTGAAAAAAGAGTAACGTTAGTCTACTACAAAATGTCTCCCCGTTATAATGTGCTGTTAATATGCCATCACTAACCGTACAAATCTCCATCACCAGTATCAGTACTGCTGTCACCTTTGTTTAATATGTTGATTGCTTTAGCTGATTTACAGTGATAAACAGCCTCATTCTTTATCGAGTTATGTGTATATCTTTCGTTAGCTTAAAAGTTCACACAAGTGTAAAGATCGGCTATAGCTATATTCTTAATGAAGTTGATAAGGCTTTATTGTCAAATGCACAGTAGCTACAGTGTAGTTATGGCAAGGAAAGGTCCCATGCTCCTCCAACAATGCACCCTAAATATAAACAAGACATTAAACTAATTAAAACAACAACAACAATACAATAGTGCAAGATTATGTTGCAAGACCAGTGTGCAGGTAATGATAATAATGTAAAATAGAAAAAGATAAACAAAAACAAAATGTAAAATACTGTACAGTGGAATAAATACTTCTTATTATAGTCATAATTACACTTGTGCTTTCAAGGTGTATGTACTGTCTGTAACATCCCTTTTCAACATTGCTTTAACACACAATCGCTGTGTGTGTGTGTGTGTGTGTGTGTGTGTGTGTGTGTGTGTGTGTGTGTGTGTGTGTGTGTGTGTGTGTGTGTGTGTGTGTGTGTGTGTGTGTGTGTGTGTGTGTGTGTGTGTGTGTGTGTGTGTGTGTGTGTGTGTGTGTGTGTGTGTGTGTGTGTGTGTGTGTGTGTGTGTGTGTGTGTGTGTGTGTGTGTGTGTGTGTGTGTGTGTCAGTCAGCTGTCAAGCAGCTGTCAAGCGTGAAGTCAACGGTACTGCCCGTTAAGTTTAACATTTCACACACAGTTGATTTAACAGGGTCACTTTATGCTTATAGTTATTATTTAAATAAGTATATGAGTACTCTATATGTAAACCAAAAGCTGACATCCAATATGAGTACTCAAGTACTCATGCCCATCCCCTGACCTGACTGTACGAAAAAATCGTATTCTCTGTATTGTAATTACAAATCATTGTCATGTAACCATGCTCTCCAAACCTATAGAATACTTGGGTTACCTAAGAGAAAAACGTTTCTGACTATTTTCTTTTTGGTTCCCATTCAATAGTCAAGCATAACTTATCATTATGTTTTGTTTTCCCTCTCCACAGATTATTGTGTATAGACATAGTAACAGTTTTACGCAATGCACCATGGAAGTGGATCACAGAATATGCAACGACAGCTTCAGAGATCCAAGCCTGCCAGTGGGGCTGAAGCTGAGGAGCAACAGCAGCCCACCATGGCAGTCACGCAGCAGCAAGCTACAGCTAACCACCCTCAATCTCCTGTGACCACATTTTCCTCTGCTGCCAGCCCTTCAGCCCCCCAGTCGCCCAATTATCAGATAATCATGAGTCGCAGCCCAGTCACCGGCCAGAACATGAACATCACATTACAAAATGTGGGACAGATGGTGACTGGTAACCAGCAGATCACACTTACACCACTTCCCATACAAAACCCATCATCCCCTGGCTTCCAGCATGCTACACCTCAGTGGAGGTTTGAGCATGCTCCATCCTCCTACATCCAGGTCACCTCACCTGTGCCCCAACCCATGCAGCCCCAAAGTCCCACCCAGCACAGCCCGGTCACAAGGCCAGGAGCACCTGCAACAGCTTTGGGTGTATGTGGACAGAGTCCAACACGATTTGTTGATGCTGGTATGTTAGTGCGGCAAATCAGCTTAAACAGTCCATCGGGAAGTGGCCACTTTGTTTACCAGGAAGGTACAGGGCTGGCCCAGATTGCCCCGGCCACACCTGGCCAGATACAGCTGGCCTCTCCAGGAGCACCAGGCTCTGTGAGAGAGCGCCGGCTCTCTCAGCCTCACTCACAGACTGGAGGCACCATCCACCACCACGGACCTCAAAGTCCTGTTGCCACCGGTACTTCTCTCTCGACTCTGGGCAGCCCTAATCACATCACCACGTCTAACCTACCTCCACAGATCAGCAGTATCATTCAAGGACAGCTGGCCCGCCCTATGATATTTGAGAAGACGTCGCAGGGTGTTGTTGCTGGAGTAGGAACCACAGCATCATTCACTATTCCCTCCTCCATTCCACCGTCTAACCAGTCCCTCACGAGTCCAACCCAAGGGATCTCCAACAATCCTCTTGCACCAAACAGCATGGCTGTGGCCACTATGAGGAAGCTGGTTCCCAAGAAGTTGGAGGAAATTGCTCCTTCTACTCCAGAGATTTCCCAGCTAAGAAAACTATGTTTGGAGCAGCACACCAAGAAGATGGACAGCCTGAAAGAAGTGTTCAAAGAATACCTGATTGAGCTTTTCTTTCTGCAGCACCTACAAGGGAACATGATGGACTATGTTGCTTTTAAGAAGAAGCCCTGTGTTCCCTTGTATACCTACTTGAGACAGAATGATTTGGACCTAGAAGATGAAGAGGAAGAGGAAGAACAGTCTGAAGTCATTAATGATGAGGTATATTGCCTTTTTATACATTTGAGATAAAGTAGGAATTTTACAAGTAAAGGAATGCATGTTCATTTTATGGAATTAATGTTTTTAATCTCATATCATTTTATTTTTCAGGTGAAGGTTGTTACTGGAAAGGATGGCCAAGCAGTGACACCAGTTGCCATAGCAACACAGCTTCCTGCTAATGTGTCTGCAGCATTCTCTGTCCAGCAGCAGTTTCAGGTGATATAGGCAACACTTGTTAGATAAAATGATCTATTATTTCTTTCTTAATTTATTTGACGATATGTGTTGCTAATTTCTAACTCCCTAGAGGTTGTTTTTCAGGGACACCAGGTTTCTGGTGGTACCATTACAAACCCTGGAGACATGGATGCCTTTAAGAGGCAACAGGCTATGGCAGGTAGGGCAAGAATCGCAAACTCCTGTCTTTCTGGTGTTGCTTTGTTTCCTCCCTGTTTGCTTTGTTTTCCGTTTGTTTTTTTTCTCCCTCTAATTGCTTCTGCTTCAAGATATTTGGCATCCCCTACTAGCGCTCTGTGTTCAAGTCATAACCAGGGGAAGGAGAGGTGACCTGTGAGGTCTTCCGAAGGTCATTGCTTTGTGCAGAGTGCTTTTTTTTGCGTTATGAGGGTATTGTGTGTTTTGAATCCCAGATCAGGCTAAGAGGTGCCGGATTGACGTTGGTCGCCATGGGCTGATTTTCCAGCATCCTGGTGTAGCTCTAGGATCACCTGGCGTTCCACTCCAGCAGCTTATGCCAACTGCGCAAGGTAGGAGTGCTACTACCAGGCCGTTCTTTGTTCTTTTCGATGCTGCTGGACGTATTCCCTTCCTCAAACTAAGGAGATTTAAAAAATTTAAAAAAAAGTGAATCACGACATTCCTCTTCTACAAACAAACTTCAAGCAGCATCAACAAACAGATCTTCAACCATCTGCTGGATTTCTTAGACGTCCAAAGGAAGTTCAGGCTTAGCTGTACCAACACCAGCTCTCTGTCAGGATAAATGGGGAAGAAGACAATCCAAGTCTGAAGAAGAGTAGCCACTCGTTGGGAAGATGCCATGTCTTATGATTTTTCCTTTTTTGTTTCACTATTTATCACCCATCTTCTTTTCTGAAGTTTGTTCCTGTTAGTCATCTTTATTTGGAGAGGCCTTCCCGTACTGGATGGATTTTCATCTTATTTGGAGGTGGATCACAGAAATCGGGGAGCCCTGTGGGAATGACTTCACTTTCCAATGGGTTTTGCTTGTTTTCCCATTTTATGAATCCACGTTTCATACTTCCTTTTGGTTTCCCATTGTCATTCCTTCACAAGTCTTTTCCTATCCGATTGTCCATCTTTGCATCATCAGCAAGGATTCAAAATCATCAGTCTTCAATTCATCCTCCGTTACATCTTCAAGAATATCTTTATTTACCTCATGTTCACGTTTGGTTGATTTCCTTCCATGTTATTTCATGGCATTTTGTTCTGACTTGGCTTCTTTCCCTCAGTCTAAGTAGGAGGGGGATCATGTGGAGGAGTTGCGTTCACGGCACAGGTTTTTTGCGATTGTGGTGGCGTGGGTGTGTCAGGGCCAAGTGTTGATGGCGTCTAGTCAAGGTGGTGTGTCGTGCAGGGAGGTAAGGCAGGTGCTGCTTTAGTGTGCACAGCTATGCTCAGACCTGCTGTCTGCAAGACCCCATGTCTGTCCTTTTGCTCACCTCTGTGCTTTGTTGCTATGTGAGGCATCCAGATGTCTTGGTTACAGCTAGAATTACATTGCTTCATGCATGCCAAACATTTGATGTTTTGTGTTAGTGCTCGCTCTGTATTTGTATTTACCCTTCTCCCTGACTCTTAATCAGAACTTCTTTTTTTCTTTTCTCTTTCTCATCTCTATACTTCTTATCTAAACCCTCTATTATTGCACGTATACTTTGATGTTTTTAACCCTCAGCATTGAAAATGCAATATTTTGGTTTTGCATTATGGTCAAAGTAGTATTTTATTTGAGAGACATGTAGAATCTCATTGATTTCTTTCCTTCTGTAATCATTTTCCTGTATGACCTTCATTAGTTTCTGCTTTTACCATTAGAAAGTAGTAAACTATTGTTTATTCATATAGTTCATCTTGTTCAAGGGTATAATGAGCTGTCATAGCTGAAACTCCAACTGTCATTTACTGTTTAAAAGTACTCTCTAATTACTCATTAGCTTCAAAATATTAATATTATTTTAAAATGGGTCTCTCAAATGTATCAAGGGAGAGCCACCACTTAATGGCATTCAAATATTTGTATTAAAGCAATATCACATACATTAATTTAATCTTGAGATGACAAGATTGTCTTATTGACTTTTTGTTGTGTTGCTTGTCCTATAATTTGGTTACTATGTGTACAGGCGGGATGCCGCCTAATCCTCAAGCGATCCAGATTGCAGGACAGAAGCCGATCCAGCATCAATACGACCCATCCAAAGGACCTCCAGTGCAGAATGCAGCCAGCCTGCACACCCCTCCTCCCCAGCTGCCTGGCAGGTTGCCCCATGGTGCTCTCTCTATGGCAGGAATGCCCATGACACTCTCTCAGCAGGCTCAGTTATTGGAGAACACAGCTCAGTCCGGTGGCCAGCTCCAGGCACAGGTGAAGTTGCAGGCAGGTGTCCTGGCAGCAGTAAACCCTCACACACAGCTCCAAGCCCAACTGCAGCAGCAGATGCAGCCGGGTCTTCATCTCCAGCTGCAGCCCCATCAGCAACAACCCTTACTGCAGGCAGGACAGGCGGTCAGTCTACCTAAAACTACACAAAAACAGTTTTCCTATATGTTTATAAATAAATAGTGAAGCCTCAAATTGTCCTATTAAATATATGTTCTTCTCTCTTTGTTATAGACGGTAGCACTTGCTCGCCCTGGTGCAGAATCAAACCAGCTAGGTCAGAGGATTATGACCAACTCGATATCCATGTCTCCTGCTCCCCTCTCCGCTCCCAACTCTGTTCCAACACCCCATACTGCAAGTCCGCTGCGCCCTTATGGCTCTAACATCAACTCGAGCACCCAGTCCAAACTTACTGGAACCAATGGCATTTCGGCTGTCAAAATTGGTGGCTTTGGTCAAAGTGCGACCATGCAGTCCTCACAGGAGGGTTCTCAAGATAAGCAAGTTGAGCAGGCCAAACTGGTGAGTTTGTCATTTGTTGATTGAAAAGATGCTTTAATGTCTTCAATACATTTGTACCGGGGTTTCCGCTAGGTTTTTTCTTGCCGGTCAAATGTCCGAAAATAATTGATTTTATGTTTCAATAATAATAATAATAATAATAATAAAAAAAAATAATAATAATAATAATAATTGTGTAGCAGAGTTTCTGTTAGCAGGTAATTACCGGACTAGGACCGGATATGCTGATGTTTAAAACTCACTTAATGGGAGTCATTTTTATATTGCTTCAGTTTATAATCGTAACAGATCGAAAAGTTCAGATTCATTCTTCAATAAATGATGCGCTTCCACAAGCAACATAATTATTACATTCAAACAAACTACTTGTAGTAGATAAAGTACATTATTCAAAAGTTTACATTAACTTTGGATAATAACACGGGAGAAACGAATCCTCTCTTAGTCTTTTCCCCTCTCTCTCCCTCTCTTTCCTGACAGCCCGTCAGTATTTCATGCAGCTCGCTAAACAGTGGGCTGGGCTTCAGGTGATCATGCAGAGCTGCGTGTCTCCGTCAGACTCAGCAGCTGATACGATCTCTCTCTCGCTCTCGTCCGGTTACACTTCACTCGCGTTTATGTCCATATCAATCAGTTCCAGCTCTCCTGATCGGCCTTTATAGAGAGCACCGATCAAACTATTAAGAGTGAATATCGGCCGATCGATCAGAGCATCCCTAATTATTACCAGACATTTTGACCGGCATGTTTAATTGACCGGTTTCTAATACATTTGACCTCGGGCTGTCAAACGATTACAATTGTTAATCACAGTTTAAAAATTAATTAATCATGATTAATCACCATTCAAACCATGTCCAAAATATGCCATTTCTTTATGTATATTGTTGTGGGAACGGAAAGATAAATTAAAGAAGGCGGATATATCCATTTCACATACAGTATGTATGTTTATTATAAAAATCAACGGGGGAGTACTTCTGGAATGTCGACGGGGGGGGGGCTAGTGGAGTACTTCATGACCACAGAGCATGAACGTTGTGATCAGCTGTTTTAGCGCAGTTCAGCCTGTTGGCGTAGTTTTGGCACAATTCCGTTGTACAGAGCGACGTTAACAGCAGCCCTGTCTGTGCACACGGAGACCTACTCGGTCGTCCGGTGATCTAACCGCCTTCTGGAAAAGCTTCACAAGTACATCGGTACGCAAATGCGCTTTGTGACACAAGTGAAGGTACGCATTTTAGATTACGCACATAACCTGCGTACCAGTTATGTACACCCCTGTACTACATCAAAAGTATTCTCCGTCTGGACTTCCTGCAACAACACCACGCCGTTATCTTGATTCTGATTGGCCAGAAGACATCAAAGATGTTCTGTTGAGAAGACGATCATTACGTGACAAAAGTTTTCAAAACCGTTTCTGGTCTTCGGTATTTCCAGACAAGTGACTGCTGAAATCAATCTTACTAACTGCTGTCTGTGCAATTCTCGGCGCGAGTTGGCAGACTTTATTTTGCTTACTTTAACATCATTTTTCATGGTGGGGCTAAGCCATTTCTTGGTATGGGTGTAGCCTACCCCAGCCATACCCTGGCGCTGCCACTGGTGGGATGTATGGGGCGGGCCATTCTGCACATGAGTTAAATGCGTTGAATATTTTAACGCAAATAATTCAAAAAATTAATTACCGCCGTTAACGCGATAATTTTGACAGCATTAATTTGACCAGCTAAAAAAACGGTAATTACCGGCTAACAGAAACCCTGATTTGTACGAGTTGTCTTTGGCCCTTGACTACTGTCAGGCTTCTGCACTCTTTCTATATCAAAGCCAAGATGTATACTTTGAACTTGCTCATGGTTACTTTATTATAATTTTTTCAGAATTATTTACAAGTTATGGAAAATGCCCATGATGATTGTTGTTGTTTTTTTGCCCAGTTTTGCTTATGTCACATGCTGTTTCTGTTTCCCAGGAGAGTCAAGTGCATCAGCGCATCTCTGATCTAAGGAAGGAGGGCCAGTGGTCCGCCAGTAGACTGCCTAAGCTGATGGAAGCCTCCCGTCCAAAGTCCCACTGGGACTACCTCCTGGAGGAGATGCAGTGGATGGCCGCTGACTTTGCCCAGGAGAGGAGATGGAAAGAGGCTGCTGCTAAGAAGGTAAGGCAGGGAATACATCAGAGATATTTGAAATTACACATCATCAAAACAAATAGGAGTCACTGTGTGAAGCTGACCGTGGAGCGGCCCGACCAAGCAAGGAGGCTGAGGCAGAACGTCCAAAATACAACCCGGTGTGGGCATTTATTACTCACGGGCACATGACACAGCCTCAATCTCGCTGTTCACGTGAGCACAGTCACCAGCCACAAGGATCTCACACCCCCCACAAAACAGGAAACACAGAGCCTAAATACCCACACTAATTAACCCAACAAGACACAGGTGAGGGGGGAGGAGACAACACAGGGCACCAGGTGCACACAATCAACAGCAACAGACATGGGGAAAGGGAACACTTTTCAAAATAAAACACATGTGCAATATACAAAGCCCGAAGCCGTCAGTCCACAGTGACGAAGCCATCTTCGTCACACACTGCTGAAACTGATGTCTTGTTGAACTGTCTCCACTACAGCTTGTTCGCACGTGTGCCCGTCACCATCAAGAGCAGAAGAAGAGTGAAGAGAGGTTGAAGAAAGAAAGGGAGGTTCATCTTCGTCACATTGCCAGCACGATTGCCCGTGAGGTGGAATTCTTCTGGGCGAACATCGAGCAGGCATGTATATTTATTATTCAGTTTTTACAATTTTTTTAAAATGCTGTCATTAATAATAAATACAGCAGCGTTTTTACCAATCCCAATGATGTATTTCTTTCCGTCAGGTTGTGGAAATTAAACTCCAGTTTGAAATTTACGAGAAGAAACTAAAAGCTCTCAGCTTACAAAAAGCATCAGCCAAAGGTAAGTCCTGCAAAGCAACTACCACAAATATAATGCAATATGTTTTCTGTCTATCATGAGCTTTTACTATCCATCTATTCGTTCATTTTTCAAGAAAGATTGTGTTGATAGATATATTCTTTCAATAACCCAATTTATTTTTCAATATTTTGTGTTACAGTACCGGGTCAGTCAACAGGAGTACACGCTGGAAAAGAGGTATGTGCTGACCTGACACTTGAAGGCATACCAATGCATATGCACCTACTCTACATCTTGTTTCTGATTTCTAAAACCATCCTTTCTTGTTATAGGAGGCGACGACTTCAGCTAAAAAAAGGAAAGCAAGTTCGTCCTTGATTGATGAAAACGGTATGTGTCAAACTATCGAGGCCCCTCAAAATAGAATAACAACACGGACGTTTAAAGAGTGCCCTTATTTATTGCTTGTCCTTTCTTTTAGTCCCAGATGAAGAGAGCACGATAGAGGAACAGGAGGCAATGGAGGGGGAAGCAGACCACAAAGCAGAGTTGGTTGAGCTGGCCAAAAATGGTACTTATTTACTTAACTTCTCTGTCTATGCATATGTAGGGGGGCAGAACTAAGGAGCAGAAATGGGTTTACTCCCAAATCCCATGTTTACGATATTCTCTCTTGCACAACATTTCGTTATTTTTCTTTTAGCTGAGATGCCTCTTGATGCTTTGAAGAAGCAGTATGCCGGCGCCTACGTTGAAGGCTTTGAGTGGCCTCAGCCTAGTCCTCACAGTGATGAGGAGGAGATGGAGGAGACTGAAGGTGCCTTTTCTTTATTTGACAGGGTTCTTACGGTCATTAAAAACCTGGAAAAGTCCTGGAAATTCAAAATGCTAATTCCAGGCCCTGGAAAAGTTATGGAAAACAATATTTTTCATGGAAAGTCATGGAAATGTAACTAAAGTTGCATCAAATATAATTTATCTTGTATCTAATCGCCGAAATAGTAATACTATAATGATAATAAATACTGTGTAGTAATAAAATGGCATTTAACTGACGAGGTATTTTGCTGGTGAGAGATTTTAGTTGCTTTAGCGTGTAGAAGCCAGTAAGCCTACTATTTCATTTGTTTTTGATACACAACATGTTTCATGTGCAGATTTGATTTTCTTCTTCCATGTTAAAATAAACCATTTTCAGTGGTACGCTGAGAAAGAGTCATGTTTTTGGTCATGGAAAATGAGGTAAAGGTCATGGAGAAGTCATGGAAAAGTTGTTGAAAATCATTGATGAAAAAGTGTATGAACCCTGATTTGAGAAATAACTGGCACTTGAGAAGGATGTGATGTGTTGAAGTTGATATTCTTTATCTTCCAGAAAAAGCGTGTCCTTTGGGCAGTCCACCTGAGGCAGTGTTGATTGACTCACTGCTTAATGTGGAGCAGTACCGAGGAGCGGATAAAGCCTCTGACTCTGAGAGGAAGCCCGCCAGAGACATAGCTGAAGTGGCTGCTGCCACAGAGCTCATCCTGCCCAAGGGCAGCTTCAGGACCACTTCCACAGTAAGTCACACACACATGCACAAACACACCATAGAAAAAGATGTCCTTTACATTTTGAACTGTTCTTTATTTGACCAGACCCGCAGCCCAGCTCCTTTGCTCCTGCATGGGTCGCTGCGAGAGTATCAGCAGATTGGTGTGGACTGGCTGGTAAACCTGCACAAGAAAAACCTCAATGGCATCCTTGCAGATGAGACGGGCCTCGGCAAGACCGTACAGACGGTGGCTTACATGGCTCAGTTAGCTGGCCAAGAAGGTATGTCTGTCTTTTAAAGATATCCAGCATTTTTCAAGTGATTTCAGTTTTATGTTGTCGTTTGTTTTAAAGGGAATGTCATAAAGACGTGGTTCGTTTTTTGTCAACAGGCATCTGGGGTCCCCACCTTATTGTAGTAAGGACATGCAAGTTGTTAAATTGGGAGGTGGAGTTCAAGCGCTGGTGTCCTGGCCTGAAGATCCTCCTGTACCTCGGCAACAGAAGAGAGCGCAGAAACCAGAGAATGGTAGCTTTTGCTTTACTCAATATAAAAGGCCTTTCTCTTCTCAATAAACTGCTGTAAATGTGATAACTTATCATCTGATCCCTCTACAGTGGTGGGGGGAGGCCAACAGCTTCCATGTATGCGTGACATCCTACAAACTGCTGATGAAAGACCAGAGCCATTTCCTGAGGAGAAAGTGGAGGCACCTGGTCCTGGACGAGGTGCAGCTGATCAAAAGCATGACGGAGAAACACTGGGAAACGATCTTTGCTCTCCGAAGGTACGCAGGGGGATAACCATGATATCAGTTCCAGTTTCTCAACAACTATGATTATCATTGTTGTGGTCCATGTAGGGCTGCTCGATTATGGCAGACATCATAATCACGATTTATTTTTGGTCAATAATTGATATCACGATTATTAAATACGATTATTCATTGATTTTGAAAACGTCCATTTATTGAACTTTAAAACAAATAATAATTTTAACAGTATCTTTTTAACTGTTGGTTACCCTGAACGTATAATTCAACTGAAAAACCAATAATAAAATAAATGATACATTTACATTTACAGGACTGTCTCAGAAAATTAGAATATTGTGATAAAGTTCTTTATTTTCTGTAATGCAATTAAAAAAACAAAAATGTCATACATTCTGGATTCATTACAAATCAACTGAAATATTGCAAGCCTTTTATTATTTTAATATTGCTGATTATGGCATACAGCTTAAGAAAACTCAAAAATCCTATCTCAAAAAATTAGAATAGTTCCTCAGACCAAGTAAAAAAAAAAGATTTATAACAGCAAAACACAATCAAACATTTGAAAATGTCCATTAATGCACTCAGTACTTGGTTGGGAATCCTTTTGCACGGATTACTGCATCAATGCGGCGTGGCATGGAGGCAATCAGCCTGTGGCATTGCTGAGGTGTTATGGATGCCCAGGATGCTTCAATAGCGGCCTTTAGCTCATTAGCATTGTTGGGTCTGGTGTCTTTCAGCTTCTTCTTCACAATACCCCACATATTCTCTATGGGGTTCAGGTCAGGGGAATTTGCAGGCCAATCGAGGACAGTAATGCCATGGTCAGTACACCAGTTACTGGTGGTTTTGGCACTGTGGGCAGGTGCCAGATCATGCTGGACAATGAATTCCTCATCTCCATAGAGCTTTTCAGCAGACGGAAGCATGTAGTGCTCTAAAATCTCTTGGTACACAGCTGCATTTACTCTGGGCTTGATGAAACACAGTGGACCAACACCAGCAGCTGACATGGCTCCCCAAACCATCGCTGACTGTGGGAACTTCACACTGGATTTCAAGCAACTTGGATTTTGCTCCTCTCCAGCCTTTCTCCAGACTCTGGCGCCTTGACTTCCAAATGAAATACAAAACTTGCTTTCGTCTGAAAAGAGGACTTTGGACCACTGTGCAACTGTCCAGTGCTTCTTTTCCTTAGCCCAAGTCAGACGCCTCTTCCGTTGTCTTGAGTTCAGAAGTGGCTTGACCATGGGAATACGGCTATTGTAGCCCATTTCCCGGACACGTCTGTGAACAGTGACTTTTGATACCTGGACTCCAGCTTCAGTCCACTGTCTTTGAAGCTCCCCCAAATTCTGGAAGCGACTCTTCTTCACAATGCTGTTAAGGCTGCGGTCATCTCTCTTGGTTGTGCAGCGTTTCCTGCCACATTTCCCCCTTCCAACAGACTTTTTGTGGATGTGCTTTGAAACTGCACTCTGTGAACAGCTTGCTCTTTGAGAAATTTCTTTTTGTGTCTTACCCTCCTGATGGAGGGTGTCAATGACGGTCCTCTGGACAGCAGTCAGATCAGCAGTCTTCCCCATACTTGTGATTTAGTTTACTGAACCAACCTGTTTTTCAAGGCTCAGGAAACCCTTGCAGGTGTTTCGAGTTAATTAGACGATTCAAGTGATTCGTTGAACACCCTACTAGTATACTTTTTCATGATATTCTAATATTTAGAGATAGGATATTTGAGTTTTCTTAAGCTGTATGCCATAATCAGCAATATTAAAATAATAAAAGGCTTGCAATATTTCAGTTGATTTGTAATGAATCCAGAATGTATGACATTTTTGTTTTTTTAATTGCATTACAGAAAATAAAGAACTTTATCACAATATTCTAATTTTCTGAGACAGTCCTGTAAATAAATAATATCAAAATAATAAATACCAACAAACAAGATAAACAAATACTTTGGAGCACACTTCCACAAGCTACTAAACATATATAAATATGATATATAAAAATAAATTAGACCAAAATAAATGAGATCAAATATGTTGCCGTGCACTGTCACAACCTAGCAAAGCAAAATAATAGTTTTTTTCGATTATGTTGTTTTCGTAATTGTGGCAGGCCAAAATCGTAATTGCGATTTAATTGCACACCATGTACATTTTTGAAAGTCGTTTCTGAAAATGAGCTCACTGAGGAGTTTATTTCCTTGTGCGATATTACTTTTATTATTCTGCCAGAAGCCCAGTTGACTAAACAAGACTTTGTATTTTGCAGTGAGCAGAGGGTTCTCCTCATCAACACTCCTCTACAGAATACTCTAAAGGAGCTGTGGACCATGATCCACTTCCTTTTGCCAGGAATCACCAGGTCCTACTCTGACTTCCCTGTTAAGGCAGGCACAGACCAGAACCAGGACTACTGCCACAAGCTGGTCATCCGCCTGCACAGGGTGGGTGTAGCCGCTTGTTACAGCCCGGCTCATTGAGGGTCCTAACAACCTGCACCATGCCACGAACTCAGTATCAATCCCTGCTCATCACTTACCATCTCCTTACCATTATCTGTAGATGATCCAGCCCTTCATCCTCCGGCGCTCCAAAAGGGACGTGGAGAAGCAGCTGCCCAAGAAGTACGAGCATATCCTGAAGTGCCGTCTCTCCACCAGACAGAAGAACCTTTACGAGGATATCCTCACGCGACCGGGGTGAGTAACAAATGCCTAAACACTGAAGTTACATCATCTGTAGTAGTACATTGTGTTGAGATGAATTTGCTTTGGGATATTTGGGACATATGTTCTGTCTGGATGTGCTCCCCTAGAGCTCAGGAGGCTCTGAAGACGGGTCATTTTGTCAGCGTGCTTCAGGTCTTGATGCAGTTACAGCGAGTGTGTAACCACCCCGAGCTGGTGGCTCCCAGGGAGACCAGCAGCTCCTACTTCTGCTCCTCTCTGCAATACAACGCCCCATCACTGGTGCTGGGAGCTATCAGGAACGACTCGAGCAAGGTATACACTTTTCTATCTCATATATATGTTTAGAATAGAATAGGAGAATGTGTTTGAAACCTAATTGGCAGGAGTCATTGTTAAAAAGTAGACAACATTTGCGTAAAGATTTTCTTGCCTTATATGTTTTATTACATTATGAAGACCGTGATTATTTAGAGTCATTGTCAGACAAAGTGAGCTGTATCAGGGAATTACTTTTGGCTCTTCAAAGTTCGGAACGCTAATTCAATTGAAATAAAGTTTCTTTATAACTCAATAAATCATAACAGTAATCATTGCTTTCTTACTATTTGAATACACTGGCCTTTTATTTGTATGCTTTATATTCTTCTATTTGTTTGCATGTCCATTAGAGACCTTGCCATTTAGCTGTTTATTAACATTACATTATTTATTTATTTCAGTTTTGAACCTTGAGTATATGTTGGATTGTTTTATTAAAATGTGCCTTTTAGTAAAAGAAAGAGTATTCATAAACAATGTTCATTGACCCACTTGTGCTTTTTGTCTTTTATCTCATTCTCCACTTAGATTTCAAGCATGTCCATATTTGATCTGATCAATAATGAGAACCGACTGACCCGGTATCAGACTGAAGAGGCAGTTCCCAAACTGAAGATCACTAAGCAGCTCATCGAGGAGATCAACACTGCTCCTGAACCATCGCCACGCCCAAAGCCGTGTCCGATAAAACCCACGAGGTCAGCACTTAAGTCTTTTAATATCCACCTAACTTCACATGCTTGATGTGGAGATGTTTTTCAAATTGCTCTGACATGTCAACCTCTGGCATTAAAGCTTATTAATAGCCTGATTTCTTTGTGATTAGATTGTTCCAGCAAGTGCAGTATGGGACAAAGCCAGAAGGCCGCCTCGCTGCCGTCTCTGCTGCGGCAGGCCAGCGTCCTCCAACCAGCTCTCCCACTACTAGCACCTCTGTTTCCACCAACCTGTCAGCTCAGAACAGGGGCAAGACCCCCGTCACCGCGGCAACTACCACAGCCACTACTCACGGTAATAACTTAGTTTTTACAATAAGTGAAAGATTTCATATTTACTAATCGAACATCAAAATTGAAAAGACAAAATGAACCACCCATAGTTGTTTTTGCTGATACCACTTGTGTGTGATGTAGTTTAAGGGCTTAATCTTTATCACTAAGTGCAAACAAAGGTATACGGAATGAAGAGAAACGTGTTATACTTGTGTTGCATACTGCTATATGCTGCATGACTGTGACACTGTTTTGGATTGAAATGAACCTGATTTTCTTCCATGTATTTAAGATTTCCCCATCTGTCATATATTGTCATCATTAGTGCTTACGGCAAAAAAATTAAATCATGTAGCGTAGGCAGATTTTAAATGTAACCTTCTTCTCATACAACTTTAAGGAAATGTTTGGGACACACTCCCTGTAAAGTTCTACAGTCACAGATGTTTCATATGTTTAGATGTATACTTCCATACAGCAGTGGTGGGCTGGCCTCATTGTTTTGGCACAGTCAGGATATTACGAAAGAAGAAACAGTCATAGTAAACCTTTCAGATGAAGAGTAGCAATAGAAAACCACTTGCTGCAGTTAAGGAGACGCTTGGCTGCAACTGAATACACGCACAGTCGCACACTGATGGAGCTGGTATTTTACATATGCACAATTATTGTCACACCTACTTATTTGATAGTCAAGAAATGTTATGTCCGTTCATAAGAAATAACGTCTCTAATCCTGCTTGCTGTGTTGGCTCGCTACTGCTGAGTGATTCATGTGGGGGGCATTGTTTGATCATAATAATGACATGACTAAATATTGAGTTACCCCTAACATGTAGTCCCATACCCCATTGCCTTGTGCTTCACAGCGGTTGGAACAGCTTCTCAGAGAGCGCAGACCGCCCCTCCTGTCAGCAGCAGCACTGCAGCCTCCTCTGGGAACGCTGGCGTTGGGAAGCATGTGTTGGGGGGGGGCTCTGTGGCCTTGGGCCAGACCTTAACTCCCATCAGCCAGCCTGCATTAGCACAGGTCCCCAGGCCAGCGCTAGCCCCCAGCCATGCCATCCAGCCCAGCTTACTGTCCCAGAGGCTGGTTCTTACATCTCAGGCCCAGGCACGGTTGCCTAGTAAGTGGCCTCTCCCCCCCTTTCCCCCCCGGGCACAACCGTATGGGCTGTTCTACACTGAGGCATTTACTTGAGGCACTGCTGATATGTGTTCAAGCTTCAATACTCCAAAGAATTGTGTTTCTGTGCACTTAATCAAACTTGCAATGGTAGCAGCACCCGTGGTTAAGCGATTTTGGTCATGGCAGAGATGCCCTGTAGCATTAGTTATACAACTTCCCATGAGATTTGATCTGTAGCCATATCAGCAGCATCTCCACAGCCTCACGTTCTCCAACTTCCTTCTTAAAACCTGCATGAACACTATGTACGACCCACTTATTTATACCACCATCACTACACTATTGACCTTAATTATGATGTGTTTCCTCCTTCTTTTTAATATATTTTTTATTCCGGTTACTAATTATCTTTTATCTTTTGCATCAGCCCAGCTGCAGGAAAGAATCCCAATGCTTTGTTTGTTGTATTTTTTTCTTTGCTCATGTTATGATTTCACTTTGATGTTGAGCGTACCTGCAAAGCACGTGGAAGCGGCCCCACAAACTGCCAACCCTTTCTGCCTCAGATGAGAACAGAGATACCTTTTCATTAACAACAGACCCCTTTACATTTCATTAAAAAAAAAAAGATTATTTCGTAAAAAGAAATCTAACTTGTGGTATGTTGCAACGAAGATTTCTGCACCCTTCGAATAGGATTCTTAACACTTAATTAACACAGTTTTTATTATCATTGTAGCCCAATTAGCGACATTTAAAAAACATGTTGTTACTTTACCGGGTGCATTGTCACTGCATTAACAATGCACAATGTGTTGCAATCACTATAATTTGTCAAAAATATTTCCTCTCATAGCTACTGGGCTCTACATATTATTAATTGAAATTGAGACTCTAAATGCTGTAGAAAGCACCTTTTATTATATGACATATGTCTTAAAACACACAATCATCCTGTTACACCTGAGACTAAAGCCTAAACCTTTTTGGCCTGAGGAACCAATTGCTTTTTATAATTCTCAAACTACTTGTGGTTCATTTCCTAATTTAGGTCCAGAGTGCATTGTTTAGTCAGAAATGGCAAAAAATGGTTACACCATTGTTTCAAAAATGATGATTGATTAATGGGGGGTGTTGAAATACTTTGTATTTACAGGATATCATTGTTGGACAATCCCGAAGTATGTATGTGTATGTTTCAGGCTCTCTGTCTCACCTGAGGACTTCCCTTACAGCCATTTTCTTTCCCCTTCAGGGTTTATAAAGTATGAGCTGCTGTGGTTCTGTTGTGGAGGGCGGCTGTGCTCGTTCCTCTGATTAATCCACCCTGGTTCTGCATGTCTTGTCTCTTTTCACCCTTTAACTAACTGATGCAGAGCGTATTGTTGGGTGACTGTTTCAGCTGACTTTTGAATGCTCTCTTTGATAAAGGGTCTGTTATTGCTTTCCATTGAAGGTGGAGGAGATGTGGTGAAGATTGCCCAGTTGGCCAACATAGCAGGCAATCAGAATCGTATCTCTCAGCCAGAGACTCCTGTCACGCTGCAGTTTCAGGGAAACAAGTTCACTCTGTCGCCCAGCCAGCTGCGCCAGCTCACCACCGGACAGCCCCTGCAGCTCCAAGGTACACTCGGTAATGTACATCCCATCGTCACACTTTTATCTCTACATAATTCTCTCCTTTGTGCAAATAAACTAGACTTTTATATTGAATTATGGACTCTTATCCTACTTCCTCATGGCATACAAAGTGGCTTAAGGTTTAGAATTCTAATTGCAGATTTCTGGTTTAATTTCTGGTTTAATTAATTAAGATTGTTGTCGTCAGTAAAGGTTAATTTTCAATATAAATGATTCTGCAATTAAAAATCTTGAATACACTTAAAGACCACGGAAGCACTGCTGTTCTTCCCCCAGATTCCACTTTTCTTTTATTTAATAATAATAAATGTTTTTTTACAATACATAAAAAATCATGTGGACAAGGGGAAGACTTAATGTGATTTCAATTGGACTCTGTGTCCCTAGTTTTATTGATGTTGCTGTTTCCTTGATGTAATGTTGTTTCTGCCTTCAATTCCGTTAGCATAACAGTTGTTTTAGTTTTTCCTTTTTTTAACCTTGAATATTTGTCAAGTTTTGAGGAGGCAATTTTTATGTTTTTTGCTTCATTTGTTTCACGGTTTTAGGCAACATCCTGCAGATTGTGTCCGCTCCAGGGCAGCAGATCATCAGGCCCCAGGGATCCATGGTCATGCAAACAATGCAACAAACTGTCCCCGCCTCCAACGCCTCAGTTACACCTGGCACGCCTCATCCTGCGCTGTCAACAGCCCAGCAAGGTGACTCAATCACAGTGAACATTATTCTCTAACACAGTCTTTCTCGATCAGTTATTCCAGTTACCAATATATGCTGAAAGTGAATACATTTTATTGCTACCTAACTTGCTACTTTGTCCCCACAATTACACTTGTTTCCTGTACAATAGTTTCAACAATGGCATTTCCTTTTTAAAACTATTATTTTATTGACGTTGTATATTTATTTTTATGAATTAGGCGTAACTTCGAACGCCACGTCGTCACCTACCAAGCTCACAGCTGCATCTCATGCTGGTTCCCAGGTCAGTACAACACTTTCGAGGACATGTTTGTAATGCCTGTTTTCACCTTTTTTAATAATCTGAAGTAAAAGCATTTTGCAGCATGCAGACTCAATTGATGAAGGAAAATGTAATTGTAGCTGTGTGTATTTATTCTCACTGCGATGTTCAGGAGTCTTCAGAAGAAAAGACTCAGCAGCTGAAGGAGCGTTTGAGCCGCCTGTTTGAGGCGAACGAGCGGCGCTGCAGCCGCAGAGTGGTGTACGGGTCAGACCTGCTGCAGGCCTGCACTATAACCACAGACCCAAGTCATTCCGCCCTGACGGCTGGGGGCTGGAGGTGGGTGGGCCGAGAGAGCTGCCTCAGGGCTCAGAGAACCTGCGTAGCTACTACCGCTGCCCTGCAGTCCGCTCTGCTCACTGTGGAGGATCGCCTGCAGGCGGCCAACAGCCTCATCAAGAGGTACCCAAGCTTTCTGTTCCTGTTGCTAAACCACACCCTTTACACTGCTCCTATTCCAACAACGTGATACATACACTTCCAAATTGGCCTTGGCAGATTCCGCATTGTATTAGGCTTACTTACATTATTATATTACTAAATATTGAATTGGAATCTAAAATTGGAACACTACTACTTTGAAATAAATGGATCTGGGAAATTGTTGGCAATACCCAGCCCTATTAGCATTGATTTAGTTGAATAAAACAAACCTTTTTCACATGTAGTGTTAAAACATATATATTTGTAAGTTAACTAAGAACGCAGATTTTGTTACAATGCAATATCAGATGTTTTTTTCTTTTTCTGAATAATAATCGGATGGACTGTTGTCATGTTTTTAGGCTGGTATGTGTGGTGCCTCCAGCTGTAGCCCCGCCCCCTCACCTGTATGCAGCCAATCCCCCGGTTCCCTACAGCCTCCAGCAGAAGTCACTTCTCCGTGGGCTACAGGAGGCCGCCGCCCCCCACAGTGCTGACATCCATCACCATGCGTCCAGGCCTCTCCTCTGTTGTGATGACCTGCTGCTAATGCAGATGGACTCTGGTAAGCCCAGGTCCTTTCTTGATATTAGTTCAACATGCTGCAGGCTGGGACTGCAGAAAGAACGACTTCAACTAAAAACATTAGTAGTGTAGTCTCTCTACCTAGCAAGTGTGAATGTCTTCCAACATTTGCTTGTGTGCATTTACCGTGCAAAAACAGTGTTGTTTGTTGTCTGCTCTTCAGAACAGTAACATGGAACAAATAATGTGAAATAGGCCATTTAGTTCTGCATCAATGAAAAAGATGCTGAAATCTACTGGGATTACCAGCACCTGCTTATTTGCATATTATACTCTTTAAAGTTTGTTATTACTTTTTTCATTCAACTTAAATTAACATTTAAAATGTTTAAAATGCAATCCGGAACATCAGACCATGCCAAGAATAATAAATCTTGATATTTTTCCTTTCCAAAGGTAAACTGGAAGCTCTTGCCATTCTGCTGCAGAAGCTTCGGTCAGAAAGCCGCCGTGTCCTCATCTTTACTCAGATGGTGAAGATGCTTGACATCCTGGAGGCCTTCCTAGATCACCGGCAGCTCACTTATGTGCGGGTCGATGAAAGCTTCAGTCCTGACAAACGACAGGTAAAATACACCCACTTCTGACAGGCCACAATACTAATAACGAGGTTCTTAGCTTATATCAAGTCGGTTATAAACATCAAAAAAGTTCTGTTTTGTTACTGGAAAACGGTGGGTGTTATTATTCCAATTACATTGAAAGAGTGTTTTCTTCGTTAAAGATGGGTAGACCGGCATACGCAACGCTCTGGGGGTCCAACGGCTCCGTGTGTAAGCCCTATATGATCATTTTCTGATAACGATGAAATAGCCCGCCTCCCTCTCCCCACGTCTCCTGCTGCTGCTGGGCTGTCAGAAGAGGGGGAGGAAAAGAGAGACAGGCACCGTTTATTAAATATTATTATACAGAGAACAGAGTCGTTATCAATTTGTTTTAAAGCTCAATAATTAACAAAGAAGACCTCTGACCGGCACTTTTCAAATTTTGTACGGAAGATTTAAACTTTAACAGACATGTTGACCGGCGAAAATTTTTTTTTAACGGAAACTCTGCCGCACGGTTCCCTCGTCCCTTGGAAGAGGCGGAGAGGTGGGCGTTTTTCATCTGCTGGTGGACTACCTGAGAGATATACAGCAGGAGAACACGCCGTCCACCTCGGAGAATAAACAAAAGGGCAACCATGGCAACCATGCTCCGGGGTCTTTTTCGCTGCTTTTGGTGTATTTTGTGGCGGCAGCAGCGCCACTTACAGGCCTGGCATCTGTACTACAGCGTTTCCAGCATTTCCAGCGGCCTAGTGTCAACGGACACATTAATGAATCGAATGCGTATGAACGGAATACTTTTTTGCGTTTGCGTTTGCGTATGCGTTTTACTGTATGCGTACTCGTGGGGCCGGGGTCTAAGCCAAACTATCTCCGGTCACAGAGATCTGCTATTTTAAAGTAAAGTCAACACATATCGACCCTAAATATAGTCTATATTAAGAACGAGAAAAGTCTTAACATATATATCGTTTTTTGTAAACATATGACAAATGTGTGAGGGTGATGACGTCAGAGCATCGTCCTATGTGCCAGGGCTTAGCCCCGGACAGCCCCAGCCCAATTTAACCCCTGGGTATTTGAGAGGGAGCTCCTATATGGCATTACCCCGCTGAAGCTCACCAAAGTTTAATATAATTCATAGTTCAAAGTTTTGTCAATTGTTTTGTTTATTGGTCAAATACTGGTTTCTAATGGTTTCTGAGGAGTTTTACTGGAATGAAAGAGCACAGAGTACAGAAGCAACAAAGCAGCATACTGCATTAAACCTGACCTTCACAGAGAGGTTGAAGTTCATGTGGAGAGGAGGCTTCAGTAGTCTGTCTACACTCTGTTTAGTTTTGCTATCTTACAATCAATATAGTAAATGTGAGGTAAAGTGTGTTGCCAATGTAACCGGTTAGAACTCAAAGTTGCGATGAGGTCTTAAAATGTATGGAAAGGGTCTTAAAAAAGGTCTTAAAAGGTATTACATTTTACCTCAGGATTCCTGCATATACCCTGTAGTAAGACATTTTCACTTCCGCATAAAAAAGTCTCCGCACGTGACCTCCCGCGTGTGACGTAACATGGGGGAGAGCGGCCGGTCTAACGTATGAATAAACATGAATCACAATGCTAGTTTTGACACAGAAGAGGTTGAAAATATATATTCGAATGCATATGATTATAATTATGAGCCTGCTAGGCGTCCAAGAGACCGGGAGCAGCCATTGTGTCCGCGGGGTCTTAAAAATTATTGAAAGTTGATAAATCAATTTAGAGAAAATTAAGGCTATTAAAAAGTATTAAACGGCATTTCCCAAGGTATTAAGAAGGTCCACAGCAATGACAACATGAAACACCCTTTAATTTACTGAAACGACATGTCGGGAAACCCCCTCAAGGCGGCCCCATGCATAGCGCGCCGTAAAATGCTGCTTCTTATTTTAAGTTTCGTTGCCTTGCTCCGCTCTGTGGGGGGGGGGGGGGGGGGCACTAAAGGACTGCGGTAACGATAACGGGTCCCAAGGTGGGTAGACCGGCATACGCAACGCTCGTGGGGTCCAACGGCTCCGTGTGTAAGCCCTATATGATCATTTTCTGATAATGATGAAATAGCCCGCCTCCCTCTCCCCACGTCTCCTGCTGCTGCTGGGCTGTCAGAAGAGGGGGAGGAAAAGAGAGGCAGGCACCGTTTATTTAATATTATTATACAGAGAACAGAGTCGTCATCAATTTGTTTTAAAGCTCAATAAATAACAAAGAAGACCTCTGATCGGCACTTTTCTAATTTTGTACGGAAGATTTAAACTTTAACGGACATGTTGACCAGCGGAACATTTTTTTAACGGAAACTCTGCCGCACGGTCCCCTCGTCCCTTGGAAGAGGCGGAAAGGTGGGTGTTTTTCATCTGCTGGTGGACTACCTGAGAGATATACACAGCAGGAGAACACGCCGTCCACCGCGGAGAATAAACAGAAGGGCAACCATGGCAACCATGCTCCGGGGTCTTCTTCGCTGCTTTTGGTGTATTTTGTGGCGGCAGCAGCGCCACTTACAGGCCTGACATATGTACTACAGCGTTTCCAGCATTTCCAGCGGTCTAGTGTGAACAGACACGTTAATGAATCGAATGCGTGTGAACGGAAGACTTTTTTTGTGTTTGCGTATGAGCTTTACCGCCACGCACACACAAACAACACAGACAGGGGGAAACAAACAAACACAAAGGAGACGGCTGGAGCAGTACAGCCACCACAGCGGTACCTAATGCAACTCCACACTACGTCTTACGGTGCCGTGTAACGGAGGGGAGAGAGAGCAGCGAAGGGGGGAGAGAGAGAGCAGCGAAGGGGGGAGAGAGAGAGCAGCGAAGGGGGGAGAGAGAGAGAGAGAGCAGCGAAGGGGGGGAGAGAGATGTAATACGATTTCCTGCTAAAGCTGTGGAGAGTATGTGCTGCAGGGAGGTGGATGCACAACGCGCCCAGGAACGAAAGCTAGCTCCGGTCCTTGTCCCGTGAGGGAAACTGTGGACTCGATGTCCTGACAGGCAGGTATTTGTGCAACCTGCACAAACTCAAGCTCACCATGATTACAAATGGTGAAATGCAATGTAAAATTACCGAAAAGATACCAGCTCACTAAATCACAACCGCTCAAACCAACTACAAACTACTACCGCGGATTGGGCAGAGAACGAGTCAGAGAAAGTTGCTCCCCCATGTCGTAATATGACGCATTTGACGTATGACGTTAAAAAAAAAGCAGTTTTTAGTAGCAGAGCTGAAAACGGCTCCTTTTCCTCTGAATTCCTGCCCTTATGTCTCCCAAAACATATCAAATCCTGCATTAACATTTTTAATTGTAATTTTCAGGCAAGGTTGAGCATAAATGTAGTAAAAAAAAAAACCTGCAAGTTGCTCTTTAAGTGTTACAAAGTCATATGACAAAAAAGTTACGAGACCCAATAACTAGTTGCAACAGCAGCCGTATAACATTTTAGTAAGCTTTACATTACATTGCATTTAGCTGACGCTTTTATCCAAAGCGACTTACAATAAGTGCATTCAACCAGGAAGATACAACCTTGAAGAAAACAGAATCATATAAGTACATCAGGTTTCATAGAGCCAAACATTTCAAGTGCTACTCAACTGGCTTTAGAAAAGCCAGCCCTTTATTAAGCTGTGGGTAATTTCAATGTTTACAATAAGAATATCAATAATCTATAGACTTGGTTTACTTTGGAGAATGCTCATCATCTGTGGAATACAAACCATTGAGATAAGCAAAGAAAATATATCAAATACGTTTCAAATCTGAGGTGTCTGCCGGGTTTGTACACATGCGTGGTTTTGTGTCCCTGCAGGAGAACATAAGGAAGTTTAATCGGAACAGGAACGTGTTCTGCAGCATCCTGACAAACCGCTGCTGCTCTGCAGTCGGGACTTTGTTTGATGCAGACACCATCATCTTCTACGACACAGATCTCAATCCCAGCATGGATGCCCGCGCCCAGGAGTGGTGTGACAAAATAGGACGTTCAAAGGATATACACATTTACAGGTGACATCATCAACACTGAAAATTCAGTTTGACTTCCTCTATATTGACATTTTACCGAACACATCACTCGTAAAACTCCAGATGTGAAATACCTAAATCAATATTTAAGGACTTTGTTGCTACTTCTGGTTTCTTTGTGTGTATGTGTTGCCCAGGTTGGAGAGTGGGAACTCCATTGAAGAGAAGCTGCTGAAGAATGGCACCAAGGACCTGATCCGAGAGGTGGCTGCTCAGGGTACCGACTACACCTTGGCGTACCTCACACAAGTAAGATGAATTAGATGTGGTCTTGTCCTGAAGTTTCAGACACTCTTCACACCTCTATTCTTTTGAAGACACATTACTATACCTATATAACTGACCTGACATCATTTCAGCGGACCATCCAGGATCTGTTCGAGGTGGAGGCCGGCTCAGGGGAGAAGGTGGAGGAGTTTGTGGTTCTTCACCAGGAGCCGTCGGCCTCTGAGGCCATCTCTCCCAGAGTGGCTAGACCATACATCCAGGCTCTGCACAGCATCAACCTGGATGCCCTGCCGGAGGAGGAGGAGGAGCAGCAGCATGAGGAAGAGTTATCAGGCAAAGAGTCAAAGGACAACCAGGAGGAGGAGAGCAAAACTGACGAGGAGCCGGCTCAGCAAGAGGAACTGAATGCAGTCATACAACAGGTACCTTCACTTTTTTACATATCGCTTTGAATCTAGTTGAAACGGAAAAGTCCAAATACAAGAAATGAGTCGATACAAAATGAAATTCTGTTTGATTGTCTTGCTGAGTTTTGATTTGTATTTTCTTCCCTTAAACAGCTCACACCAATCGAAAGATATGCCCTGCATTACCTGGAGTACCTCCATGTCAGTGATGACCAAACTGCTCTCAAGGTAACTTACACTGCCATGTTACCAAAACCCTTTTGAATGATATAAAGGCATTTACTCTAGTATTTACATGTGTGCAAATCAGTCCATTTGTCATCTAATCCTGCTCTACTGCGTTGCTTTTGATACATTTGCCTGGTGTTTCTTCCCCTCAGGAGAGGTTGGAGTGCTCCAAGAGAGGCTGGGAGCTGCAGCAGCTCCAGAAGCTGAAGGAGGAGGAGGAAGAGCGGCACTTTATGGAGGGAGATGAAGATCTCTTCACCTACACAAGAGAGGATGCCTACAACATGGTGGGTGGCCATTGTGATCTCAACTAATCAAACATGACCAGCTGTGTGGATTGTTATGCACTGTTGTTGACATGAACCTTTTCTCTGCGCTTCAACAGGAGTATGTGTTTGATGCAGAGGACGGCCATACAGAAATCATGCCGGTAAGACATCAACTGTGAAAACAGGGCAATAGTGATTTTTCTTTTTACAGAAGTCCTTAGCCGCTTTCACACCAAGTACTTTGCCGTACTTAGTTCCCAGGACTTAGTTCCCAGGACTTAGTTCCCAGCACTTAGTTCCCAGCACTTAGTTCGCAACACTTAGTTCCCCCATGGAACTAAGAGCCAATCGCGTTCACACCGGAATAAGTTCCCTGAGGGAAGGTTACGCGGAGTTGGGGGACTGGCTTCAGTAGAAGCCATGTTTTTTTTTGTGTTGCCATAAGTTATTCTCTCTCCGTTGGTGCGCTGGGCTAATGCTAATGCTAATAATGTTAATGCGAGCAAATACAATGGCGGCTTCAAAAAACTTTTCCGAGTTTTACGGGGCTTGGTTTGCAATTCGCCCAGCCAATCAGAAATTGGAACTTTTTTTCTCCCAGGAAAGTACCACCTCTCTAGCAGGTACTAAAAAGGGGGTAAAAGTTCTCATGAACTCTCTTTTTGGTGTGAACGCAAAATCCCAGGAGCTATCGGATCTAAAAGGGAAAAGTACTCCGGTGTAAAAGCGCCTCTTTTATTTTCTGAATGTGGATCTTCATTATTCTCTTCCTAATGTTGTTTATTTTGATTGACCCATTCAAAAGTCCCACTCTGTCTTCTGCCTTTGTGCTGACTTGTGATTTTCCAACGCAGCTTTGGACTCCACCCACACCACCGTCGGATGACAATGACATTTACATCGACTCTGTGATGATGCTGATGTATGACACTGCACCCATGCCGGAGTCCAAGCTGCCTCCTGTCTACGTCCGCAAGGAGCACAAGAGACTCAAGATGGACCCCTCAGGTGAGATGAGATTTATATTTAAGGTGAAATAGTTCTAAACGACTTGCATACATCTGTAGTGTCACTGCCGGTGTCTCTGTCCTGACTCGATGTGTTTGTCCAGCAGCAGCCAGAAAGAAGAAGAAGGGCCACGGGGAGACGGTCATCCCCCCTCGCTCGCTTTTCGAGAAGGCCAGCATGCTGAAAGTTCGCCGCGAGGGCAAAGACCAGAAGAAGAACTTCTCTCTCAAGCAGCAGGCTCCCTTTGCCAAGCCCCTGCCCTCGCTGGTTAAACCTGTCATGGAGGCGGGTCAGGACAACCCGGAGTGGCTCATCAGTGAGGACTGGGCTCTGCTTCAGGTACTGGCGCCTCTCACCACTACTCAAATGAATATATCTGGAATTGCACTTCACTTCAAAGAGGTTCAATTATATGTTCATTCAATTTCCAAATGCCCTTGCTGTGTGTCTGACAGGCTGTGAAGCAGCTTCTGGAGTTGCCTCTGAACCTGACAATCGTGTCTCCTGCACACACTCCTAACTGGGACCTGGTGAGCGATGTGGTGAACTCCTGCAGCCGCATCTACCGCTCGCCCAAACAGTGTCGCAACCGCTACGAGAACGTCATCATTCCCAGAGAAGAGGGCAAGGTAATGGAGAGGGCAGTCACCCTATTTTGCTGTAAAACTCAATTCCTCACCGTGTTCTCGTCTAAATAATGTCTCTATATATATATCTATTTTTCAGTTGGTGTATGAGGCAAACCCCAAGAAAAAAACCAAGAGCATATACAAGGTACCCTATTCTGGCCTTTTGATCGATTCTGCTTTGCTCCTGAAATTGTTGATTAACTTTGTTTCTGTGTTTTCTTTGCTCAGTCTAAGAACAGCCGCCCTCTGAGGACCTGTCAGATCTACACACAGGATGACAACGCCACTCACATTCAGCTCTACAACAGCCGCTTTGAACTCATGAAGATCATCGCCAGCAAGAGGAGCCCACCAATCAAACCACTGTAAGGGCTGATGAAGTGAATGTAAAGTCTCATAACGGAGCTCACACCAAAACATGTGACATGTAACCAGGCTGTTATTGTTCAGATTGGATATGTCCTTCTCATCTGTATTCATTTAATTGATTCTGCTTACAGGCTTGGCATGAATCCATTCCAGAAAAATCCCAAACATGCCTCTGTTTTGGCAGAAAGGTTTGTTTAATGTCGCTGTATTTGTACCATAAACATCTAAGATATGAACCTATAAATAAAGATGAAAGTATAACATTGTTTTTCTTCTCTTCAGTGGAATCAGCTATGACAAGCCCCTCCCTCCCATTCAGGTGGCTTCTCAACGTGCTGAACGGATCGCCAAGGAGAAAAAGGTGATTGTTGGCAATGAATATGTCCACAAATGGCCATAGATCCAAATAGTGCTTGATGTCTGCTGAACGATGTGTTTGCATTTGTGTTTGCAGGCCCTTGCAGAGCAGCAGAAGGCTCAGCAGTTGGTCCAGCAGCAGCAGGCGGGGGCCCCCGGGGCCCAGGTGGCCCCCGGCCAGGCGCTGACTCCTGCTGCCGGCCAGGCTCTGGTCCCTCAGGCTGCCACAGTGCCCGGAGCTGCTGCGGTGCCTAATGCAGCTGTTCTGGTGAGAATCAAAACATGCTCTAATCAATATTTGTCTATGTATAGTGAGATCCAAAACAAGATGTTCTTAAACATTTGGTTCATGTTTTTCAGGCTGGAGCCATAAAGAATGCCACTGTTGGCACCACCATCCAGGCTGGTACGCTTACACACATATGGTTCACTTTACAGAGCTGATGCTGTTCCAATAGTTTATTCATTGCTCTTTGTTTCTTCCAGCCACTGTAGGGGGGAATGTGATCGTGAACACATTAGCTGGAGTTCCCCCAAGTCCTTTCCAGGCCAACAAGCGGCTGGCATCTCCCGTCATAACAGGCACCCTCTCTGTGAGTCATGTTCTTATATCACTGCTGCTCTGGCTTAACTCAGCCTCCTACTGATTTACAGTAATTCATGACGCATTAGACGGCATCACGCACCCTGCAGACTGAATGTTCATTACAAATGTTGGAGCCTTTGCACATTGGGTTTATTTTGTTGTTGTTTGTGCAGCCTGCTGGTGCCACTGGAGCCCAGGTGGTCCACGCTCAACAGAGGACCGTCACCGCTGCTGCAGCCCCTGCAGAGGTGGTTGCCATAGCTACAGGTGTTCGAGCTGTTACCCCAGTTACGGCATCAGCAGTAGTTACAACCACTCTGAGTCCGGTGCAGTCTCAGACGCGCCCTCTGCTCACTCAGGTCACACAAGGTACCAGATCAAAGGCTTTTCTCTGATAAGACCAGCACCTGCTGCTCTTTTAAATCTGACAGTTCTGACTTATCTGCTCTCCTTCATCCAGCCGCAGGGATGCAGTTGCAACAAGGGAAGCCTCTCACTCCAGCCCACCTGCAGATGCTCCGACAGCAACAGCTGCAGCAGCACCAACAGCAGCAGGCTGCTTCCCCACAGATCAAAGCTGTAGGCAAACCCCAGGTACCAGCATCTTTACACAAGATGCACAAAATGTGACTTTTTAAAACATCTCACATATGAGCTGCACTAATAGAAATGTTCAGTGTGATGGCATTAATGGTAGTACTTCCGATTTACTCAATAAACAATGCAATTACACAGTGCAAGGGTGTGTACAGCTAACTGACATTAACTGTGTGATCTGTATGTTTACAGGAGTTGTTGAAGATGCACAAGCATAAGTTGCAGCTGCAGCAGCAGCAACAGGTAGCTGCAGCAGTGGCAGCAGCGCAGGGCCAACAGGCTGCAGGGGCCCAGCAGGCCCCCCAGGGTCAGACTGTACAGACCACACAAGCCAATCCCCAGCTGGCAGCAGTGGCAGCCCCCAGACCTGGAGCCGTGCTGACCGGCGCCACGGTGGCCAACCTGCAGGTGGCCAGGATGGTGAGACGGTGCAGATTGATGTGGGAGACAATAAAAGATTTCTTGCAACAAGTTCCCCACAATATGAATACAAATAGCAGCTTTCTGTAGGTAGATTGTAAGATTATAAATAATATAATCTAGACTAAGTTGTTGTCTATGGTACAACCATTTTATCTTTTTTGGTTATTTGATTGGCCGAGGTGTAGTCCAAACAAGTTGATGTATAACAAGATCATACAGTATGAGAAGATTCAGTGTCATTTTCCACCAAAAACAATGTCTTTATTCTGTTATAATTTCTTGATGTAAGTTCTTAATCAATACTTTTTTGTTTTTGTTTTTTAGGCTCGACTGCCCACTCAGGCAGGACAGACGGCTCAGGTGACCCTCACCAAGCCCCCAGTGGTCTCTGTGCCAGCGGTGGTCTCTTCAGCTGGCGTCACTACACTGCCAGTCACTGTAGCAGGCATCAGCGTGGCTATTGGCCAGAAAACAGGTGTGCTAAAAGTCTGATGGATAGGGGACCTTTTGTCTATAGGCGTACTTTGCCGTACTTAGTTCCCAGTACTTAGTTAATCAGAACTCTTTAGTTCTGATGAACTAAAGAGCAGATCGCGTTCACACCGGAATAAGTTCCTGAGGGAGGATTAGTTAAATGAAGCCGCTGGCGTCACTTCTTCTGCTTTGGGTGTACTGGCAGGCCGCAAACAACTTCAAGGCGTATACTGTCCCCCGAAGTCCCCGGCCGGAAGCCCCAGAGTTGGGGACTGGCTTCTACTGAAGCCTTCCGAGTAAATCGCCAGAACGCCGACTTCTCCTCATCTCCACCACTCCCATGTTTTCTTTTGTGTTGCCATAAGTTAGTTTCTCTCCGTTGGTGGGCTGGGCTAATGCTAATAATGCTAATGCCAGCAAATAAAATGGCGGCTTCACAAAACTTTTCCGAGTTTTACAGGGCGTGGTTTGCAATCCACCCAGCCAATCAGAAATGGGAACCTTTTTCTCCCGTGAAAGTACCTGCTCTCTAGCAGGGACTGAAAAGGGGGTGAAAAGGTCCTCATGAACTCAATTCTAGTTCCGGATCTTTTGGTGTGAACGCAACATTTCAAGAACTATCGGAACTTTACTGGGAAAAGTACTCCGATATGAAAGCGCCTTATGACTTTGACTAGATTGTTGCTCCTTACAGTTACCGGCCACTTAACAGTTCAAAATGACTTTTTTAAATAATGTTTTGCTTTTATTTTGATCATATATTTATTTTTGCTCAATATATGATCCAACAATGATTAGAATCTGGGAAAACAATATTTGTTTTTGCTTGCCTTTGCATAATTTTAGTAGGACCTCTTTTCCGACAAATGTGCTGTTATCATTATCACAAATGTTTTAATTCTGTTCCTAAATGTCAAATATATCTTTCTTTCTCCTCTGTCAGGGGGGCCTGTTCTGTCGCCGTCCTTCCCCCAGATGCAGGTGCAGCAGCTGCTCCAGATAAAGAAGCAGCAGCAGCAGGCGGCCGCCGCGGCGCAGCAGAAGGCCGGCCAGCCGCAGCTGGGACAGACCACTGTCCAGCAGAAGGTAACGCTAGAACATTTGAATTAATAGTTAAAAAAAACATGTATTCAGTCTCTGTCTAAAACAAATGCAGTGTATCAAAGATAAGAACAGACATTGGTAAGAATTTTTGTTTAGGATTTAAAAGTGTCTTAATCCCCAGCCCCTGCAGTCCACAACATTTTGAAATGTCCTTAGACATGATACTAAACCTTAAATGTAAAACAATAATCAATGGCAACTGTGTGTGTGAATGTGAGTCTCGTCATAAGGAAGTGGCACTATATATGAATGTATGTGAATGGGTGAATGCTGACTTGTGTAGATATAAAGCCTGGTCTTAAAGACTATAAAAAGCACTTTGTCAATCCAGTCAAATGACTATTAAAGAAGTTATTTTGTATATATTGATTGTTGTGCTTTTATTTCTTAATGTTTGCAGATGTATAAATGTGTCTGTTGATTTTGTATGTTATACATATGTTTATATATATTTGTATTTTTGTATTCGGGATTGTGGGAAACGGTATTTCGATCTCTCTGTCTGTACACACAAACTGAAAGATTGACAATAAAGTTGCCTTTGATGAATGTGAATGGAGTAACTGTCGTGTTATTTCTTTAGATCGGCGGCCAGCAGGTCACAGTGCAGGCAGCCCAGCCGGCCCAGCAGTCGCAGCAGAAGCTGACGTACGCTACCACCACCCAACTGCAGTCAGGGATCAAGACCCAGTTCTTCACTACACCCATGGCTCAGAAAACCACCGTAGCCCAGCAGGTACCTGATCACTGGAGCTCACTATTGAACAGTAAATATTCGCAGGTGAACAGAGGGCGTGTGTGTTGATATGAGATGTTCTTGCTTACCTCTCTTATCAGGTGGCTAAGCTCCCACAAACAGTGCAGCCGCAACCCACCGTGGCCAATATTCAACAAATTGTGTCGTCTCCACAGCAGGTAAGGGCTTTAGGCTGAGCAGTTTAACCTCTGTTATTTATGTATCCATATTCATTTATCAGGGACATAGCACGTTACTCACATCCTTGAATGCCTGGCTGAGGCAAGATGGATTAGAATGATTGTTTATTTAATCATTTTGACATTTAAACCAGGCACAATAAACAAAAAGATCGATAATAACCAAACCACACAGGACCAAAGAAGTATAAGGGTCAGCCAAGGTTCCTGCCCGCTCTTTATTGGCTTTTCCTTCGATCAGGCTGCACCGGGTTCACCCGAGAGATAAGACCTCATGAGTCAAAGTACATCATAACAAGTGTGTTAGAGGGGTATAACAAAAACAATAAAGCTTTTACTGCAGAGAAAAGGATCACATCAGACCTCTGAAACAGGTTGTTTCTTTTTTTACATTTGACTTGTTTATTGCTTTCCTTTTACTTCCTCTTGTGGATGGACTCTCCCTTCACTGCTGTAAAACTGGACATCTTCCCGCTGTAGTACTTAATGTACTGACACACCAAACCAACATCAAAAAAACTACACTTGCCTCACATCATTTACTGCATCTTGGCCAACACCGCAAAGACTGCCGCCACATATCTTGTAATGTATGCGCCTGAATAAGAGGAAATAACTCCATAACAGCGGGCCATGGAATCTGTCATTCAAGAAGGGAAACGTAGAATTCATCATTGAAATACAATGGCCATTTTCACACCATCACGCTTACTGTCATTGTAGAGGGCCATGGCTTTTTGAAAATATCCATAGAAGGATAAGATAAGGATGTCAAATCAAAAGTGACTCGTTCTGCTCCCTCAGGACATGAATTGTTTGTTTTCCTCTCATCCGTTTCTCTTCATGTGGGCCATTTAGCTCAAGCAGAACAGCCAATCAGTGATTTATGTGGCCTGAAAGCTGGATGTTGGAAGCATTGTTAAATGCAAATGGAGTCCGACTCAACATAAAAAACATGGCCACGAGACATTCATAAACGTCCACATTGTGACCCTCGTCCTTTAAGCGGCTTGGTTTGTTTGATCCTTCATGAAGGATTCTCTCTGATGTTCTGTTTGTCGTCCCCCCCCCCCTCAGCTCCAGGCTCAGACGGTGACTCTGACCCAGGCGGCGGCGTCCTCTCCGGCCCAGTTGCAGATGATTCCTGCGGCGGCGCAGGCGGTCCAGCAGAAGCTCCTCCAGCAGCAGGTGGTGACCGCAGCCAGCTCCCCCCAGATCCAGACGCCCCCCCCCCACAGCCCCGCCCAGCAGCCTGCCGACGCCCCGGTGCAGCCCGCTCAGCCCCAACAGCCCGCCAAGGGTCAAGCTCGCCAGGGGGGCATCAGGGCCAAAACCCCCGCCAAGCCCAGCAGCTAGGAGACGCACTCTCATGAATCTGATGTGTTTTCCTGCAGTACAGATGTGAGGCGTTGTTAAGGATCCCACAGCAGCTAAAGCCAGAGACAGACATCACGTTGTTAATCACACCCAACCTTTACCTCACTTCAACCATAGACTAACTGTTCCACAGGATCATTTCAGTGTTCAGACCTCCAGGAAGATCAACCACAGCTTCTTGTGGGATCCATAAAGTTGCCGAGTCAACTTTTGTTACTGCTATTCTTTATTCGTGTCGTGAAATGAGGAAACGTCTTTCCCCCTCAACAACTGCCCAACACATGAAAGGACAGACACAGCAGTCCTGCCTTCAAATGATGATTATATTATTACTCAAGAGAAATCTGAGGCCGAGGCTTGTGGGTAATTCCTCGTTGATATTGAGCTGTCCATTAGAATAAGTGTATTCATAAATAGTCCCTTTTATGTCTAATTCCCTTGTTGTCTATAGAAACTGAATGGAGAATAATGCACGTTCCTTTAGTCATTTGTTTTTTATTGCAGCAAATACACTGTAAACATGTACTTTAGTATTTTGTGTTTTGTCCTGAATTGTCCTTTTTTATTGATGTCAAGGAAAAAAAAAATGTAAATATCAATGAAAAACATTTGTACTTGTAAAGTAGTCGTGTTTTCATTGGGTTTTTTCAGCCTAATTGTAATAAAGTGTTTTGTTTTTATATACAAATTCATCTTTTTTCCTTTGATTTTTTTTCATTAAATCCGTTGTAAGTACTTTGAAATCTTGTGGATTCTTATAACACATTCCCTCGTTTGATATAGTCCCTAAAATGGTTGTTCCAAAAAATCTGGAGGATGTCATCTTATTTGATAATTGGTGCTCTATTAATAGCTATTCATTATTTTTGTATGACTAAAGGAACTGGAGGCAGGCACGTTCGGCGCAGCAGGATTCAGCTGAGCAACAAAGTGAGTCAAACGCTACGGGACAGTTTAGGTTTAGTATGCAGTGGATGTTCAGCATTTAGTCTCTACACTTAATGTCTTATTTTTGTTGTCATTTATCTATTTAGCCTGAATTGAGCAATGTTTGTCACATTGAGATCAAATATCTCTTTCACCATAATTTTACTCATAAGGGTTACACTGTGTAGAAGTCAGTTTCAGGTTGGATATTCAACAGACATTCAAACTAGTCTTCTAACACAGTGGTTACCAACCTTTTTAGTCTCGTGCCCCCTTTGAGCTAGTCGCAACTCTATAAGAACCCCCTCACTCATCTGTGGTGATTTTCCTACATTTGTTCTTTTGTTAAACTCTTTGTAATCTTATCAAACCCAACTGCTCCTTCGATGAAAATCACTTGTATAGCTCACCCTTAATACAAATGTTTTTAAACTTGACATTAACACTAATTGTCAGTGAAAGAAAATAATATTTAGACTCACTTCTAGCAGTTTCAGCATCTTTTGTTAAGAGCTTTAATGAGTCACTTGAGTTTGCTTGTCTTTCATAAGCTTTGATAGTTCTGTGGGCAGGACACCAGGATTATATGGAAATATATATTGCAATTCCTAATCTTTATACTTACCCCCTGCAATCCCCTCAAGTACCCCGAGGGGTCCCCGTACATAAACCCACATCTGAGCCCTCGTTTACAACAGCATTTCACTAATGGGCGATCATACAATATTATTTGCACAAAAACCAAAGGTCATTTCAAATTGTCCAGACTAATTGCCTTAAAAAGGAGAACAAAATTATTATAAATGTGTTAGTGCATTTTCTAGATCTTCTGATCTTTTTAATGCCATGTGTGACCTACTGACTCCAAATCGATGCTGCATTAGTCCACATTCTAGTTTACATCAATATTTTCATGAAAATATTTTGTTATGGATTTTCGTGCTTTATAACAAAGTTAACTAACGTTTATTGCAGCCTACTGGATATAGGCCTACGCTTTGAAAGGCAAGTAATTATCCATTTATAAACTCGAGGAATTTAAAAGTAGATACAAAATCAATGTGTTGACCATTTATGGCAAAAATTATCTGCAACAACGCTGGTCTTACTTTTCCTGAAAGGGTAAGAAAACATGTTTCTGCATTTAAAGCAAGACGCAGTTGACTAAACCGTTCTTGTATGCCTATTCTATAAAATGCATACTAAAGATTCTTATCATCTTTTGCGGGAGCTGATGTGTATAATGGTGTCATTTGCAAACTTGCTTCAAATCGGGAAAAAACATTTAAACAAAATGTGCACTCTCTTGCTACAAAAGGTGATGCAGATTATTCCACTAGGGGGCACTGTTGCATCAGTATCGCCCTGCCTCTTAGGAAGAAGACATTACTACACTGTGGTTTCAGTTCATTGGCACTCTGAGGCCGGTCCACATTCAGCCCTAAACGCCTGAGACAAGGGAGGTGAGGCGGAAGAGTGGCCGAGAGACGAGCAGATGGCAGAGATGGTTCCTCTGGCCTGGACATCACTCCAGCTTGCCCAATGTTTCTTATTTGTATTCAGAAAAATCGGCATTGTAAACAGGAGTGGTTGTTTTTTTCCTGCATGATGTGAAGGTGAGAAACAAGAGAAGTTATAACGGCCCTGAACCTTTGTAACTGACTACATATACTACTGTACTCAAGTATAATTTAACATTCTCTGCCATTTTATACTTCTACTCCCTGTATCACACGGGGAAATATTTGCTTTTTTGAACAACTAAGGTTTCCATTTACTTTTTACATACATAACATGTCGTGTTTACATGATATACATGTAGGCCTACTACTAATCTACTCGATAGTGCACATAGAATGCAAAATGTGCTCTATATTGATTTATACCAAGATAGCAAAGAAAACCTCCCGTATGTATTTGTTGGCAGAGTTGGGAAGAAACTTACACACATTAACTTAAGTACAGTACTTAAGTACAATTTGAGATACTTTTACTTTTCTTGAGTATTTCCATTTGATGCTACTTTGTTCTTCTACTCCACTACAGATCAGAAGTACTAATAAATATAACAAAACATATAATATATATTATTCTAAAATGGACCAATCTGCATAATGAGTACTTTTACCTTTGGTACTTTAAGTACATTTTGTACTTTTAATTGAGTAATATTTTTGAATAAACTTTTACTTGTAACAGAGTATTCTTACTCTCTGGTACTTCTACTTTTACTAAAGTACGAGATCTGAGTACTTCTCCCAACTCTGTTTTTTATTGATAAGAGCAGAATAATATAATATTAGAAACTTTAAAAGAGATACTTTTACTTGGATCCTTAGGTACATTTCGCAGCAAATCTACTGTATTAAACAATAACATTTCGAACTCAGTACTACAATGGGGCACTTTTAGGCAGCGGTAATACTGCTTTTATTTAAGTATAGGATCTATTTTTCCACTTCTGTGTGTACATTAAAGCTGGTGGGAGGAGCAGACCTCAGAGCAGGAGCTGCTGTGATGCGTTTCAAGAGAGCAGATTAATCACACCACTTCAATTCCTCATCTCTCTTCACAGCTCTCTGTGAATGTGTGCATCTGATGGAAAGAGCAGCAGTGAAAAACAAAAGTATGAACACTTGTGTGATCATACTCCACTTTCAATCCCACCTACCTTCTACCTTTTTATTCAAATGTCAGTTTACAGCTGATAGGGATGAGTGTGTCAGTGCACCTCTCGCACACAAGTGTAAACATGCAAACGCTTCTGCTTTGATTTCAAAGCGGGGGAACAACACGAGCTCTGTGATCCAGCAACTGAGAGAGAGACGTTTACAGCTGGAAGTTCAGGGTGTAGGAAACCCCCCATGGCAGCACTTTGGAGTGCAGGCTTGTATTTTGATATCTATATTCCCATTAAAAGAGTGATGCATTATGGGGGTTGCAGGGTAACCAGAGGGAGGTAAGGACTGTCAGAGCTGATCTCATCCCTCTCCCACCATGAGTATTTACCTCTTCAAAGCCTCTGAACAGTGTCAAATGTGCGAGTCAGGGATGAGGGCTGCTGTTTCACTGTTGTGTGTTTTCCTCCAATTGTACAGAGCCGTGAACAAGTGACCCCCCCCAGCATGGTGGGAAGCAGAGGAGCCATGTGAGTGACAGCCCGCTGGATGATACAATCGTTATGTGTGTTGACAAGACAACAGGGAAGATCAGGTCAGTTTTTTCCAATAGCTTCCATGTTATGTGACTGCAATTCCATACCATATTGAATTACTACAACAGACAAATAAGACACAACGCTTTATTGGATTGTATTGCTTATTCTATTAGGAGAATATGTTTTACAGTTTTTTTAATTTCCTCCATGTCATGTGACCAGAATCAATGCAGTATTATATTACTACAGTAGACAAGTAGGTTTATTTCTTTTGCTGTATGAATGAAGATTTTATTTGTCTTAGTTTTAATAAAAAATGAAACAATTGTTTTGTGTTGTTATTCAATACTTACAATGTTATGTGACCCAGTGACTCCAAATTGATACCCTATATTATGACGACAATGGACAAATAAGAGACACATCTTTTTATTAGATTTGATTATTTTCTTCTGTTTTGTATGAATTTCGTTTCAATAGCCTCAATGTCATATGATATAAGACTTCCAATGAATGCAGAACTGCACTGGACAAGTAAGACAAACCACGTACTAATGGATTTGAATGCTTTTTCTATTTAATATGAATGATTTTGATTGAGAACTCTTGGATATGTTCAATAGCTTATTATGTGCTGTAACAACTTCAAAGTATGTAGAATTAAATACTTTAGCCTTATTTTTCTGTTAATATCTTCATGAAAATATCAGTACGACGAGGGCTTTGTTGTTGCCTAAGAGACGAACAGGACTGAATGAAGGCAGACTCAGCACGTCGTGGGGGGAAAGCATCAGGTAGCCTACAAAAAAACCCAGCGAGGTGTTTCTTGTCAGAACTGCAGATGAAAAAGACAAAATCCTGCGTCTATCTCCCCTCCTCACTCTCTAATGTCCCGGCCCTGATCACTCAGCCCCAGGGGCTCCCTGCTAATGATGCTCCTCCAATGATGCTGATGATCACCGCTATTGGAAAAAGAAACAGGCCATCTATACTGAAAGGTTGTCATGGAAACACGCTGCTGCGACCCCCTTTAGTGCAAATCACAGTGCTGGTGGGACAATGGTTTATGTAGCACACACACTGGCAACACACCGTGCCTCTGTCATGCCTCAGCTCAGTTCCTCTCTACATGAATACATCACACTACATAAACAGTTATTAAGCAAGAGGAGCAATAAGGGGATGGCACAGTGACATCCAAACAACTGTAAATCAATAGTGTAACGATGCATCCATCTAGGTCAATATTCCAATTTAATCATCAAGATTATAAACAATCAATGCACAGTGGAAACATCTATCGGGTACTTATTACCTTTATCATACGCTTAATTTTGAAATTCCCAACCATGTCTATGTCTTGTCTATCTCGTTCACAACCATTTAATGCAATTGTCAAATGATCTTTTAATTGCTTTTTGTGAGTTGATTATAGTTGAAAATGTAAGCGATGGTGTTAAAGG
Organism: Notothenia rossii; assembly: GCF_949606895.1. Lineage (NCBI taxonomy): Eukaryota > Metazoa > Chordata > Actinopteri > Perciformes > Nototheniidae > Notothenia > Notothenia rossii. The sequence goes on along the minus strand of NC_136909.1, from coordinate 16,743,773 downwards.
GGAATTTGATAAAATCTCATAGCAAGTGAAGGCCCCTGATTTAAGATTACGACGTAGAAACTCAGATCTGCAAGAATCACGTATATTGGCTTTTAATAAACCATAACCATATTTGAAGTGCTACATAAATAAATGAAAGATCTTTTCATCTTGTTTTGCTTTTATTTGATTGGCCAAGGTGCACTGCAAACGGATTTGTTTTCAGACTGAGATGGAAGATGTGTCGACTTTCTGCTGAGGGATTTCTACGTCTGCCTTTCTGTGAGCGTCTAGCGAGCCGATTAATTGAAATTGTATCGTGCCAGACTTTGTGATATAGGCAAATAAAGAACAGTTGTCCAAAGTATTGATATAATACCTTAATGGAATGAACCTTGGGATTTACACTCTAGTGTATCCATAGCAAGGTGTTTAACAGAGGAAGGCTTGGTGCAATCTTCCACATTACAAATGGCTGCAGCAGCTTTGAATTATGTTGAGATCCTGCCTTTCAGATCCATACTAATGAGGATAAAAGTTGATATGATTTATATGATATCCTCCGCTCTGTAATGGAAAGACATTGCTCTGTTTAGTCATCTCCCAGTGCTCCTTAAGCCTCCTACCAGCCTAGAGACCCCTGAGGCGAGTACAGGACACGTATTACTCTAAATGATGAGTCACGGGTCTGCAGGCTGGATTTCACTGAATTGCAGGGGGGATGATGGTGGTGAGGGAGGGGTGCTTATGTGCCAGTGGTAATTGCTCTGAATGCAAGATGGGGGGAGAGAGCACCGGAGCTGACACGCTCCACTTCCCTCGACAAAGTGATAGTAAGTGTCATTCGGCACTTTGAAAACACTGAGATCTACAGTACAAGTCTGCCACTCTCTGCTCCCACCTCCCACTCTTCCTCTCTGAATATCTCTCTCTCTCCCTGGGCTTCTCTTTTCTTCCCTCGCTCGTCCCCTCTGCCTGCTCCTGTCAGCTCACTATAGGTCCGCTTGACTGCTCTCATCTTCCACGCAAATGTCTTGTGGTATGACAGTCATATAAGCGAGAGGCTGTGAACCACAAAGGGAATCTCTGTCTTCTCTCGAACCTTTGCTGAGCACTGCCTCCATACCCCCCATCACACACACACACACACACACACACACACACACACACACACACACACACACACACACACACACACACACACACACACACACACACACACACACACACACACACACACACACACACACACACACACACATATTTAGATACTCCCTATAGCCAAGTCTCCATACCTGAACTGCACCCCTGAGTTATAGTTTTTCTTTTCCAGGTGCATGCCAACATTCAGTCATCCACTGTAATTAATTGTATCCACTATCCTGTGTCGGAGCATGAGTCATGATCTCCTCTTCAGCACACCTGACATCTTGCAGTCCTAGGCTGTCAGATCTTGTCTTTTTGAATGTATTTCTTTGTTTGAACAATGATAGGAATTTGGCAAAAAGCCACTTATAAATGTACCTATAGTTAATAACAATATACTCGAACAATTTAGTATTGCATTTCTATAACATTTAGGGGCTCGTGACGTGAGATGTATTTTTAAACAATGATGGTCAAAATAGAGGAAGAAGAGGCGAAGATTTTCAGTCCACAGGTAACGCATCAGAAATACTAGATCCTATATTTCCCATAGTGCAATACTATAGCATCTATTATTTTATCTTTAAATTATTGTGACTCCTTTTATCACAAGGATTGCTTTTGTCAAAACACAGGATTTCATTTTGTGGTACATGCTAACATCAACATGCTAACCCGCTCAAGGAGAATGTTAACATGCTTGTTTATGGCAGGTTAAATATTTCCGTTTGTCAACACTCAAACAGCTGAGGGTGATAGGAGTGCAGGTAATTGTTGATAAACCACAGTGTAGGACAGATTCAACTATAGACCTGATGGCAGTGCTTAATTGAAAGAGAAGCGATCGTTATATATCAGAAATCTGCCTGCCCTTAAGCCTTAGAGAACATTCATATGTTTTACAAATGTCATTGCAACACATCCAATATTTGTCAAGATATTCCACAAAAAAAACAAAATTGTCAACCGATTGTGGCACTAGAGGAAAAAACGGGGTATCAAAGGAGTTAACCTCTGGTGACCATGAATCTCAACATTTTATATCAATATTTCAAGACAAGACAAAGTAGTTGACAAACTGACCAGGCAACATATCGACACTGCCAACCATTTATTTTTGGCGGCACTGCTGTCATGGCTTAAATTTAAATCTCACGCATTGCACAAGGAAAATCAATAGGGTTATTTCTGCAGACAAACATCACAAGGCTATTTGTAGGGTGTGTGTAGAACGGGAACTGTCTTAAAGGTGTGAGGCAGAGCTGCATGGTGCAGCCAGACTGAAGATGAGCTCTTTTCAATCTGTGTGGCTGCAATGAACCAAAAACCCAAATGTCTAAAGTTTAAACCCTCTTACTCAATCTGTGAAACCAGAGAAAAAAGATCCTGGTCAGGGATGGGGGCATGACAGAAAAAAAAATGATGGTCAGGGGGATGGGTGCGTGTCAAGGGGAGAAGATGTAAAAAACATGGAAGACCCCCCACTCCACCACACACACACACACACACACACACACACACACACACACACACACACACACGCGCACACGCACACACACACACACACACACATATTTAGATACTCCCTATAGCCATCTTCCCACTAAGCCCCCACCCCCTAAACAAACTCACACACATGCTGAAAGATGAATGTCCAACAAATGGAGGCAAGAGGCGAGTGAGGGCCCCGTATGAGAGGTGTATTGTGCAACCCCCCCCCCCCCCCCCCCGGAGGCCAGTATTCAAGGGGGCCCAGTCTGCGGGGCCAGGGGGGTCGGGGTGAGAAGGGGCAGTGGCGGCTGAGGAGGAGGCAGTTGCTGTCCCACTAGGATGTTATTTATTGGCCTACTTTGAATCTCCTGCCGCCTCCTGCACTCCCTGTCACTCCCATTGATCTTGTCCTGATCCGCCCCCATGGATGGCTCTGCAGACCCCCCCCCCCCCTCCTTTTCCTCTTATGTACATTATGTAAACAGCTTTCTGCTCCTGGCATAATGTCCTAAGGGAGCTTAGAAAGTGTTTCAGAATCACTTTAGCCTATTTGACTACAGGCACTGTAGTGTATATACAGTATGTTGAGGGTTACTAAAGGTAAGTCATTGTTTACATACCAGGCATTGCCTCTGGCTTTGTCATGAGATAGGCAGTATTTGCTTAGAACACTTGGTGTGTTAAATACAAATATGGATGCAGGTTTAAAAGTCAGAACCATAAAATGTAGGGAAGCAATAGGGGTGTCAGTGGAGATACAGGGTGACATAGGGGTGCAAGACGCAACGCATGAACCCAACACGCCCACTTCAAATCCAGATGGGAACCTTTGTTGTATTGTGCAAATAAGAAACCAACCCCTTTTTACACTTTTGGTGTCTATCTACACCGGGATCCTGAGTCGTGGCTATGCCTGTTGCTGCGGTCCTGAGTCCTGGATCCTGAGTCCTGCATCCTGAGTCCTGGATTTCGAGTCGTGGCTGAACCGGTCTCTGCGGTCCTGCCTGACTCTCATCATACTAATTCCCTGATGGCTCCCACAGGATTTTTGAAATCCTTGTGGATTCATCTTCTTATTATAGACACATGCATTTCCAAACATTTGGACTACCTATGTTGTAAATGAATTATCTTTTCAATTTACACACGGCATCTATTGCACGTCTGTCCGTCCTGGGAGAGGGATCCCTCCTCTGTTGCTCTCCCTGAGGTTTCTTCCATTTTCCCCATTAAACTGTGGGGGTTCTTTGGAAGTTTTTCCTTGTACGATGTGAGGGTCTAAGGATAGAGGGTGTCGTATTGTCATACTGATATTCTGTACAAACTGTGAAGTCCACTGAGACAAATGTAACATTTGCGATATTGGGCTATATAAATAAACATGAATTAATTTATTAATTGATTGATTGATACGAAAGAAGCAGGTTCCCATAGCAGGTAAGAACGTGCAGAGTAGAGACAAAGTTGAGCAATTGTTTTTCTTCTCATGCATTTTCACCATGCAACAAGTGCTTCAGCTAAACCCTTCAAACATGTTTATGTTAAGCATGTGAAATCTTTGTCGTGTTAAACATTTTAAATTAGTTATAATGTTAGCATAATTTAATTTGCTGATTTGATACCAGTCCTTAGAATATATCCTCTGGGAAATATCAATTAATTTACAAAGTTCTGTGCCAATATTTTACAGGTGATAGAGATGTTCTATGATAAGTCAGGGAACTATCACAGCCTGTATGATTCATCCTCTGTGGACAATGAATGTCTGTACAAAATGTCACAGTAAGATGATGACAAATTGTTGAGATATTTCAGAGTACAGCCAACCTATCATAGTGTAACTCAGGGGTTGGCACCATATTTTGACTTTACACTTTACCAGGTTTTTGATATCCATTTATTTAATATCTTATTTATTTCAAATCTTCTTGACTTTGTCTATTTAATGCAAATATTAATCAAACTTTGTTTTTTTAAACACTGTTTGTCAGCTTTTCCAGCAACTTTCCCCGCCGGTGTGACAGTTTGCACAAAGTTCAAATTGCGTACATGGAAATGAGGTGTTCTTTAAAGACTTGCTAATAAGTGCACTTAATGCTGTTATCGTCATTGTACTAATATCATGCACACAAGCATAGAAATTCATGTCAGTTTCCCCGGCCTGGTTTATCTTTCTACCATGCTGATAGATCTTTTGTTGTGGAATGCTGGGTAACGCCTGGAATGTCCCGACCATGATAGGAAACATGTGTGTTGGAAGAGGAGGTTGTTCGGTGGGAGATAACGAAATTCCATGTCACATGAATTCCGAAGGGAAGTGCAGTCAAACATCTCAGGTATGAATAGTCAGCCACCTTTGCTCCATAATCCACCTCAACCCCTTCACAGTGCACAGAGTGTAAATGTCACAGGGTTTGTGAGGGGCCTCAATTATGCAGAACACCTAGCTAACAAACAGTACACAGAGGTACGATATACCAACCCAGTCTCACAAAAAAACGTGTAATAACTACGTTGGTCCAAAACTTGGGACGTAGTATTTCTACAAAAACGCCTATGAAATTGTAAGATCCCTACGGTTTTTTTCACCATTCATTCCAATGGCTGGTGTCTATGTCACGTGATCTTAAAATTTCTCCGTGCAGAAAAAAAAAACATGGCCAACATTCGTTTTATTCTCGGTGGAAAATGCCTATTTTAAGGTTAGTTTGGCCATTAAATTGCGTTTTGATGTCATTTGATGCAAGAAATATGAGTTGTTATTTCAGATTATGTGTGCAGTGGATGTACATGATCTTTAGTTTGCTAGTTATTACGAAGATTACTTCAGGAAATTGTGTCCATTCAACGTTTTCATTGTTACCAAGGTGGTTGCTAGGGACGCTGGTATCAATATTATGTTGTGTAACTGTTTAATGGTGTTATCTTTATTGCTACCCCCTTCCCCGTCAATTTATAGTGTTGGTCCACAGCGCAAACGTATACGTTTAACAAAATCTGCATCTAAAATTGTGGCATAGATACGTTATTTTCCCCTGTGCAATTCTCCATTTACTCAACAATAACATATAATTATCCTTGTGTTTATTTATTTATTTGTTTGATTAATAAACACAAGTTGGAGTCCGTCAGGACCGAGGGTCAGAGCAGCTCATTTGCTTTAGAGAATATTACACCCGGAAGTAAGTATTCTCTCCGCTTCGCTTGACAAACCCCGTGATAGTCAAGCTCTGTGATTGGATGTTTGAATGTGCTCCGAGGGTTGTGCCGAGCGTCGAACAGCACTTGAAATGAGATGGAACCACGGCAGACTGTCCAAAACTGGATTTGAACAGGTCCAACCCGTCCCCCTTCCCCACCCCGAAAAAAAACGTGGATCTTACAATTTCAGAGGCGTTTTTGTAGAAATACCACGTCCCAAGTTGTGGAAGAACCTGGTTATTACACGTTTTTTTGTGAGACTGGGTTGGAAATACACATATTCCACCTACAAATACTCGTGAGATAAAAACATTGAGTCTAAGCAATGCAGAGGAACAGGGGTTATTACTCTGAGTGTGTCTATCAACAGATCGCTCTGCACCCCATGAACAGCTCTGTGGAGGAAGATTAGAGGCAGACATTTCCTCTATTTCTCATTTCCTATCATTTAGATCAGGGGTCGGCAACCCCTGGCACGCGTGTCAGCATTGGCACGCGGCACCGTAACCAGTGGCACACTAGGAATAAGTGGAATAAGTGTGCAAAATATTTAAATTAATTTTCGGATCCTGAACGCGAGACCGCCGCCAGAGCTCGTCTCCCCGTTACCTGCAGAAGGAAGCCATGCACGCAACGCAGCCCCGCTCTCTTTATCTCCAGTTGACTTTCTGCCGCTTTCCTCCGTGGTGCAGTGCTGATCGTTTCACCACGGAGGAAAGCACTTCACTAATTGCAGTACCCATAAGGAGCTGTACAAATGACGCAGTTTTTGCGTGGCTGTGTTTATTTAGTTGAAAGCCCAGTGGCGATCTGCTCATCTCTCATCGAAATAATATGCTACAAAGGGGCGGACTGGCCATCTGTGTGTAGAACTTTCCTGTCGGCTCCCAGACCGTAGTCGAGGAGGGCAGAAGCAACAAGCTTCAGGTTCAATAACCCACTTTAGCTTAAATGACTGGAGAGAGGCGAGCTCTTCTTGGGAGGACGTTGCATTTATTTAGCTGTTCTTCTGTTTCACAAAATACATCACAGACCTCTGTTTTTCTGCTTTCCCGTTTCACTTCCAGAAACATACACACGTCCCTCACTGTCGCTCTACCATTCACAAACACACATGCACAAGCCGCACCCCTCTCTCTCTCTCTTAAAGCGACAGCGATCTCATCTCACTCTGCATGACCCTAATATCATAACTTGTGTGTTCTGGAGAACCACAGAACGGACGATCGTCCTTATTATTATGCCGTTTAAACAAATTATTTAAATGTGTTTGTTAAATTCGGCATCATGTAAGTTGCGCTGACAGGTCCACACACTGCTTCCCCGCAGCGAGGCTCCCCCGCCCTCCTGCTGATAGTTGACGAGCGTCAAGCTCCTCAACCCCCCTCCCCCGTTGATAATTATCGATCGTTGGCACGCTGATAACATTTTTTTTTTTAAATGGCACTTCATATCAAAAAGGTTGCCGACCCCTGATTTAGATAATCCAACACTAGTTCAACACCTGTTGTTCAAATCTGTTGGTCCCCAGAGGATGAACTAGTATCTAACATTAGTGATACCCTGATTTTTTCACCAGCTCCAGCGTGAAATTGACCTTTTTTGAAATGTATTATTATAATGGTTTAACCGGAAATTTGGTACGCATATTCTTTTTCCCTCAATAATTAATTGTACCAGCTTTAATCAGGTAACTTTTTTTTTAAACTTTTAATTCCGTCCATGTGTGCTGCAAGGGTCAGATACCAACAAGATAGTATTCAAAGACATTTTCAAAAAGTCCATTCACTCTAAATAAAGCAGGTGGAAGTGCTAAAATACAAACTAATTTCCTTTTTTTGGACTGCAGCACTCCATGACATTCATAACAGCCTCAGATGTTATTTGCGTATATTGCTAATCATCATGTTTTTCAACCCATAGATATTTATAAACACTAGATGACCCACCCGCGCTGCTGGCCAATGGAGACCGACGTTGCCACTTGGCCGCCATCTTGCCACAGGCAGATCTCTCATTCATAACATTATGGTTTACTATTTAAATAACCATAGCTTGCTCAATTGTCAACCAATTTTCAAACGGTTTCGTTTTTTATAAACATCAAAGATGTAGTTATGATACTTCATACTTATAATCATGGACTTTCATATGAAAATAACATTAATCAGATAATAGCTATACACACACACACAAGGTATTTATATTAAATATTTGCCGGTGTATATATTTCCATTAATTTTATTATATTGTTAATATTTAAAATAAATTATAAAATTAAAATACATTAATATTTTTTATATAAAAATCGGTCTCATGTTACCACTCTGTAAGCCAAGAGTTGTTAATTTAGCAATGCCTTAGCTTGAAGAACAGGGACACAACTAATGACAATAGCATATGTTGGTATATTATTTAGATATTCACACCTTTATCAGAGGAACCAAACCAACATAAAATGTGCTCACAGACAGGCCAGTTCTGTCTCATTTATCACAATTATTTTTGACATGAGATCTTCATATTATCCTAGTTTTGTATTTAGTTTCTAGATTTGTAAACAAATCCAGAACCTTTGAAATATGTTATTGAAAAAAGACCAAGAATAATATAAACTGTACCATGTATCCTTTTGTGGCCTTCTGTAGTCCATTTGTGGTTTGTCTTGTCTCACCCCGGCTGATATATCACAAAATCCAATGTTTAAATTGTTCGCTATATTGCCCCTATGCCCCTGTAAGGTGTCCTTGGGTGTTATGAAAGGCGGCCCCCCAAAATAAATGTATTATTATTATTATTAAGAAGAACAACTTGGTGTGGTGTGGAGGAGATGTAGGAAGCAGGAGCAGGTGGGGAGAGATGGGGCTTCAAGGTTCAAGGTTATTTGTTTTAAATGTGTCTTGGAGATAAGGACCAGCTGCACACAATAAAATACAGTATAACACAAAACCAATAAGACACACGGTGACACATGGCACACCAACAATCAATCATCGTCCAGCCTCAGCTTTGGTATTCTTTCACAACCATGTTATGGGTTTATTAGACTGAGCAAACATAAACATATGTGGGGAACATTGTGCTGCGTCTCATGGAACATGAAGATTTAATAAATAGGTGGCAGACAGCGGCGATTGGAGCATCCGTAGGCTGCACAAAAGTCCGGCATAGTCAGGTACTTCTGTAAACACAAAGCCAGCAAATTCCTGTATCATAATGCAAGAGGATTTTAACAAGCCAAACCACTATGAAGAAATCATGTGTAACTTAAGTTATGTTGAAAAGAAAGAGCAGTTCTGCCTCTCCCACTGGTGTAAAGTTGCTGGGTCAACTTTGTAATACTAGGTCTCACTCACAGCCTCTTGTTATTAGCCAGCTAATAAATACAACCATATACACAAAGAAAAGCTGCAATTTCAACATGTCCAAGCATCCTGTATCATAGCCATGCTAATAATGTTTATAATAAACTAAACCGTTTGTAAATCAGTCAAGATTTCAGCGAGTTAAGAGTATTTTTGTGCAGATCACTCACCTTACAAAAGCTACCATAACGCGAATCAGAGTAACTGTTGACTGTGGCAAGATGGCGGCCGGTCAGCTACGCTGGAAAATCTCCCATGAGCCATCTAGTGTTTATATATATCTATGTTTCAACCTGCCTAACAGCAGCATGTTAGCATTGTTATCGTGAGCCTGTTAGCATGCAAATGATAGCCTTAAGCACTGCTGTTACTTAGGCTAGGCTAGCAGCTAACATAGCTTTGGTTTAATAATAACTGTGCTGCCAATTAGGCCATCATTACAAGCTATGATGACTATTATGTCCTTCCTGCGGCAGCTTATACACATTTAACTACTATTTTAAATATATGTGTGTTTTATTGAAATCAATACACATTGACGCAACTGCAGAGGCTGGGCTAGACTAAGCCTATGTGTATGGTATTATAGCTGATCCATAATATACTCGATCACCCATTGCTGCTGTGTGGCAGAGGCTGTGTTGTTATAATGTGTAGGAGCCGCTGCGGTGCCCACAACTTCCAGCCTGTGAGCTCGTCGATAACGAGCAGCAGCCTCTTTGACAGAATCGTTTACTGCCTGCAGGGCTTTGAGACGAAAGTGGAGTGTGCATGCCTGCCTCTAACCTACTTAAACCTCACGCTGCACAAATGGAAGTGTTGATATGCAACATGAGATGTCCTGGTGGATTCCTGCCTGCAAGTAGACTGACCAGAATAAATGTGTGAGATTAAAGCTAGAGGAAGACCCGATGGTGTTACTTTGCATGTGTGAAATATGTGTGTGAGAATGTGTGGTTGAAGGCATAATTATGCAATTGAAACATTCTCAGTGTGTTTAGTCTACAATAGTGGTCAAATGTGGATGCAAATCCATTCTTCTCTAGGTTTCTAGTGTAGAAATGTGCAGGTATGAGAAAGAAAAACATGCTGGTTTCTGTGAGAGGGAATGCTCTGGTTTGGGTGTGTGCTCCTGCTGTCAGTGGAGGAGCTACAGTATAGCATAGTTTCGGTGACTCTAGTTGGCTCCTTAATTCTATTTGCCTCTCAGGGGAACCTCCCCCAAACCTCTCACACACATTTTTAGAGAGCTTTGTTGAGCGAGTGGGGGAGGATGGGGGGTCTGTACTCCCAGCTCCCACTGAGTCTGGACAAGACACATAAATCACACAAACAGACACACACACACACACACACACACACACACACACACACACACACACACGCACGCACGCACACACACACACACACACACACACACACACACACACACACACACACACACACACACACACACACACACACACACAGAATGTCATAAGTCGATGGGGTCCAGTGTCTGGGCCAGGGGCCTCATCTCTAGCCTTAAATGTTGTAAAGGGCTAAAAGTAAAGCAGGAGGAGGAGGGAAGACATAAGAAGATGGAAGGCAGAATGGAAAATCAATAAGCGGGAGGGGTGACTTATAAATCTGCTTACTTTCAGCGATGCAAGCTTTCATACTCGAGCATATATTTGTATGGGCGGGGGGGCTTTTTATATGTATTTTGCTTCTTGACCATTATGTTTTTGTGGGTTTCCTCTCACAGGGGTTGCAGTTTGGTAATGTTGATTGTACAAAATCATCAATTCATGTATTTGGGAAATGATTTACGTATTTTATAATCTTTTGGAACTTTTGTATACAAAATAATGCATTGATTTATCTAAAATTGGAGGATTAAGCATGAATAGAATAGTTATTAGCTGTAAATAACTTTAATTAATGAAAAAAAAGATTGGCTTTATTGTTTTATATCCTGTCAAAACCTCAACTCAATTTAAATTCATATAGACAGTTGCTAATTAGAAAAGAGAAGTCTGTTTGTTGAGTCAAGAACCCACTTTATGTTTCTTTCCCCTGGGGTCATATTTTACGAAGTACTTAAATGAAGCCTACACCTTTTCAATGTCACTTCTTGTGAGTTTTCCCCTCACACTGAGAATAACCTTGGACCAAAAATATGTACAATGGAATGCAAGGTAGTTACCACTTTCTCATTCATATTATATGTTAGGTATCATGTACCTGTGTGTCCAGGCAGCCTCATTCAGACTGTCTCCTCTCATGCTGGTAGACACACGCTGGCCTCAGCCTCAGACACAGACACCAGCTGTGGACCAGGCCTGGTCTCAGAGGAGAGCAGCTCTCCAGCCAAGAAGTTACAGAGGGAGGACTCCAGCTAAAAGACCGGCTCCTCCAAAACCACTGAGTGGAAAGACTGGAGGCAGAAAGTGGACTCACTGTGGAGGGAGGTGAACTGAGTAGACTGAAGGAAGAAGAGTGACTCATATTTTGCCTCAGCTGCAGTAACGTTTACCTGGATGGCTGCAAATGCTGTGCAGTGACATCAGTAACATGATCGTATAATAAACTTTCATCTGTGAAATGTTTATACTGCACCTAAATTACATTTATTTCAAAGTGATCTCATTTGTTCTGATTTATTTCAAGTTTATACATGAGGTCTTTATTCGTGATTGGCTGCTACTTTGTTTTCAAAAGCTTGTGTTATTGAAATTTAAATCACCATGCACAAGCCCAACATGAAAGAGCATGACTTTATTTTTGTTTGCGATAATTCACATTTGTAAAGATCATTGTGACAGATATTAGTGATTATTATTATATAGTTATTGTTTGGTTAATAATATTATCTTGAATTGGTAACAAAAGACAATGTATGCAATAAATGCATTTCCGTGCCAAGTTGTAGACACTTTTTACAGAGTAAATCATCTTGACTGCATGGAAACATAACAAATTAGCATCGTCTGTTCGTCGTCTCATGACAGAGGGTTTTGCAGTGTGTGATCAAAAGTGTCCAAACATAATTAACTATATAATCCAAGACTTCCCAACATCCTACTCTAACATAGCATAGTTTGGCTTAGGGTTTTATTTTTACTTGTATAGCATAAAGAGAACACTATCTGTGTTTGTGTTTGGTTTGGCAACACTGTGTTATCGATTGACCATTAATAATCCTTTAATTAGTGATCAAATCCTTTGGGCTGAATCATGCATGTGTGTTTGTGAATGTCTTTGCTTTATCAGAGATATATGAGGAGACATGAAGAGCGAATGGATTGACATTGTGCCTGCTAAAGCATGCATTCATGCCTGTGCTGGTATGCATGAGATAACATATACATCTTGCTCCTCCGCACTCACAAAGCACATAGAATTAAACAATAGCACATTTAGTCATGTGCCCACTGACTTCCACCTGAAAAAAGGATTTGCAAACAGCTCTTCGGAGAATGTTGGACGTCACATGGTGAGTTTTTTAGTATGCATGTCTGTATTTGATATTCTGCATGCTTGAGAACATGTGTGAAGTGTTAACCAGCTCTCGGAGCTTCTAGTGCTGACGCCACCTCAAAAGAGCGTCATTAATTAACATGCCATTATCAGAGCTGAATGCCGGCTGGGGGGAGATTAATGCTGCGAGGAGCTGCTAGTGGATTGAAGGTCACATCCTGTGTGTTAATCACCCAGCACCCCTGACCCTGGAAGGAAACACAGGAGAATGGGCACATTATTGCCACCTGGCTGGGCACCAATCATCACCGGGATCAAAATAAGGACTGTTCCTTTCAACAAGCATTGACATATAATGGGTGGTATAGAGAGGATGTTTTCGTAAAAATAATGACAACACACAGATGATACTGCAGGGAGATAAAGATAAGCATGATTATATGGTGTTTATGCATTCAAACTGGGTTGTATCAACAAAGATTGATTTATTTCTAAAATCAGTTCTAATCAAAGTTTAGCAAAAACAAGGCTAAAAATGACTGAATTGAGATCAAGCAGAACTCTGTTTCACTATTAAAAACTTGTATTGATGTCGAGCAAAATGCAATTGAGTTGAACATCTATTGAGATACTTGCTTTATTACCTTAGTAGCTTAAAAGTCAGTCAATTGGCCCAATGTTACATGAGAGAAGCTTTCATTTTTCCTCTTTGAAGTAAATCTCAACTTAACTCAATTACTAAATTGATATTTCCAAATAACAGCACTGCAAAAAATACCTTGTAGCGTTTGGCAGGCATTTTTAATGGATCAACCAGAGAGAAATTATAGATATTTGGCTAAATCGATTTCAAAAGGCAGCCAGTTTAGAATGTTCTCAATTGCACATTTAAGTTAATACTGGATCATATTTTACAGTGGACTTCAATGTTTTGGCAAATATAATTAAAATTTAATCTAGGTTAAGAGTGAAAACTAAATCTGACATTTTAAGATTTGAATCTTTCTTCATTTATAACTATAGCTCCAAATGACAAGATTTTAAGAAACCATTATTATTTGATTAATGGGGTTGAAACATGAATCCATATTGGTGAAACCCGGCCTTGTTATAGTTTTAAATAATCACAAAGATGACTGTAAAGCACCCCAGGGGAAGCACATATGGCTGTTGTTGCACACCAGCAGAGAGAGCACAGGCAGAGTATGATATGAAAAACAGACACTGTGCATATCACACACCCTTTTCAACATATAGGCGACAGAGTATTGTTTGCCTTCTCTACAGTCTCCTCTTTTTCTCTTACCGACATAACACACAAAGACCCCATTGAAGTCTGTTGCTAACACATTACATTCTTAGTATGAAAAGCCTTGAGGACTTTCCAAGGTGGATGGATTATATTCTGGGTGTTCAAGGGAAACGCTTGCAGGCTGGATCGACGGTTCTATATCATATTTCTGCAGCCCACACACACCTCCCACTTTCCCACATCTGACAAGAATCTCTCAGATCGGATATGACTCACAAGCTTTGGCCGTCGAAGGCTACATTCTTCTTCTCTTACTCTGTTATGATGACCATTCAGCTCTTTCCACTGCCTTTACTCTTCTCCTTTTGTAGTCAACCACAATTGACACCTGCCTTTGATGGGTGATGTCACTCTGAAGAACACACTGTTTTACACAGGAATTAACATACAGTCATAAGTAAGGATTTGATTATAGTCACATCAATGCAACCTGATAGCTCTGGTGGTTTATATACCTTAAATCTGCTCCACATCCTCCATTTTTATGAGCATTCACAAGAGCAACAAAACAAACCTCAAGTGCTGCCTCTGTGCTGAAGGACATTAGGCCAGGTCAGCTAGTAAAAGGAACATACGCTGTGATGGCTCAGGGAGTGTAGTAGATGCTTACTGAGCGGCCTTGATTCTCAGAGGACCCTGTTTTCCTGCATCAACGCTTTCCAGGATGCAGGCACTTGGTTCACTGCCTGCTTGATGGACTTTTTCCCCTCCTGCCCGAGCAGAGCTGTGTACATTTTGACCTTGGTGTCAGCAGAGCGAGAGAGAAGCGCTGAATAAGATAACTCCCTCTTCTTCAAGGACAAATACACAGCAACACAAGCCTTTGGGGGGCTACTGAAATTAATTTCAGTAAGTCAATTATGTGTACATTTAGAGTATGCTATATATATATTTTGTCTAAAGTGTCTACTATCCATTAATAATGGACATGACGACATTTTATTCCTAGAATGAATCTTACTTACTTTGATACTCCTGTGAAAGTTCATGCAGGGCCACCATTAGGTTGATATTTTAATGTATTTGGAGAAATCTGTTAATTGCCATGGAATGAGGGATAGACATGAATCTCCCACTCAGAGTACATTACAACTGTGGTGATCCAAATACTTTTGTAATGACTAATGATTTGGACACACTGTGTTATAGATTGACAATTAATACATTAATATAGAATTAATACACCTTTAATTAGTGAACAATCCTTAGGGCTGAATTATGCATGTGTGTTTATGCTTTATCAGAGAGATATGAGGAGACATGAAGAGTGAATGGATTGACATTTTGGCTAAAGCGTGCATTAATTCCTGTGCTGAGATAACATACAAATCTTGCTCCTCTGCACTCACACAAAGCACACAGAATTAAACAATAGCACATTAAGTCATGTGCCCACTGACTACTACCTGAACAAAAGATTTGCAACCAGCTTAATAACCACCTGCCCTTTATGTAGACCACCCTCGGAAGCCAGCCTCTTCGACGTAGGACCAGAGATGCGGGCATGGCTACACAACACCGAGTTGGACCTCTGACGTTACACGAAAGAAGAAGAAGAAGAAGACATGGTGAGTTTTTAGAATGCATGTCTGTATTTGATATTCTTCATGCTTGAGAACATGTGTGAAGTGTTATCAAGTGTGATCCAAATACTTTTGTAATGACTAAAAATACCTACAAACATTTCTTATCAGCCTTATCTGTAGGCTACTTTGTGTTTAATGTTAATTACCAAAGCCTAGCCTGCTAACACACAAAAAGGGTGGAAATGGCAAACATTTTACCTGCTTAATATCAGCTTGTTAGCTTTGTCATTGTGAACATATTAGCACAAGGCACGACTGTGCTTTAGTAACAGAGCCACTAGCATGGCTATAGACGCTTAGTGTTATTACAATAAAAATAGATACAATTACTTGATAGCTGGTTGTGACCAAAAACAGAGCTAACAGAATACTTTTGGTTGCAATTGAATGTTGATATTATTACATATCTTTGCAAAAAACATGCAACTTTATGCTCAAGTTCATCATATGAACTTAGAATATAAGTCAACAATAAACCAGTGTTGTGTTTACACCTTGTTTCCGCTGCCCAAAGAGACCAAAAACTCAGTAAATCTATGCTTTATTAACATGATATATTGCTAAGTCTTATTTTCAAGACATTTTTTATTGTGTTTTACTTTACTAATGTGATTCTATTTCACTGACGTGTATAAGTGATAAAATATTTTGTATTCAAGATAAACTTTTCTGTCATTCATATAGAACAAAACAAGTTGAATCCAGCTCACACCATACCATTACATGCATGATAAATTCAAAAAATATATATCTGTAAAAATGATTGAAAACAATAGCATATTTAAAATGTTCGATGGCAATTCATCATCAACATCATGCATCTGATTTTGGGGTTCTTCGAGGTAGTGTGGCATAACAACTTTATAACGGACTTATCTGCAGAGAGTAAAACACTATGTAGCACCTACAGCTGAGAGGGGAACTACTAAATCTTTCTATCAGAGGAACTACTTTAAAAATAACTTATCGTCCTGTCATGATCTGAGTCCCATTCACAGGACGGCTCCATCTTCATGCCTGTAGAATGATATTGCTTTCTTGACAGTGAGATTTAATCAGATTGTCTTTTTGTTGAAAGTCACTGCTGAGTACTGAGTGAGGAGATAAACTCTGAATGCCCCCGCTAAGACTCACTATGTTGCCTCACAACAAATAGAGAAGATAGACGTATAAGACGCAGCAGAGAGGCTTATTTTTTAGGAGAAATACAGTCAACTTCATTTAACTTTCTATAAATAAAATGTCTCTATTGTCCACTGCATTTCACTAAGGGAACATTTGACTTTGATACAAGCAGTGAAAACCTCAAATGCATGATCAAAGCTTCACATTTGCATAGCTGGCACCAGTTTTGGGGAAATATGAACTCATAGACGGGGAGAGATTGACAATGATTTTATTCTGTGTCTTTCTGTGACATTTGTGAGTGTGGAGCTTCCTCCTTTGAGCTGTGCAGCTGGAAAGCCCTTCCCTCGGGGTGTCTTACTCAGCCCCGACAGACTCAGCCACTACCTTGTGATCTTACAGCCAAAAAGCACATGAGAGATCATTCTCCAACACACACACACACGCACGCACAGAGAGAGTGAGCATGTCAGATATCACTTCAATCACAGTATCTGCTATTGCACTCTATTCTTATCTCTGTACTGTTATCAGCTCCCACTAGACCATAAGCTCTGTTGACATTCCACCTCATTTCTGGTGTAAAATACTACCAAGGCCCTATTATCTCTATCACACGCCTTGTTTCAACTCAACTGCTCTCTGTTACATTAAAGAACAATTTCCTGCATCTTCATATCCTGCCCTCTGGGATCATTTAAAATAGCTGCTCTGTTTATATAATTTCAGGCATGCCTAGACTAGTGCTCTTTTGCTTTATCGTCAGCGTTGCTCATGAATCAGATGACGCTTATCAACCATTTACGAGTCTGTGTGTTGTCACTCTTTTTGATGATAGTTCCCTTCGTCGACTGATTCGGAGAGTGTGCACTTATCTTTCCACTATTCACCCACACGAAGAGACACTGTGTACATGCGGAAGTAGGCAAACACATCAATTTGCACTGCTTACAAGATGCATATGCATGTGATTGCTGCAATGTGCTGAGTGTTTTCTGTGCTGTACATTGAGCTACCCCCTGCAGCTACCCTAAAGCAACCCATCCCCCAACGGAGACATTTTTGCTCTCTATGTGTGACTACATTAGTCCAGCTTCCTTTCCCCCCACTGAGGGAGCCCTCTGAGCCGGTCCCTGGGGTGGGTGTCGGTGTAGAAAGCGGGCCTTTTTCCCTGTCCATAGGATGTTATTGATGAGGTGAGTTAATGGATCTCCCTGCTGTGCTAACAGGGACACTGAGGATAAATCAGACAGTGTAAGACCCAACCAGCCATTCCACCTCTCTCCAGACTCAACTGCCATTTCATTAGCTTTATTTATGGGAGTGCTGCACTCTTCTGAACCCCTCCCCTTTCAGTTCTCCCACTGAAAACGCTGCTATTCTTCTTCTTCCTCACATATGTACTGCTATGGCAACCCATATACACCCCTGTCCTTTTTCCTGGAAAACACATCTCCCTCCCACACATCTCCTCAAGAATTATCCCCTGCCTAAGTCTAGTTTATGTGGAAGTGAAGATGTGAGCAGCCTGGGAACCTATACAGCCCTCTATCACGCCATGGACAAAGGGCTGCATAGATAGTATTTTGCTCTGAAGTGGCGGAGGACTCAGCACTGGCTTGGCTTTTAACATTAGACACTGCAGTGCAAGTTCATCCAGCTCAGCACTTCCTGCAGAGTTGTATTTGAGTTGGCTAAGCAGCAGAAATTCACCTCTGGGCTTACGGCTCAGCCACTTAGAGAGAAAAATGCAGCCAAAACCGGCTTTGTCCTTTAGGGTAGAAAAAAGGAATTTCTTATGTGTGCTAGCCTAAAAAATAACTAATGGAACTCTTATCTCCACTGCGTGTTCAAATGTCATTTTTACTTCCAGAGATTGTGTCATTTTGGTGGTGGATCTGGAAACACCACATTGGATATATTTGCAAAAGTAAAAACATTTTGTTTTTTCAACTCTATGAAACAACCATAGTAACATATTGAGGCTTGCCCACAACATTGACTCTGATCCCAACTGCGTCCTGAACAGCGAATATGAACTGTTACAATCAAATCAGTCCCACCATTTAATAATGTTAGAATGAAGCTCTCTCTTGGGCACCAGCCAATCCTAAAATGAAATACAGAGTCTAATCCAAGATCAATTGTATATTAAAGGGTCTTGAACCTATTGTCTCCAGTGATTGTAAGGTTTTGTTAAATGTCTGTTTCCTTGTTTCTTGTCTCACATACTGGTCCTTGTTGTTGCAAATGTAGCTGCTGTGATGCAAACCAATTTAGAATGGATATGACAATTAAGTAATATGATTCTGTATTATTGGTTGGCAGACATTCTGCTTGAAAAAGATGAATAAGTATAATCAGGTTGCAATAGCCAGGGCTTATCACACAACTCAGACCAACACACTGAAAAAAGTCAAGAACACAATGACCTGATTTAATCTGTCAACGGCATCCTAGTTAGCACTGCTGTCTGTGGATACTGTGTGTTACTATGAGAGAGAACATTTCCATGCAGGTGCCAAAATAGCTTCCATGTGTGAATACGGATGTACATGCATAATATATGCTGTATGTCTCTGTATCTAATTTGCTTAATGTAGTGAAACCTGAATTAGACATGGAAGGCAGTGAATCATACTCTCCTTGCGTGCTTTTTCCATTAGAAAGGGACAGGAATAGTTTTTGTGTGCGTTTCCTAGTTAACATTGATGTCATGAAATTCATGCTAGAACGTGTCCATACAAGGTCCACTGTAGTTTACTCCACATGGATCCATGCAACCTGACAGATGGTTGACTGAGCTAAGCTGTAGTGGTGCTATGCCACTGCCAGTTTCATTACAGGGGTTCACTTGGACATGGGACAAGTGTGGATGCGTCTGTCGCGCCCACGGAAGCCAGTGATAACGAAGAAATTCAGACACAATTTGACAAATGAAAACAGAACACATAATCAGAGGCTATAATGTACGTCACATTGACGTGCATTGAGGAGAGTGTGATACAAATATTTGGAAATGACTTCAGAAGCACTTATTGTTGCTGCTTAGTGTTTGCTAAGATGTAAGAAAGGCACAGAGCGGCTATCAAAAGGAAATGGTGAAAGGAGAAACCTATTAGTCAAAACAAAGAGTAAAGATAGTGGAGTATCTATTCAATGGAAAACATGACTCATGTTTGAGATTGAAGGAAACAAAGCTTGATAAAACGTAAGAGAAATGGTCATTATTCAGGAATCAAACCTGCGACGAAGAATACGAAAAGAATAGTGACTTAGCCGAAGGAACTGCAACTGCATTTTCTTTTTTTATATATACGTGGCTATATTGTACTGTTGTTTTTCTTTGTGAGTTCACTGCTCCTAGTACTAGACCCTAGTAGGCCTACTGGTTAAATGCAGAGGACAAATGTCACTGTGTGTGCTGTGTGCTCTGCAAGTGTGACCATTAAAGAGGGTTTCATCCCTCCAATTCTATCTTCTATCTATTCTATGCGCAACTGTTTATTCGACACGTTAATGATTAAAAACAATATCAACAAAATTATAAAAATAGTTGTCTACCAATTGAAGGGTTGGTGGTTCAATCCCCAGCCCCTGCGTTCCATATCTTGAAGTGTCCTAAGAAAAGATACTCAACCCTTAATTGCGTCAGCTTATTGAAATATAATGTAAGTGGAGAAAAAACTAAACAAAGACACGGAGCATAACATGGCATTACATGTGGGTGAGGTTGGAAAATACTCATATTATGTCTCAACAGGAACATTTAGTCTACATATGATCTTGATAAAGGGAAGGAAAGGAAACACTGAGAGAAAAGCGTGTGCTGGCGGTCGGCCAGGTGTGGAGATACTCAGGAAGTTGAGCCGGAATTCCAACAATGCAGGCAGTCGACTCTTCACTGAGACGCTGCCATTTCTGCCCTCAATGCCGTCTTTGTTGTGGCGGGGAGGAGAAGGAGGAGGCAGTTAGGTGAAGTCTTGTGGATGTGAATACATTCTGCCCTTTTCATTGCAAACCTTGACTGATTTGTGAATGATAGGAAAATAATGACACAGTTAACCAGATAAAAAACACTCCTCTCTCGCTTTCTGTCTCTCCCTCTGTCTTAGCCTATCTACAGAGAAAGATAATTTCTTCCAGGGCGGTTTTATTCATGCCATGTCGTGACTATAATAAATGCCAGTGATGGCAGGATGAATGATGTCTTAGCTAAAAATGATCCAAGGAAGAACTTGACACTTAATTATACCATTGTTATAAATAGCAAGACATGCTAAATAATATCCACCGCCTTCATCTAAAAAACACATTATAAATGTACAACATACAGTATGATTTTAATTTTTATGATTTTATGTTTCCCATTAAATTGTGCTTGAATCTAATTAACGCGCCATAATCACTACCCCTGAAGAAAATAAAGAACTAAGGAAGGCAGTGTGTAATAATGTGCTTAAGCATCCACTGTTTCAGAAGATTGCAACAGCGAAAGAGTGTTTGGATTTGTAATCAAAACTAATCATTCACAAAGGAGAGCTCCATTAATCTGGTAGACCGCGGATGGCAGCTCGTCTTTGAAGAGTGCTGTTTTGATGAGGATTTCCCCTCCAGCCTCCTCTCTGTAGGATTCTCTGTTGCTTTTATTTCAGAGATGTAATGACTGTCTTCAGTACATCTATCATCTGACAGGCTTTAACATCTCCGAAGTCTGCTTCGCTAATAATGCAGTCACTCCCAATGGCACCTTTAATGTGAGCTCTGGATCTACAAAAAAATCCTCTCAAGCTCTTTTTGAATAATAATACTTCAGGTGTTTCCTACCCTGATCTGAAATCCAGATTTATTTTGCAATCAAAAGTGTTCCTTTTATGTAGATATCATGTATTTTACTATCTCAAGAGAGTTCACCTGGCCATTTGGGCTTTGTTTGATGCTCCATTGGGGATCTGGCTGCAGATGAAACACAGCTGTTGACATCAAACCCGGCAAGTGAGAAACATTTGTGCTTTATCAGTGAGCTGACAAATTGGGCGTTGCGGAGATGGGGGATAGATTATCCCGACATGCGCCTGGTTCCAGAAAGCCCAGCTGAAATAAACAGCTCGATTTCCTGCTCTGTGATGGCTGGATGAAGAGATGGTGGTTATACTGATGGTTAGAGGGGGTCTCCCAAACCACAGAGCAGAAAGAAAAACACAGGGAAGAAAAACAATCCCATCTGACATCATAGGAAAGGCTGCTGCGGAAATTTAGGTCAAGACATAGCTTGAAGTGCATGTGCCAGATAGTTATATGGTACATTTTTTTACGCCTTTTCCAAATGTGACATACAAAATCAAAAGCATATACCATTCAATAAAGTTTAAATAATTATCATAGCCTGCCAAACCAGGATAGGAGCATCTTTCTTTTTTCAAGCCCCACTGACTGACTTTTAGACTAAATATTTTCCGTGACTGAAATAGCTGCAGTAGGCTATGGGTGGCGGTTTTAGAAACCAACGAGAGGTTTCAGACCATTTAGAGGGCAGCAGCTTCAGCAAAGTCATCAACTATGTACACAGCATGGGATGTTGTGATCTCCCAAATACTATCCTTCAATGTTAAGTCACTGTATTCACAGCTTGTACTTCACCACGGGCATCAAGCAGCACATATGTTGACTTCCTGGAGTGTAAACGCTTCAACTGACCCCTGTTGGAAGTTCAGACTGGACCAGGGAGGGAGAAACATTAATAATGTCCTCATAGTAATGTGATAGCTGGACAATAAAACAATACGTTTAAGCAGCAAGGATGTGATCTATTGAACTACTACATACATGGATGGATGGATAGATAGATATAAATAGATAGATATAGATAGATAGATAGATAGACAGACAGACAGACAGACAGACAGACAGACAGACAGACAGACAGACATATAGATAGATAAATATATTTATGTGTCTAAATCAGCAATTGGAACATGTATGATTTTTACAGTATCATATCATACACATGCACTTAAGGAAAAGTATATAGGAAATAATTAACATATCAATTATAGACTAAACGCTTCCGAATACATGCACATGTACTGTGCTGAAATGCATGGAGTCCTGCTAAAATATTTGTAGAAAGAAGTGGAAGCCCAATAAACACTGCGTGTGTGTGTAGTGCATTATGATGATCGCTGACTTTAATACTACACTGCTGTATCTCTGAATTTGTTGTGGGCATGAAGAAAGTGCACTGCTTGAGTAAAGAGGAGGGGCGAGAGAGCATGCGGACCTATGGAGAGAGAGAGAGAGGCGGTTCAGCCCCGCTGTGGTGTCAGCAGCAGCGGCTTAGAGGCTAGTGCTACACCACTGTGTTGTGCAGGAACAGTCAGGCACGGCATAGCTGAAAACCGCCAGCGGAACAAATGAAAATGAAAACTACACTCTTTCGTGTGGATTAATTCAGGGGCGAGACACCCAATCGAAGCGAGGACCTCTTAGGGGGAATTTGGACCGACTGAGGAAGGATTGGGACATTAGCTACTGTGCGATAACACCGCCGAATGGTTTCTCCTGCCCCGCCGCTAAGGTTAGTTAGCTTCCATTGCTTGCTGTCCGTTGGTTTTGGGAGGGAGGGGGTGTCTGTGTGTTCTGTTGTTGGACGACGGGGTACGGCTATTCTTTGGATGAGAAACATACATAGCAGTATTGACCTTTTCCTGGCTATCCGTTACCTTAAAGCTTAACGTAACGTCGAACCTTGTATTGTAAATGTAGTCATTTTTCCAGGAACAGTTTATCCAGCTGGCCACTCACCAGACCACAGTGCTCATAGTTTGCTGGCTATTGTCAGTTAGTTGATTATTTTATATAATTCATGAACACGTGCTACATGGCTAGGCTAAGTTAGCTAATAGCTAACGATGTTAGCTGTATAAGCTAGCTGTCACAACAGCCGAATAGCTAACGGCATTTTCATTTCAACTGAATAAGCTTCGTTACTGTGTAGAACATTAAGCACACTTCCCAGCGCACAACACTACCAATGTTCTCGTGATACGTTATGTCAATTGCCTACTAAGTGTCAATAATTTAAAGTTTTTGTTATACTGTGGCATCAGGCTAACTGAGCTAGCATGCTAACTTGTCACGCTAACAGAAGCGCCCGGTTTGTAAACATTGGTTTTACATGAAGTTGACTTAGTGCGCTCTACTGATAGCTTATCTAACGTTAGCCTGGTAACGCTTTGCTTTGTTGTCTGATGGGTGATAAGCTATGATTTCATGTCACTGACACACGTTAAAAAGGGCGTTAGGTAGGTTAGCGTTAATGATTGGTTTGTTTTGTGACGGTAAGGTTTTGCTGGTTTTGAGTTGAATCTTTTTTTCTACCAATATGATTTCTACATTTTATTTTGATCCGGCTTCTGTAAATATCCACACATTTTAGCTAATGATAGTTATCCACCTGTAAACAACTGTTGTTGTAAGAGGCAGTCTGATTTTATAACTGAGCATAATGTGGTCATACTTCTAAGAACAGTCACGTTGTTGACATCTTTCATAGAACAACCAAACCCTCTTGTGAAATGCAAAGGTACCTCCCCCTGAGTGAGGTGATCATTAACATAAACAGAGTTAACATGTGTGTTGTTGTGGAAACAAGCGGATGTCTGTTTTTGTCAACTGCCCAATCATTTCCACCACTTCCAATCAGATATGCATTTAACTTGTTAGCTGTCAGTTTGAGAACATTTATTTTCTCTATTATAGCTCTAGGTGGCTGCATATAAATTGGGACACAGCCAAATGTGGATTTAGTAAACAAAGACTTGATTTGTATGTACCTACATTACAAATTACACCAACATTCATATTAGGAAAACACGATATTCATACATTGTAGCCACATTCGTACATTGAGCCATAACCCTTCACTCATTTTTTTGTGGGAAATAACACTGTTCTATCATAGTTACAATAGACACAACACTATGGAGTTTTATATGTATAGTGCCCAGCTTTGACATGGTGTAGTTTGATCTGTCCCTTGTTGTCTAGTTCTTCAAAGCTTATTTTTGTTAAAAACTTTTAAGCGGTGAAGATGGTTTTAATGTCAGACTAGGACATATCATACCTTCTTAAAATCTGAAAGACATTAAACATTTTCTGATGTTAGGGGACGTGGTCTTTGTTTCAGGAGAAGCAGTCCACGTCTGATGTATAATATAAAACTGAGAAACCTTGAAACCATGACTGCTTTATGTCGCTGCAACACAACACTCTAGCCAACTAGTATAAGGTTTTTATTGTGAGACAGTTAAACATTCCTGAAGCCTTAGTCAATAACATTATAATGGAGAATCCAAGCAACTTGTCATATGTACACAGAACACCATGACATTTAGACCGTGCATTTAAGCCATTCTAGTATCACATAGAGTAGGCATATACCAACCAAGTTCCCTTTACCTTGTGGACATTTGGTATAAGGGGTGCGCATTAAGTACAAATGATTTGTACTTCTGGTAGTTTACATCAACAACCTAAGTTTAGCATAGGCTTTGTGCTAATTTAATCTTTGTTTAGTGAAAGAGTTAATGGGAATTAAACCTATAATAACTACTGTTTTGCCACTAAGAGGCAGCAGACCTTTTAAGGTGGTATGGCAAACCTGGTTACACCTAGTAGTAATTGTGCAACATTAGCAATCCTTTGAAATCGTGTTTCTGGAAAACTAGAGGCTGTCTGTCAAATATTCAATATGTTGGCTGTGTTCCTGGTCTCTACAGGAACACCACCCTGGAGAGAAATATTTGACTGTTGAGCTGCTAAATGCTCGAATGCTTGTTTACTAGCTAGTTTTCACAGCTTTTTCTTGCCTGCTGCCTCTGAAATCGGTTGGACGGCTAAACAATTAGCTAAAAATAGCAAAGAAAATGTTAAAGTTGCAGGTTCTGGTGATAACTCTGTAGATTCATCATTGTTATTATAAACATGGGGATTACAGCTCATATATTTCTGATGTAAACACGGAGAAGGAAAAGTTGAAGCTCTGGGCTCCACAAAACTGGTAATGTTAGCTGTTCACATTAGAAACCACCTCATCACTAACTACACTGAGGAAAAGGGACAGTTATCAATTTGATGGGTGTTTTGGTATTTACCCTTCTGTTTACATCTTTATCCAAACATTGATTTGAGATATTACCCTTACATTTGTGCTGATGCTGTTTCTTTTTTATATGTATTTGTGTAGGTTGAGTACAAACCTGACGAGAGCCTTTGTTTCGTTTTGTAAGTGTGTACTTATTGGGGTGATGTTAAATATGAAGTGTATTTCTTAAAAGCCAGGCTTCTGAAATGCACAAGTATGTCCTGCCGTCTTAGCAGAGACTGCATAGAAAATGTTTGCCTTAATGGGTGAACAAAGATGAAAATCTGACCAAAGAAAGACTGATGAAGAATCGGACAAATCATTTGTGTTTGGGTACTTGACAGACTGGTTAATTTGTTGTGTAGTTTGTAGTAAAGTATAAAGTAAAGTACATGAAAGTATTCAGGTATTATGTCATGATGCCTTGGGACGGTGTGGGTATATGGTGTGTAGCCTAGAGAGCGTAAAAGTCTGACAAAAATGTATAATGGTGTGACATTGCTGACTTTAGTTTTGTGTCAGTTTAGCAGTTTGGATTGTTAACATTTAAACCCTAGTGAGGAGATATATCTCCCTTATCCAAAGGGTAATGTGGGCAAACATAATCCCGTGCTCAGCATGATGCCTCAGGGAGACCGTTTCAGTGCTAGTTCAATTTCTGCTCGTATTATGAAACATAACACAGTTACGCAAGTGGACTCATTTATTGTCTCTGAAGGATGAATCCTCACAGTGAATTCCTGTGGGAAGAAACACGAGCCATTATTATCATTTCCATACAAAATTTCAAAGGTTGTAATTCAACGTCCTACATTTTCAAATTTGTATTAACCCATTTTTCCAATTATTAATCCCATAACTGGTTAAGAATGTTTATTAAGTAAGCTTTAAGGGCTGCAGGTAATTATCATTTTCATTATCAATGAATACTTTTGCATTTTTGAACAATGATTTATTGGAATAGTTGATAAGTGTGCCAAGAAATGTTGAGCACATCTTTTGTAAACGACCATGATAAAAACACAACTAAAAGGAATGTGGCTAAAGCTGCATTGGCACACACTATGATTCATTGGTATGCCACTGCTGTAGCTACCAGCTACTGTCATACTCACCTGGTGTTCTACACAGCATTATGCCACAATAATTCATCAATGATATGACACTGTTTTATCATGATAGGTACCAGCTTTCTGGTACAAAACATTAGGAAATACATGTATTTATGATTTATTACTGATGTAGCCTTTGTTAAAATCTCAACCTGAGTTGTGGATGTTGACAGAGGGCATCCTCCTCAACCTTGTAATTTCCACATGCTAATACTCTCCGTCTGAGTGTACATGTGAGATTCATCAATTGAAGCAAACCTAGGCATGAATCTACTATGATGTAACTGTTGCACCACCAAGCATTTCACACTGCATATTGAAATGAAATGTATATTGACTGAAATCACAGCACATGAAAAAGCGATTATACAGAAATATGACACAACTCTGGTCATGCTGTGGTGGACTTTATGAACCTTTTTAAGTTAACACTCCAAACCGAGTATGAGGCAGTCACCATGAAAGTGCCTCCCAGCCGCATTCCCTCCTCCTGCCCAGTTTCCTCTCTGCTCACTGAATGAGTAACAGCAGCTGTCTAGCTTCTCTTGCTCACTAGTGGGCTGCACCTGGTGGGTTCCGTGTGTGGAGAACGTTATGCTGTTATGATCAGCCACAGCCGGTCTGTTGCAGTGCGGTGCCCCAAATTACCCACAATCAAAGTGCCATTGAACTGGACACAGTGCCACCGCAGTTCCAGTGGAAGAGCAGTACCATTAGCCCTGATCGCCAAATGGAAAAAAATGGTTGTGGTGACGTGCCACCTTTTATGCTATCCGACTTTCACTTTTAGGATGCTGTCATCAAAGGGAGTGTGTTGGAAGTGTTGGAGCTGCTATCCTGGGGGTTAAAGGTCTCTAAAGGTCAGACAGATTCTGGGGCTGTCACTCTGTAGGGCTCAAACGGGCCCCACGATTTATCTGTCCCTCCAGGAATTTATGATGCTGCTTGCAATTATCAAATGCAAAGAATACCTGCAATATTTTAAGAGCCAGCTATTTTAAATTGGCAAGTGTCAAAAGAATATAGAGACTTGTACTAATAGCGACACTTTCCTTCATGAAATCCACTTTCAAGCCTTTGTTACCAATTTTCTAAATAATGAAAACATCCTTGACCGCAGACAGAACGTTTTTATGAGAGTTTGTTACATATTTAGATTATCTAAACAATACCAGCTGGTCTAAAACATACAGAAAGTTATGATTAATGATCGGTATCGGTGTTCTGTAAACATTATTTTGTTTTTCCACGGCCCTCCATTGTCCTCTCTAAATTAGTTGTCAGCCCTGTTGTAAAGCTGCAGTTAACTGTGACTACAATTGTACAGAATTAAGTTAGGTTGAGGTTTAGATTCAAAGTTGTTTCCTCTTTTACAGGATTTGATATAGCTCTTGACATGCCACCTATAATGAACAGAACAGGTTTTACCCTTTTACATGAATTCATTTCATCTGGAGGAGGCGTGGGGCGCAGTGGATAGAGCCTTGCTGTTCGGATCAGGGGAGCACAGGTTCAAACCCCACTGCAGTCAGCATGTTGTCGTGTCCCTGGGCAAGACACTTCACCCCCAATTGCTCCTGTGGGGATTGCCCACAGTATTGAGTATGTAAGTCGCTTTGGATAAAAGCGTCTAACATGTAATGTAATCTCTGTGGAGACACCAATCATCATGAAAAATCAAGCAACTAAAATTCCCTTTTTGACATTGCACAACACATCCACATGTGATTGGATGTGTTGGTGATCACGCGCACACACACACACACACACACACACACACACACACACACACACACACACACACACACACACACACACACACACACACACACACACACACACACACACACACACACACACACACACACACACACACACACACACACACACACACACACACACACACACACACACACACACACACACACACACACACACACACACACACACACACACACACACACACACACACACACACACACACACACGATGCCTTGATGTTGGAACACACTATTCTGTCTGTGCTCTCAACGTGTGGTAATGCTCTGTGTCTTTCTATGTGTTAAAACATGTTCTTGAAGTCGTTCCTCCATCATTTAGCTTTTTATTGAAGTGCTTCAAAGGCATTTTTGCAAATGACTGTCAATTGCAGAGCTAAGTTTAATGAATTTATTTGAAAAAATTGTCGTTCTTTCTGTGGAGAATTCTCAGTCAGTATTTTTGGTGATAATCATTCATTGATAACAACAATTGAATAGTATAAATACTGTGTCTGAAGGCCAAAGACCATTATATAATATTACTTGCATGTTCTTTTAAATAGATATTCATTAAAAGTTAAAGCTAGAGTTGGTCCGATCCGATCACGTGATCGGGGATCGGAGCCGATCACGTGATTTTCAAAAGATCGGAATCCGGACAAAAAAATCGGGGATCGGATTTTTTTTCCTTTTTTTTATAATTTAAATAAAAAAATGTTATTCAATGTTACAAAACAAAAATGACCATGTTCAAGTCTTAAAGTCATCCTGAGGCCTTAGTTTTGGTTTCAAATGACACAACATCATGTATGTGTTGCTTCTTTGGGGCTTGTTTTCATAGACCTGGTTGCTTATTTCTCTCAAATCTGGCAACAGAGTGGGCAGGGCGCAGTGTCTAATTGGAGCAGTAAGCTAACGAGTAATGATGAGCTTTATTTTGTTTTGATCCAATGCTGCACAACTGAACTGATCCAATGCTGCTGCGAAAAAAATAAGCTATATCCATGTTGGATAGAATATCAAATTTAAATAAAAAAATAACCTTAAGGGACAACTTGAATGCTTTTTTTTCTCTTAATGCATTGCATAAAGATCGGATCGGGAAAAATCGGTATAGGCAAATTGTCAAAATCAAATGACCGGAATCGGATCGGGAGCAAAAAAAGGTGATCGGGACATCCCTAAAGCCATGTCGTATTTTTGCGTCTAAAAAAAAAAACAGTCACCCATATTTAAACATACTAAAAGAGAGGCAGGCATGGGATTAGTAATGGCTAGGGATGGGTATCGTTAGGATTTTATCGGTACCGGTACCGGTACTGCTTATCGGTATTGGTATTTTTCGATACTCTTATCGATACTTTTCAATAATTTGGTGCTCAAAATTATAGACATGAATACAAGATGTGAAGATTAAACAGTAATTGTATTGTAATTGCAGAAATAACTGTGTAATTTATACACTAGCTTCTCAGAAGCAGACACAAATAAATAATAACTTAAAGGGGCCTGGTTCGCCCTATCATGCTTTTTGGGGTTTTCCCTCAGACAGAGGATGAAATGAGGCATTTTTTAAAACATTTTTTAACATTTGTAAATCATTTACATCTTCATCCAGACATTTCAAACTGACAACCTAGCTCGACAAGAGACATTGTCCTACAGTGACATCATGCAAAACTGTGATATGAAGAAATTGGTCAAAAGGCTAAGATGGCAAAAAGATAAAGGCGAGTACGTATATTATTCTGGATTGTACTTTTAAATCATCACAAAATAAATGATGTGCTGAACTGAAACACGTCAAAATGTGTCAGAAGGTTTAAACATAGAACAACGTATTTGAGCTTAAAATATGTCAATTCCTAGTCCAATTCACAATGACATCTGTAAGTTTAGCTGGTTTATAAAGCATTCAATGAAAGGCCAAATTATTATAGATGTAGGAGCTCACATTAATACACTGTCAGTGTTAATAAACAAAAAAAAGACAAGGCGATGTGCCTGGAAGATTGCACTCAGGTAAACCAAACATATTACCCGTGCGCAGCAGCTAACCTGCCTGCGAGCCTTCGCTCAGGCCACATTTACACACGGCGCGGCTGAAGCCCGCTAGCACTATTAGCACTATTAGCACTAGCACTGCGTCATTAAGTTGCTTGTGTTACCCCCTTTACAAGCAACTAATTGAGTACATAGATTGCACCTTGCACTATCGCCACTACATCTTTTTTAAAGTGCACCCTTCGATCGCTTTGCTCCGTCCGCCATGCCTGCGGAAGTCTCACAACAATAATAAGAGCGTTGTTGAGAGAGATGACGAGTGGCATTTACAGTGGCCAATCAGAGGGGTCTCAAACCGGATACATCACACGGGATGAGGGTTACCAACCAACCAGAATGGTTTAAAGTTAAACGAAGGAAGTAGACATAACACATATACCGATAGCAGCACCGTTTGTCCAGCGGCTTAACGGTATACCGATACCGTCCAATCAGGTACCGGTATTGACTTAGTACCGGTTCTCGGTACCCATCCCTAGTAATGGCTCTGTGGTAAGTGATTCACTTGACTCTGTTACGCAACGCAGATGACAGCATGTTTTACGGGACATGCCTCTTGTTTATGTGTAGGCTTCAAGCTGTGGGTAGCGCTACATTTATCTCTACCTTGTTTTTATCTCTCATTAGCCTTGACTTCTCTACCAGGAAACTGGGTTACAGTTTAGAGGTTTTTTGAATTTTAGAAAAAGCATTTTATCAAGGGCACACACCTCAAGGTTGATGATCTTACAGAGGAAATACTAGTGAAATGTTACAGTGAAAGGTATGAAGGCCCGATTGGAGTGTAATTACGGGTTATGAAGTTCTAGTTTGGGGGAAATGAATTGACAAGTCAAGACACGTGAGCTTGATCCATGACAGTGCAGTTTCAAATAAATTACATCCCAGAATGCATCAACACCTCAAGCTGCCGGTGTGACGTCTAGTCTGTGTTTTGTAATGTTTGGGTACTTTCCACACTAAATCTCTCTCAGTTCACAATTCAAACCTCGTGTATAAAATCTAGCCGCCATGTTTTGTTTGGTATGTTTAGTGTGTAAATAGAACCAGCATAGCTATCAGTGTTTGGAAGTGCACGCTCACACTGTACACAAACATACACACTTGAACCCTCTTATGCATAAATAGAAGTTCTGTGAGGCTTCCGTCATGAGGGGCAAACACAGGCAGTCGGGTTGCATGCTGCCATACAGAAGAACATTTCAAAGCTCTTGAATAATTAAGTAGCAGTTAGGAGGAAGTAGGTCAGCACAGCAGACAAATGCACGCCTCGGTTGTATTTCCTGCTCCTCAGTATGGATAGCTGAATGTCAGGTGGGCTTTAGGAACAAAGCCAGCAGAGAATACAGAGAGATTTGTGAGTGCACACTAGGGCTGTCCCGAATACCATTTTTGGGCTCCGGATATCCGGTAGTAATCAGCAGCGAATATTTCGGCCCGCGCGCGGTTGTCGTTTTATAGTTATTTGTTAATGTAACCCAATTTGTGTTCTTTGAAATGTAAAAGGATATTGTGTTTGTTACTTTCGTTGCAGTTGTATACGTCTTAAGTGTAATTTGGCTTGGCTTCCTATTTATGGACATGCTTTTATTTTGAATGAGAGTTAACGCAGTTGACAGGAAGTTGTTGTTGCTTTGGAAACAACGTGACGGAGATTAGCGGAGAAAAGTAATATCTACATATAAAGACGGAGAAAGTAAACGATAACGTTTATGGTTAAGTGTTAGCAGCACCCCCCGAAGAGGCACAAGCTCTTACGTTGATATTGGAGATTTCAATAAATTCAATTTGAAAAAAACAAACAAAACGAATATCCGAATAACGAAATTGAAACCCGAATAGTACTCCAATGAACAAATATTCGGATATTCGGGTAGAGCCCTAGTGGACACCTCATACATCAGAGCAAAGCTGTCACATTGTGTGCTGTTGAGCTGAGGAGTTTTTGCATATCATTATTAACAAGTAGTCGCAGGAATCGTTCAACCCCAATCTATATTTCATTTTGTGAAGAATCAATAAAAGATAATTTAATAATAAACCACTTGCAAAAGATGGTTGTCAATCAGGCGAGGCTACCAAAGTGCTGGCATTAGGACTAGGCATGTCACGATAATTAATTTTGTAGGACGATACATTTTCCCGGAAATTATTGCGATAAACGATAATATTGTCGGCACCAAGTAAGTAAGCCCATTTTAGACCACTGACATAATGATAATATATAATAATAATTAAAGTACATCCTTTCAAACAGAACTTTTTATTGAACATTCAACATTGCAAATGAAATGTGAAATAATATTCAAATATATAAATTATATATAATAAATGAAACAAATACATTTAATTATAACAAATTAATTAAAATCACACAACCAAAACAATCAATTAAATAGACTCAGGCTGGAAAACAGAGCTCTCTCTCTCTCTCATATATATATATATATATTAGGGCTGTCAGTCGATTCAAATATTTAATCGCGATTAATCGCATGATTGTCCATAGTTAATCCCAAATTAATCTCACATTTTTTATCCGTTCTAAATGTACCTTAGAGGGATAATTTTCAAGTTCGTAATACTCTTATCAACATATGTGGACAAATATGCTTTATGCAAATGTTTATCATTTGAACAATGACAAATATTCTCATGAATATTAAACACAACAACCTCTGAACATTACAAATATTCGCTGTGTGTTGTGTGAGCTATGTGCAACTCAAGGCATATGCTCAAACGGGAGCTGCCTGGACGCTGCAATCATGTTGCGCACACTATCCGTGCTGAGTGTGCTGACTTTTCGTACAATGTCCCACTGTCTGGCTGCCTGCATAAAGTCAAGTGCTCGGCGCAGTTGTCGGCGAAATGTCGCTCCTCTGTTTTCATTGAAACAGCCCCTTATATCCGTTAGCGCAGCTAGTTAGCACCAGATGCTAACAACAACAACGATCCTCCCGACGGCCAGTCGGTGCCTGCCGGTGAGCATGGAAGTGTGGTCTGCGAGCGGCAGGAGCGGGGCTGTCAGCATCAGCTTGTAGATGGTATTTTAAACTCTATGCGCTCTGAAACTACGCGGCGGCCGAGGACAAAAAATACACATGCGTTAATCGCGTTAAAATCATTAGTGACGTTAATTTTTTTTTGCGTTATTAACGCGTTAACTTGACAACCCTAATGTATATATATATATATATATATATATATATATATATATATATATATATATATATATATATATATATATATATATATATATATATATATATATAAATAAATAAATGAGCACACATTGTCTCTCAAACAAAAAAACCCTCCCAAAAATTTCGAGCAAGGAACACAAACATGTTGCATTGTCGGGCAAATGCATCTTTGATTGCAAACTGTCGTTTGCTCCCAGCTGGAAAAACGGAATGGGGTGGTTGTGTTTCAGGTGCAGTTTAAGGTTGGTCGTATTGCTAGCTTTTGTTGCTACCTTTTTAAAACCAATGTGACAAAAAACATTCAAGTCCGTAGGTTCGCCTCATTGATTTGGCTTGCATCCATAATATTAGGTTTGGCAACCACTTCCATTTAACTTCAAATCCCCCTCGATTAAGTCACACGTTGTCTCCTGCTTTTCTCTATATTATTAATTTGGTACAATTAGGTAATTCTGCTACACTGCTGTACGCAAAGTGTCCTGACCTGGCTGTGTCATGGGCTGTGTGTGAGCCCCGCCCCTCATAGCGCGCCGGGTTGGCAGACACAGCCGTCGGGCTAAAATGCTGGTCACATCCTTATGTAAACAAAAACGCATGTAAACGGCAATTTATCGAGCTCAGAAAAGTTATCGAGTCCATTTTTATTTATCGCACGATAAGTCAATTTATTGATTATCGCGACAGGCCTAATTAGGACAAACACTAATTAAATTGCATATGCTTTTTGATACTTTGATTATGAATTGTCTTTTATAGAAAAACTTTTTAACAAAATATCACAAACTCATCTAGTTCGTATGTCTCAATAGCAACAGCCAGTAAGTGTACAATTGCAACGGACACAGTTCCTTGCCTTGTGAACCATATTTAACTCAACAGGCAACATAATAAGTTACATCTACATATTGTAGTAAATGTTCTGGGGTTCTTCCTAGATTACATTTTAGCAGATGATTCTCACACTGTGATTTCAGTTTGGAAAGTATCTGCTTTAGGTTTAACTCAGCCTGGTCAAATGTGTGCCAGACTTTCATCAAACTATTGTGACGGTCTAATAGACCACATTAAGTCAGTGGAGGAGTCAATTGGTGTGAGAAAGCCATTACTCACTTTCCAGCCAAGGTTTTCTTCCCCTTTAGTGCAGTCTCACCTTATTTATTTGCCTCTGGGAAGGATTTCTGGGTTCATTGTCTTTCTTTTACACATGAACAGAATATACATACACCCCAACTGTCTTCTTTTGCATATCATCTTTGTTGTGCTTTTAATTGCAAAGCATTCACACAGTTTATGTGAGTGTGTTACAGGGCTCTTGGAAAGCTTCATGTAGGAAAAGGTTCTGTCACATAGGCATGTTTTTTCAAATATTTGGTTCTTATAGATGCTACATACATTCATATAGCTATAAATCTGCCCGCCTTCTACTTAAGAAATGTAATTAGAGATGCTCCGATCGCTAATTTTGGGGCCGATTGCCGGGATCAGTATCGGGCTGATCGCCGATTTGATCGAGTGGGCGGGGCCTATGGGGATCTTCCATTTAAATGGATGTTTAAAACTCAGTTAATGGGGCTCATTCACTGGCGCTTCCACAAACAACAACCATCATAATTATTACATTCAAATCAAGTACATTATTCAAGTTTGCATTAACTTTGGATAATAACAAGGGAGAAATGAGCGGAAGCGCTCTCTATTCCTCTCTCTCTCCCCCTCTCTCTCCTGACAGCCTGTCAGTATCGTCTCATGCAGCTCACTGATCCAGTAATGAGTGACCCCACAGTGAAGAATAAATATATGTATAACTAGTTTAGCTTGTTCCAGAGGTAGATAAAATAGCTAAGTGTGTAAGGTCTAACTCTTAGTGTGTGTGTTGCTCTGCTCACCGCTCCGTCACAGCGAGTGGAGCTGCAAGATTTCTGCTTCACACATGTTGCATACCGCTATTTTACTCTCTTTTTCGGACACCTTAAAATACTGCCAGACTGGTGAAGCCATTTTGGCGAGCTTGTTTTGCCACGCACAGAGAGAAGTGTTGTGTATTTTACGTCATGTGATCGGCTCTCCCGATCGGCATTTATAGAGAGCACCGATCAATCGGCAGAGAGTGAATATCGGCCGTTATCGATCGGTGGCCGTTATCGATCGGAGCATCCCTAAATTTAATATATATATTTTGTACTGCATTATACAATGACATACCGTTTATTGTGATCAAAACTTTTTTATTTTCTTATAGGAGAGCAATAACGACGTGACGTTTTTGCAAAGTAAAATTGACTAAATTGTCAATTTGAATTGTTTCGATGAACATTAATAGTGAGAGTTTAAGCAGTGTTAGTCAAATTACAGTTAAGATACCAGAGATATACAACATTATCTGTTTATCCTGACAAACACTATCAAATGTGTAGTTAAACACTTAAACATGTTTAACTACACATTTGATTATCGTCAATAGCAAAATACCCAGACCCAGAAGGAAGATCTCTTGCATTGTTAAGGCAATGGTTGTACAATGTTTTCATCAAAAGCCAACTAATCTTCCATCTAAACAAAAACATAACTCTCCTGTTCTGTGCATTGACTCTAATGGGTTTTGTATGTGGGAGAATCTCAGAGGAATAGTCTGTGGGTAGAAAATCAGTTTTTGAAGTCGGGAGTCTAGAACAAACACTGTGAATTTCAGTTTGTGAAGGCCTCGGTTTTACTCCAGGCCAGCAGGGTGGGGGAGGGTAGAGCCTTATGTAATTTCACACAGTGTCGCTGAGGCGGGAGGCAGCAGGGGAACAGACAGGAAATCCAATAGCTGCTCTGCTGTCCAGCCTGGATACAGCTGGATGATCACATCTGGAGGCCCAGGCCAGCCAATCACTGACCCCCCCCCCCCCCTCCGTCTCCTCCGTCTCCTCTCCCCTGTCAGTCAGTCACTTTTAAAGTCTCTTTGTTGAGACAATGGTAATGATTGATAAAATCTGTTTCAAAATAGAAACCGCCCACTCAAAGTGATTTAGCCTGCACAATATTTCATTTATATTTATATAGATATTACTCATCAGTTAATCATTCACAGCCAGAAGTATTTTCCTTAGGCTTGTCTTCTAGAGTGGAGTGCACCAGCTGGGCTTAAAAAAAGTAGGTCTTAACTCTAACGTCGGGCTTAGCTACGGCCGACTTAGTGATTCGAATTTACACCGAGCGCACAAAGCCTGACTAGTCACGGTGGTAGCTGCGCCTAGTCTTAAAATGCGCATCCACGTGAATACACGCAAAACAGTAGTTGTTGCCAAGCAACACGCGTCTACATAATTTAACGCTCGAACTTCTCCATTCAAAGCAACCCGTTAGCGTAACATCTGAGTGCAATCAGCACCTGCAAGGTTGGGCAGAGCTTAGCGTTTCTGTCTGATCCGTTCTGTAGTTGAGGGGAGATCTCCTCGATTAATTCAAAAAGGGCTTGTCTGCCGAAATGAAACCTCTCTACCAGCTCACTGTCCAAATAGATGTCCAGTGGGTTTGTTCGATCACGGACGACTGTTTCTCTTCTTAATGCCCTTTTGTTGTTAAACCTGTAAACAAGACGCACTGCCATAGTTATGTTCCTTCTTGGCTGTTTTACGTTACTATGGATACTAGTCTCTCTTTCCGATTTACGCCTGCTCCGTACTAGGCGTAAAAGTTACACCCGGGCGCAACGCATACAGGGCTTAAGTCTTAGTGGTGCACTAGTCATAACTTTAGTTTGGTCTTAACCTTCGGTTCTACGTCGGACGTAGAGTTACGCCCAGCTTACGCCCAGCTGGTGCATTCCACTCCAGGGGTATAAGGATAGGCTATACATCAATCTTTATACCTACTTCAAAATTATTTTAGAGTTTTCAATTGGAATATATTTGTTACTGTGGGGTAAATGTAAGAATTATATTGCTCCACTGAAGTTTTGTATCTCATTGTTGCTCTAATAATCAACTCTAATACTTTGTCATCCGCTATGATGTGAAAGTAACATATTTCCACACAAAGGAATAAAAAAAAGAAAGAAGTGTTTTCACAGCTCAGTTATTAAATCCAAGTCATACAAACACTATCATTCAGCACCAGAGCAGAGAGCAGCAGAGCAGCGAATGGAAACCAGTCGCATAAGCTCTCTCTCTCTCTCGCTCTCTCAGTTCCAATCACCCTTAACTAATTTAATAAGACAAGCTTCAGTTTGTACTAGGGCTGTACCCGAATATTCGGTCGTTGGCCTACTATTCGGTTTTGAATTTCATTATTCGGATATTTGTTAGTTTTTTCCTAAATGTATGCTATCAATCAAGGCAAATTGGCACATTCTTATACTATATTTATTAGGGGTGCACCGAATGGGAAATTCTTGCCCGAAACCGATACCGAAAATAGGAAACAGTTGGCCGAAAACCGAATGCCGAAAGGCCGAAAATGATTAATAGAAATATATATAATGTATACATTTTTTACCAATGTTGTTCAGCTTCCTGATTATGGCAAAACTTAACTTAAATAATAATCACTAGTATGGGTCCATAAAACATTTATTCAGCACTTTTGAATGCATACAGTACATTAATTCCAAATCAAGTGCATTTTCTTTTCTCTGTAGGATAACTACAACAAAGTGCATTCAGAACAAAGCCAAGGTGCTTTAAAACTGCATAAACATCTAGGCCAGTAGGCCTACAACAAAATAGTGTAAATAAAGACTGTAACAGCAAGGCCTTCAACAACAACAAATGCACCTATAAGTGCATGCATACAAATGTGCAAAATGGATAAATCCACATGAATGTAACTATTTACAAATGAAATTACAATTCAATTTCAAGAATCTGTAAATAAGGTTGTCTGTCCTCATAAGCAAAGTAGTAAACATTGTATAAAGATACATAAAGTGAAAACTGGATACAAAATCCACAACCAATTACAAATTAAATTACAATTTCAAGAATCTGCAAATAAGGTGGTCTGTCCTCATGAGCAATGTAAACAACATTGTATCATTTAGATAACGAAAGTACAATATATTGAACACTGTGCTGCTGTCATTTCCCCCTAATGATAACCTGAGATGGTGAATTATAACTCACAATGAAAATTGTTCAGGAAAGTGGGTATAGAGCAGACATGTAGAAATAGATAAGCTTATGATAAACCAGCCTTGTCTACTTATTAAGGAAAAGTGGGAGGTTCTTTTTAATGAACAGTAGCTTCTCTGCTTTATCAGCCATAAGTCTGTTCCTCTTCTCATCAAGCACATGAGAGGCAGCGCTGAAGAGTCTCTCGCTGTCAGTGCTCGTGATTTGATCTTACTCCGCATATTTGTCTGGGTGTTTTGATTTCAAGTGGTGGAGTAATCCCGAAGTGGTGAAAGTCTTTGCAGTTACACCTCCTCGAGAAATGTCAGCTGAACACGTTTTACAAATCGCAATCCGCGCCTCTTTCTCTGATATTTTTAAATATCTCCAAGCGGCAGACATGTTGGCTGTGAGCCAGCCGCGAGCATGGTCGTGCGCCGTGCTTGTCTCCGCGTTTTGTAAAAGCCGAAAGAGCCTTTTTAACAATTTTCGGCCGATAATTTTCGGCGCCCGAATATTCGATGCATCCCTAATATTTATACTTTTTAATTGCACTGTTAAAATGTGGAAATATATACAATCTCAGCTTGGGCGCCTGGCATCGCTTTCAATAGCTAGATCTGATCGATATGGACATAAACGAGAGTGAAGTCTAATCTGACTGGAGAGAGAGATCAGCTGCTGCTAACGAGTGCATAATCACCTGCAGCGGTGAGCGGAGCAAAACACACACTTCAGGTTAGAACATCAACCTTAGTTATTTAAATTACTAGGGATGCTCCGATCGATCTGCCGCCCATCGATATCGACCGATACTCTCTACCGATCGATCGGTGCTCTCTAAAAAAGCAGATCGCGAGAGCCGATCGCATGACGTAAAATTATGACGTAAAATACATGACACTTTTCTCTGTGCGTGGCAAAACAAGCTCGCCAAAATGACTTCACCAGTCTGGCGGTATTTTAAGGTGTCAGAAAAAGACAGTAAAATAGCGGTATGCAACGTGTGTGAAACAGAAATCCTGCAGCTCCACCCGCTGTGACGGACCGGTAAGCAGAGCACCACACACACACTAAGAGTTAGACCTAACACACTTAGCTATTTTATCTACCTCTGGAACAAGATAAACTAGTTATAAATATGTTTATTCTGCACTGTGGGGTCACTCATTACTGGATCAGTGAGCTGCATGAGATGCTGTCAGGAGAGAGAGAGAGAGAGGAAAAGAGAGCGCTTCCGGTAATTTCTCCCGTGTTATTATACAAAGTTAATGTAAACTTAAATAATCTACTTCATTTGAATGTAATAATTATGTTGGTTGTTGTTTGTGGACGCGCCAGTGAGTGAGCCCCATTAACTGAGTGTTAAACATCACTTTAAATGGAAGGTCCCCATAGGCCCCGCCCACTCGATCGGATCGGCGATCGGTATCAGCCGATACTGATCCCGGCGATCGCCCCCAAAATTGGCGATCAGAGCATTACTATTAATTACCTCTCAAACTACCTAAACTAGTTATAGATATGTTTATTTTGACTGTCCGGTCACTCATTACTGGATCCGCGAGCTGCATGAGATACTGACGGGCTGTCAGGAGAGGGAGAGAGCGCTTTATTATTCCCGTGTTATTATAAATTACTGTACACTTTTGAATAATGTAGTTAATCTACTATAATTAGTTTGTTTAATATCATATCAATTTGTTTTAAAGCTCAATAAATAACCTTTGTCCAGCACTTTTCTCATTTTGTCCGGAAGATTTAAACTTTAACGGAAACTCTGGGCACAACAACTATGAAAAATCACCTGAATGCTGTAAGTAGTAGTAGTAGCTTAGCTTAGTTGTTTTCCAGTTGCCATGAAGAAGCTGCTTTATCCACATTTTAAACGGTAACATTACACATGATAAAAACGTGCACGCGCGCGCCAAATATTCGCTGCTGATTACTACCAACCCCCCGGCGCGCCGAATATCAGAATATTCGCTGCTGATTACTACCGAATATCTGTAGCCCGAAAAATGGTATTCGGGACAGCCCTAGTTTGTACAATGATACCTGGTGTACGGTGATTGGAGACATCAATGTTTAGGGATAGAAAACGTATGTGGTATAAAGGTTGCACTTGCAGCTAATTTGGGAGGCAAAAAAGGCAGTTTTTTTCCTTTGGCTTAGTTTTGTTAAACTGCAACCTCACAACTGTGATACATAAATACTTACCTAAAAGAAAGAAGTAACTGCAATTTTGAACGCTAAAGTGATTTCCACACCTCTAAACTACAATGTAAAAACGTTACCACAGCATCATAGATGTTGTATGTTATGTTTAAAGGAAACTGCCACTCCCCACGCCCCTCTGCGAGATGTTTGGTTGAAAAAAATGAAAATGGTGCACTAGGAGGAGATTCAGGTGATAAGGTATGCATTACCTCTGTTTGTTATTGGCTACTGGTTGCACAACCCAAAAAACATTGTGACATCACAAAGTGGCCAAAATCAGCTCATTTTCAGACAGCAGGGTGTCCGCGGGGTCTTAAAAAGTATTAAAAGTTGATAAATCAATTTAGCGAAAATTAAGGCTTTTAAAAAGTATTAAAAAGTATTAAACGGCATTTTCCAAGGTATTAAGAAGTCCCACAGCAACGACAACATGAAACGCCCTTTAATTTACTGAAACGACATGTCGGGAAACCCCCTCAAGGCGGCCCCCATAGCGCGCCGTAAAATGCTGCTTCTTATTTTAAGTTTCGTTGCCTTGCTCTGTTCTGTGGGGGGGGGGGTCCCAAGGTGGGTAGACCGGCATACGCAACGCTCTGGGGGTCCAACGGCTCCTTGTGTAAGCCCTATATGATCATTTTCTGATTACGATGAAATAGCCCGCCTCCCTCTCCCAACGTCTCCTGCTGCTGCTGGGCTGTCAGAAGAGGGGGAGGAAAAGAGAAGCAGGCACCGTTTATTAAACATTATTATACAGAGAACAGAGTCGTCATCAATTTGTTTTCAAGCTCAATAAATAACAAAGAAGACCTCTGATCGGCACTCTTCTAATTTTGTACGGAAGATTTAAACTTTAACGGACATGTTGACCGGCGTAACATTTTTTTTAACGGAATTTCTGCCGCACGGTTCCCTCGTCCCTTGGAAGAGGCAGAGAGGTGGGTGTTTTTCATCTGCTGGTGGACTACCTGAGAGATATACAGCAGGAGAACACGTCGTCCACCGCGGAGAATAAACAGAAGGGCAACCATGGCAACCATGCTCCGGGATCTTCTTCGCTGCTTTTGGTGTATTTTGTGGCGGCAGCAGCGCCACTTACAGGCCTGGCATATGTACTACAGCGTTTCCAGCATTTCCAGCGGTCTAGTGTGAACGGACACATTAATGAATCAAATGCGTGTGAACGGAAGACTTTTTTGAGTTTGCGTATGCGTTTTACCGTATGCGTCCTCGTGGGGCCGGGGTCTAAGCCAAACTATATCCGGTCACAGAGATCTGCTATTTTAAAGTAAAGTCAACACACATAGAACCTAAATATAGTCTATATTAAGAACGAGAAAAGTCTTAACATATATATCGTTTTTTGTAAACATATGACAAATGTGTGAGGGTGATGACGTCAGAGCATCGTCCTATGTGCCAGGGCTTAGCCCTGGACAGCCCCATCCCAATTTAATCCCTGGGTATTTGTGAGGGAGCTCCTATGGCATTACCCCGCTGAAGCTCACCAAAGTTTAATATAATTCATAGTTCAAAGTTTTGACAATTGTTTCGTTTATTGGTCAAATACTGGTTTCCAATGGTTTCTGAGGAGTTTTACTGGAATGAAAGAGCACAGAGTACAGAAGCAACAAAGCAGCATACTGCATTAAACCTGACCTTCACAGAGAGGTTGAAGTTCATGTGGAGAGGAGGCTTCAGTAGTCTGTCTGCACTCTGTTTAGTTGTGCTATCTTACAATCAATATAGTAAATGTGAGGTAAAGTGTGTCGCTAATGTAACCGGTTAGAACTCAAAGTTGCGATGAGGTCTTAAAATGTATGGAAAGGTCTTAAAAAAGGTCTTAAAAGGTATTCAATTTGACCCCAGGATTTCTGCATATAACCTGGACAGGTTTTTATATAAATGGATCAGGACAAAAAGAGAGCGAATCTCTTTCTTGACACTTTATGAATCTCTTAACACAGAGGGGACATATTAATGTATTAAAGACATGAAAAGGTGGATTTTGCATTATAGGTAACCTCTAAGACAAAAAAGGGCATCATTTCGACACCTAATTGTTCTAATATACAATCTCTTTAGTCTATTAGAAATGATGTGGAAGGTTTTAGACAAAAGCTCAAA
Organism: Notothenia rossii; assembly: GCF_949606895.1. Taxonomy (NCBI): domain Eukaryota; kingdom Metazoa; phylum Chordata; class Actinopteri; order Perciformes; family Nototheniidae; genus Notothenia; species Notothenia rossii. Next base: position 16,700,382 of record NC_136909.1, on the reverse strand, counting down.
TGATGTATCTTTTGTTGCATAAAATAATGACAGACAAAGCAGTGGGAATATATTTATTGGGCCCATTTGGTCTACGTTTAGTGAGTGTTCTAAACACTAATTTTATGCAGTTATGTTTTGAAAATGTTGTATTCACTTTGGTTACAATTAAACTCTATCATGTCTGATGTTAAAGCCAAAGCTAGTCCAAATGGAGGTTTTATGTGCTGCATTTTACCATTGTTTACATATCAACACTACTTCCTTTTTTGGTTTCACAATAACTTCCATTGTTTTTGGCTCCTTGCTCAGGCTGCAGGTGTTCTGTTGGTTGTAAACAAACTGTCGTTAACATGATAGGAAGTGTGCCGTTCGGTCCCATTTAAAATGAAAGGTGTGACTGGCTGTGGTTTAGGTAGATGATTGCACCTCTTTCCATAGCACAAATTACAGCCGTGTGAAAGTTGACTGTTGGTGTTGACACTTTTCTCACATGTGCTGTGTGTTGTGACTGCTGGTTTCCTGTCTGAAAGTTGAGCGGAGGTAAGGCAAGATGAGCTCAGTGTCGGGATGTTCTTTCTGTTTGGTATTTGTAGCATTACTCCGGCCACATGCCTGCCAGGAGCTTTACTTTATATCAAGCTGGCACACCCTGGCAACAATGATATCGTCTGCTGGCGTTAGAGTTGACTTCCCTGTAAGTAAATCTTGCTTTGTTGCTTTCGAAGTAATGGTGGGAGGACCTTATTATTTGGAAATTAAAGGTTTTCTGATTCTGCTAGCAACATTACATTTCTAGGTTTGCAAAGTTAGATATGATGATGTATTTAGCATACACATTTAAGCCATTGTTCTTTTTTTCTGCTATGTTTGAGGTCAGAAGTGGACTGCATTGATGTTGTGTCGTCTTGCCCATTTTCATCTTAGTGTGACAGTGTCTACCAGTAAAGTGTTGATTGCATCTTGTCAGCATCGTCTTGGATGTTACTGCTTGGCTGTGATAAGGGCAGCGTTTCCGCCAGGGGGGCGTCATCAAATGCCGTTGCCATGGCGAAGGACCACTCGCCATGAAACACGATGTGGCTGTAAGTCCCATCGACACGGTCCAATCATCCCCCAATCTTCACTTGTATATCACCGGTCCATGCCTCAACAGCTCTACGCCAAATCTGACATCTCACCATATGCCGTTTCCATGGAAACGCATCCCTCGCCATAAAACATGATGTCGCTATAAGTCCAATGGACACGGTCCAATCGTCCCCCAATCTTCACTTGTATATCACCGGTCCATGCCTCAACAGCTCTACGCCAAATTTGAGATCTCACCATATCCCTCGCCATAAAACATGATGTTGCTGTAACTCAATTCAATTCAAAAACCTTTATTTATTCAGGGGAAAACCCATTGAGATCATTGACCTCTTTTTCAATGGTGACCTGCTGCAAGTAGGTTCCAACATGAATACAAACATGACAGAAAAACAAAGAGGATATCATATGGCATATTTACATTGACTACAGTTTGTATTAGGGGTGCACCGAATGGGAAATTCTTGGCCGAAACCGATACCGAAAATAGGAAACAGTTGGCCGAATGCCGAAAGGCCGAAAATGATTAATAGAAATATATATATATATATATATATATATATATATATATATATATATATATATATATATATATATATATATATATATATAATGTATACATTTTTTACCAAGGTTGTTCAGCTACCTGATTATGGCAAAACTTAGCTTAAATAATAATCACTATTATGGGTCCATAAAACATTTATTCAGCACTTTTGAATGCATACAGTACATTAATTCCAAGTCAAGTGCATTTTCTTTTCTCTGTAGGATAACTACAACAAAGTGCATTCAGAACAAAGCCAAGGTGCTTTAAAATAAACATCTAGGCCAGTAGGCCTACAACAAAATAGTGTAAATAAAGACTGTAACAGCCAGGCCTTCAACAACAACAAATGCACCTATAAGTGCATGCAAATGTGCAAACTGGATAAATCCACATGAATGTAACTATTTACAAATGAAATTACAATTGAATTTCAAGAATCTGTAAATAAGGCTGTCTGTCCTCATAAGCAAAGTAGTAAACATTGTATAAAGATACATAAAGTGAAAACTGGATACAAAATCCACAACCAATTACAAATTAAATTACAATTTCAAGAATCTGCAAATAAGGTGGTCTGTCCTCATGAGCAATGTAAACAACATTGTATCATTTAGATAACGAAAGTACAATATATTGAACACTGTGCTGCTGTCATTTCCCCCTAATGATAACCTGAGATGGTGAATTATAACTCACAATGAAAATTGTTGAGGAAAGTGGGTATAGAGTAGACATTTAGAACTAGATAAGCTTATGATAAGCCAGCCTTGTCTACTTATTAAGGAAAAGTGGCAGGTTCTTTTTAATGAACAGTAGCTTCTCTGCTTTATCAGCCATAAGTCTGTTCCTCTTCTCATCAAGCACATGAGAGGCAGCGCTGAACAGTCTCTCGCTGTCAGTGCTTGTGATTTGATCTTACTCCGCATATTTGTCCGGGTGTTTTGATTTCAAGTGGCGGAGTAATCCCGAAGTGGTGAAAGTCTTTGCAGTTACACCCCCTCGAGAAATGTCAGCTGAACACGTTTTACAAATCGCAATCCGCGCCTCTTTCTCTGATATTTTTAAATATCTCCAAGCGGCAGACATGTTGGCTTTGAGCCAGCCGCGAGCATGGTCGCGCGCCGTGCTTGTCGCCGCGTTTTGATTATGTCATCACAACAACACGTTAGCTTACCAACGTAACCCTGTTCTCTGACATTCGGTGATATTTTTTCGGTGCTAGAACCCTTTCGGCCGAAAGAGCCTTTTAAACCATTTTCGGCCGATAATTTTCGGCGGCCGAATATTCGGTGCATCCCTAGTTTGTATAGCTAGTAGCATTTACAGATACCAACAGTTTCCGATTGGATAACATCTAACCTTGCTTTAAAAACATGTAATGGAACCAAACTGCTCAGCTTCCATTCCTTTTGCAGACTGTTCCAAATTAGCGGAGCTGCGCATCTAAAAGCTGTATTCCCTAAGACAGTCCTAGCAGTTGGCACATTTAATACAACCACAGCATTCGATCTCAGGCAGTAGCCATTTACAATACGCCGAGAGATCAGGGAGCAGATCTAGGATGGAAGTTTCCCTAACATTGCTTTGTAAATAAAAAGATACCAGTGATTGAGCCGCCGTACAGTTAGTGAAAGCAAACCTGCCCTTGCATACAAGGTACGATGATGGGTTAATGCTTTACAGTTTGTCACAAATCTCAGTGCACTGTGATAGGGGGCATCTAACTTGATCAGGTAATTGGCCGGTGCATTCATATAAAACAGATCACCATAGTCCATCACAGGTAAAAAGGTCACAGTGACTAGCCTTTTCCTGGCCTCAAGTGAGAAACAGGACTTGTTTCTGTAAAAGAAACCTAGCCTAACCCTCAGTTTTTTTAGCAGGTTATTGACATGCAGTTTAAAAGAGAGACTGTCATCAAGCCAGATACCAAGTTATTTATAACAGGTTACCAGTTCAAGTTTTTTCCCTTGCGTAGTTACAATATCTAAAACAGGCTCTGGTGTATTTTTAGCTTTTGAAAAGAGCATTACCTTGGTTTTATCAACATTTAAAAGAAGCTTTAGTTCAGAGAGCTGAGTCTGAACAGTGTTAAAAACAACCTGTAATTTAACAACCGCCTCCTTAATGGAGGTACCTGCACAATACATCACGGTATCATCCGCATACAAATGTAAAGTAGCTTCATCCACATTATCACCTAAGCTGTTGATATATATGGAGAATAAAAGTGGACCTAAAACAGAACCTTGTGGTACACTATTAGAAATGTTTAACCACTCAGAAGACAGCCCATCAAAATGAACACATTGGGACCTTTCAGAGAGGTAGTTCACAAACCACCCCACTGCATGGCTGGACATGCCAATACTGAGTAGCCTCTGCTTTAAGATGCGATGATCAACGGTGTCAAACGCTTTGGTAAGGTCAATAAACAGAGCTGCACAACTCTGCTTATTATCTAAAATACTAGTAATGTCATTCACCACTTTCATTGTCGCAGTGATGGTGCTATGTTTCTTTCTGAAGCCTGACTGATGTTTAGACAGGATATCATTTTTACATAAAAACTCCTTTACTTGCTCACTCGCTAGTCGTTCGAGTACTTTAGCCAGAACTGACAATTTAGAGATTGGCCTATAGTTATTTAAAATAGTTGCCTCCCCTCCTTTCAGTAAAGGCAAGACATAAGCAGAATTCCATACTTTTGGAATTGTATTTGTGCTGAGGGAGAGGTTAAAAAGAGAAGTAAGAGATGGAGCAATAAAATCTGCAGCTATCTTTAAAAAGAAGGGTTCTACGTTGTCCGGGCCAGCCGATTTCCTAGGATCTAACTTGGATAATGCTTCATTAACAACACCAACCGTAAAAGGAGTAAAACTGAAAGGGTTTTCCAGACCACATTGTTCAGAGTCAGGGATTGGACTGTTCACAGAAGCAGAAGCACAGTCAGTGACAGAATCAAACAGAGAGCCACAAGACACAAAATGCTTATTAAAGCAATTTAGCATAGTAGCCCTGTCTGATATAATGCCAGATACTGTGGTGAGGCACGGAGGTAGCTCATTTGGGATATCACCAGTGGAAATCGGTTTTATGGCTTTCCAAAATTTCCTAGGATTATTTAGGTTTTCTGTGGTAACTGACAAATAGTACTTTCAATTAGCACTTTTTATTTGCGATGTGAAGCTATTTCTTAGCTGCCTAAAGCGTGGCCATTCTACCTCTGAGCCTGATTTCCTAGCCTTTGCCCAGGCATTGCTTCTCTCATGAAGGAGACTGGACAGTTCAGCAGAAAACCAACTATTGTCTCGTCCCTTCACTCTAAATTTACGCAGAGGTGCATGTCTATCTATAATTTCCATAAAACCAAGATAAAAATAAGACCATGCAGTTTCTATATCAGCACACAGATCGATTTTACCCCAATCAAAATCAAACAGATCATGTGCAAAACCCTGCTCCACAAAGTGTTTTTTGTCTCTTTTTAGGATGATACAAGGTTTAACCTTTTGGACCTTAGTGTCCCTAATTGTGGCTACAACACAGTGGTCACTCACATCATTAGCAAATACTCCCACAGATGAGTATTTATGTGGAACATTTGTTAAAATGAGATCAATTAAGGAGGATTTATTTGGGGACTTAATATTTGGGCGAGTAGGACTATCTATAATCTGAGTAATATTTAAAGCGGTACACAGGTTTTTAAAATCCTCTGACACAGAAGTTAACCAGTCCCAATTAAAATCACCAAGCAGCACTATTTCCTTGTAGGCAATTGAGATAAAAGTTTTGCCAATGAAGATAAAGAGTCCTTGACAGCTGAGGGGAGTCTGTAGCAGCCCACCACCATGACCTGTTGACCCTTTGTTACTTCGATATTCACGGCTAAAAATTCTAGTTGTTTACTAATAGATTTGGAAACCATCTTGGTTACACAAAACTTATTTTTCACATAATTGGCAACGCCACCACCTTTTTTAGGACGGTCGGTGCGATATACACTATAACCATTTATGTAAATGTCAGAGGCCAAAATGGATTTATCTAGCCACGTTTCTGATAAGACAATGACATCAGCATCAGTCGAGCTCGCCCAAATATGGACAAAATCTAATTTAGGTAACAGACTGTGCACATTTAAGTGAATTGATCCCAACCCAGACCTAGAAATAAAATCAGCAGGAGTAGCTATCTGACTACTGCTACTACTGGGTAGACCAGGGTTTGGTTGCACATTCCCTGATAGTAACAATAATAAAAATACCAAGCACCTTTTAACTCCTATGCAAATGTTCAAAAAGTACTCAAACGTCACAAGTGTGCTAACAGTCCAGCCGTGAAGACATCTACGGGACAGTTTTGAGATTTCTTCAAATGCCGTTGCCATGGCAACACAATGCTCGCCTTGAAACACTGTTTTCTCATAACTTCAGTGAAAATACTCCAAACAGCCCAAAACTTCACAGGTTTGGTAAAAATGCAGCCATCAACGCATCTAAGCGTATTATGAGGTGTCATCAAATGCCGTTGCCATGGCGACAGATCATTCGCCATCAAGTTAGTTCAGAAGTTTGCGGTTCAAATATTCTGCTGCTATTCCAAGCCTTTTCACTTTCTTTGCTTCTCTCATCACACATTCAAGCCCCCAGTGTTCATGTATCATTTCAATCTAAATTATTCACTTTTTTTCTTACACATTACATTTCAAAAGTTTAGTGTCAGATTTTCAGCATAAAGCATTCCCACTAGCAATTTCTTCAGGAATTGCATTCTATAGTTTCTCTTGATGTCTGTAGCACTGCGACATCTTCCTCTTTACTTCAGTTTGATGGTTAGTTTGTTTATTGTCATGCTGTTGTTGACACATAGGAACAGACCAGTTAAAGTACAATGGGATTTATATTGCACAGAAAGCAGTCAGACAAAACATTATTGAGAAAGGAAAATGCAAATGAGCAACATGCTTTACCTGCTACACTTGGTAATCACAGTGTTGTAGAGAAGTATATAGATTATTGATTCAACCAAAAATGTGTGAGGTCAATTGGAAAAAGGCTTAAGGGATTTAAGAGGCGTCATTCTTGAGAAACGGTGCTTACTATTCAGATTGACCTTGTTTCTTCGCCCTGACCTTAAAAAACCTCTTGGGATCTAAATACTGAAGCTTCAGGGGATTAATTGCAAGAGCTTTGTTTCCATGCTAAATTAGTGTGGACGAGGAGGAAAGCTGTGAGGAATGCTTTAGGACTCGCTGCAGATGATGTAAAAGCCAATGCAGAAGTTCCTCAATATGTAGTTTTAAAGACTGCTTGGTGCTGACTGTATGAATGTTGGTCAAACACCAGTTTCTCACTCGAAATACAAAGTAATTTAATTATTTCACAAGTTTCCATGTCCCCAATAAATGCAAATAGAAGTTTTTTCTAAACAATAAAGCATTTTATTTGTATAGGTGCCTTTCAAGGTTCTCAGGGGTCACGGTACGAGATACAAAAACACAAAACAAAACACCAGCAGAAAAACAGGACAATGTATTCAGTAAGAACAGAGGATGTGTCATGAGGGTGATCAGGGTGGATATGTCAGTGTAAAGACATATGTTTTGAGCCGTGATTTGAATTTCACAGACGTCGGGATCTTAACTGGTTGACTCATCATACCTTAAGTCATGGTCTAACATGTCATGATAATGCATGTTGCTTACCCTCAAAAACGGGGGTTCATCTGTGAATGAAGAAGAGAAGAACCTTTTTATACCTCCTTGTGCCTCGCTCATTTTTTACCAGTGCTTTGATGGTCTGCAAACTGGCGGGGCGGGGCCTGCTGTGATCTGATCAAGAATGATTGTGATTGGTGGTTTACTGTGCATGCAGAGCCTGCATGTCACTCACTCAAGTACCCCTGACATGAGAGCCGGGCAAGTTTTCCTTTTGTAGCAAGCAGCAAAAATAATTGTAACATGACGTGTTTGAGTTAATGTACCTACTTAAGATCGCACGTCCTAAAAAAAATAATAAAATCACACGTCCCTGCGATGTGAATATTGCGCATATCACGGTTATCGCCACGACACGATATATCGTTCAGCCCTACTCTGGACCCCATGGTGGTAAAGCGGAAGGGTGGTGCAGTGAGTTGGAGGGAAGCAGAAGACCTAAGGGTGCGGGTGGGTGTGTTGTTGTGGGTGGGGGGGGGGGGGGGGGTCTGGTGATGATGGGGGCAGCAGAGTTCTGGATCAGTTGAAGTTTGTGGATGGACTTGAGAGGGAGACCAAAGAGAAGAGAGCTGCAGTAGTCGATGTGTGAAGTGACCAGGGTGTGAACAACAATGGTGGTACATACGTGGAAATAAGCAGACCGAATGATGTGAGTTTTGAAGGAAAGTGTGCTGTCCTTATGGACTTTAAACATTATAATCAACTGGGGAATGGAATGGGCAATTCTAATAAGTTATTAAAATGTAAAATGTATACTTTCCTCAAAGGCGCCAGACCCCTTTTTGATTCATTTTGCCTTTCTAACACCATCAGTTTGGATCTTAAACATTTGCTGTGCTCTCTAGGCCACCACACTCCTTTAAAAAAAAAAAAAAAAAAAAAAGCAGTCATTTTACCTGGCTATTTTCTGTATATACGTAGACTTTTAATGTTTTATCGAATATGACAATAAAGCAGAATATTTGAATCTGATCATTGTAAGTCCCATTTTATTCAGAAATAAATGTTGGCGGACTACCACAAGGTGAATCAACTGAAGATGTACATGTATGTTTTCATTGAAGGTACAGGATATGTGTTGTACACATGGTATTGTAGGTATTCTGAATGAAGGACTTAGTTCTTGGTATAATTAAAGGATCTTAGGTGGGACTTTACATGGGAATTTGACCACCCATGCCTCAAGTAAAGTATATGAAAATCCTTCAGAAAGTGTTTTGTGTACATTTAAATTACATTTACAGTGGTTGTGAGCAGCTCTGTATTGATGTTGAGGGCGAGTGAGGGAAAAGGGTAAGCAAGCAAGAGCCTCCTTGTCCAGGGCCTTTTGTAATGAGGCTCCAGGGAGATAAATCCTTATGAGACCTGACAGGGTGCCACATTCCTAGGCTGAGAGTCCTAGCAGCCCCCCCCCCCCCCCCCCCCCAAGCTCTCTAGGGCACTGCTTTATAGACATCTGATGTTGTTCCCAGACCCAGCCTTGTGCCCATTACAGTGCACTCATCTGCCTTTTCACAACAGATCCATATATTGGACTGCAGCCATCATCTGTTTTGGCTGTAACAGTATTGGTAGAATCCCTTACTGACAGCTTAATGCGCTAGTATGCTATTTTTCATCTAGAAATACTGGCATAATATATTACTGGCATGTCAATAAAAGTACATTATTGTTGTTGTGATAATGGGCTGATCACACCCTTGCTCTATCTGGATCCAAGCCATGCTATCAAGGCTCTTATCTATAATATGTTATGTGTTGTTCAATCCTTTGTACTTTCTTTTTAGAGCTCAACTATCAAGCTACCGAGTCAGACAAGAGATTTGATTAACTGTTTATGTCCGTAGACTAAAATTGTCGAGGTCAGTAGAATGAATCTGTTGTTTGAAGTCAGCGCCCTGCTCTCTTTGGCAGGCTTGAAGCCGTCTGTGTGCTAGTATTTCCACAGCCATTCCTAAAATGGAGAGGAAGGGCGGGGGGTAAGAGGATGAAATATTGGCTTGCACCGCTGAAGGCTGAGGCCCACTCCACTGTGCAAAAAGCAAAAAAAGAGGGGAAAAGGAAAGCACGCTAGATTGAGAAAGAGGGAGGTGACCGGGTTCATTCGCAGTGTTGGCAGTGAGCCATGGACTTGCCTGTGGGTGTCTGTAGCAGTGCCAGTGCATGTGTTTAGCCTCTCACTTGGAAAGGCCCCATTCGCCTCAGAGTTTATGTCAAAGCTCTCTCATTGTGTTAACCCTCTCATCTTGATTCAGGTTTTTTATGTTGTCTGCAGATCTTGTGACTGCATTCTGACTTGTTCTCAGGGGAGTCTCTCTGGACTGGACAGTCATCAAACAGAGGCTTCCAATGAGGATGGCTTATTTCTCCCTCTCTTTGTCTCCCTGGCATTTTTGTCTGCCCTGTTGTGCATATATGCATGCTATGTCAATATCAGTGTTTCCACCAGACCAGGGCTGAGAGGGCGTCTACCCCAAGGGGGGGGGGGCTTGAATTTTGACTTGAGCCGTCCCTTATAGATACTGTCTTTATTACGTTAGTGAGCCGGATCATTTGGCTCGGCTCTCTTAAAGCGCTGGCTGTTTCGGCTCCCAAACGGCTCTTCATGTTACCACAGTTTACCACGGAGCCTCAGTTTCGCCGCTGCGAGGCTCTGATGCTCGCAGCTCACGCGCGTGCTCAACTAGCACGGCTCATCGTGTCCAAATCGCGCACGTTCCGTGTTGTCCTGTAGCAGGCACCGCCGATGTAGGGGAAACGATCTTCAATACTCCGAAAAGAATCCCACCAGACTCCGTTGCCCCTCCAACAGCGGGATGTCCTTGTCCTTTTTCCTTTTCGTTATTTCAAGCGATAAAAATTCTCGATCTTCTCTCGAATTATTGATATTTTTGGACGCCCTCGGCTCGAGTTCAGGGCGTCCCGAGCTGAATAAGGGCGTCAAATGACTGCAAGACGCCCCCCTGGCCGAAACGCTGGTCAACATCATGAGTTTTGTTCAGGGATGCTTCGATATCAGCCGATACTAACTCTCCGCCGATCGATCGGTGCTCTCTAAAAATGCCGATCGCGAGAGCCGATCCCATGACGTAAAATTATGACGGGAGAGGGAGAGAGGAAAAGAGAACACTTCCGCTCATTTCTCCCGTGTTATTGTCCAAAGTGAATGTAAACTTAAATAATGTACTTCATTTGAATGTAATAACTATGTTGGTTGTTGTTTGTGGAAGCGCCAGTGAAATTGGCGATCAGAGCATCCCTAGTTTTGTTCATCTAGAACTTCACTAGTCTACTCAATCACGTTAGCACCTCCCTTTGTGTGGTCGGTTTATCTAGTCTCTTTGTCTGTCTCTCATAAAGACAAGTATACACCAGTTCTTTGAAAATATTTCAAGCCACAGTTTTCAACTACCCTACACAGATGAAAATTATTTAGCCAATATGAAAACTTTAGCAGTGTTTTCTATCTCCTGTCCTCTCTGAGGATTTTTACAGAGCGCCTTTGTTCCTTAATGCCAGAGCCGTGTTCAGCCTCTTGTAAAAGAGCCTTCTGCGTAACTGAAATCAAGTGACACTTTGTATTTGTGACAGTGAGGCAGGAAGCAAGGATAGATAAGGCCTCTCTTTGTACAGTATGAAGAGTCAGACAACAGAGACTGGCACGCTGGCACTCTACCATAGGTTCTATTATACCAACAATGTAGGCCTGAACCTTGTGGTGTTCATTGATCCAGTAATGCTTGTTTACTATTTGTTGCAGAAGTGATTACTCTACATCTAGGATGGGACCTTCAGGGGCCTGGTAATAGCTGACCTGGTGTTAGCATTAGTGAGCTAGTGTTACAGTTTGTCGGTTACCAATGTATTTAAGTTCAACCAATTGTTACATAAATTGTAATTTCCCACAATAACCCACTGTGCCTCCAAATATGCTCATTTGGTTGTGACAGCACTGACATTTATATAAACACTACCACAGATTCCAAACAGACAAACAGCAGTGTTGTGTCAGTCCTACACCGCATCTATGACTGGTCTTTTATTTGGATTTTAAATAAATGTGTAAACAATTAATTTTGTTACTGTTATTATTCTTTATACAAAACAAACTGATAGAAGTGGGACATTACATTTTGTTTCAAATCTCACTCATATCTACAAACCAAAATGGTTCTACTTTTTTTTATGGATGTGGTCCCAGTGGTGGTGGCTTAGCAGTACACCTTAAGCACTGCTTGTAAAGATTTCAGTCATTGCCATGTTGTGAGCCCATATTTCTGCCAAAGTGCCTGTTGTGTGGCTTGTACGGCGCTGAAATGTGATCTATGAGAGAGGCGTCATCAGTCAGAGGCTCCTAGAAATGGCAGGAGTCCTAATTTCTTTGTTGGCAGGAGTCACAGGGACATATGTCATGATTACTACTACTACTACTACTACTACTACTACTACTACTACTGCTACTGCTACTGCTACTACTAGCACATGCTTTTTAAGTGTCTGAGAATGGTGCTATAAAAAGCTGACCAGAGCTCATCATTGTGTCAACATTTAATTTTTGTTGAATTTAAAAGCCTTAAATATGATATAATAAGGCCATAAGCTATTGTCATAGATTTCCCTTTGTCGTGTGTGTGATGTTATCTGCATGGTAGGGCTGTGCGATTATGGCAAACATTATAATCACGATTATTTTGGTCAATAATTGATTATTAATTAGTTAAAAACGATTATCCATTTACTTTGAAAACATACATTTATTGAAAATGTTTTTGGAACAGTATGATTACCCTTTATTTTTTAATTAAAATAATACATTAAAAAAAATAAATAAGAATAATCGTTTTATTTCCATTACGTTGTTTTCGTAATCGTTGCAAGCCAAAATCGAGATTAAAATACAATTAATTGCACAGCCCTACTGCATGGTCACTGTCAGAGAATTATGGCCCTTCATTTTTTGCCTCATTATTTTCACTCAACTTACTTTACTTCCTTTCTTATTTCCCTATATATGTAAACCATAAACATATATTCCCTTAGCTTTTACAGAGAAAGTAAACATTCAGTGTGTTACATCAGGTTTGTGCCAGTTTTGACTTGTTTTCATTCTTGGTCAATATGTTGCACCCTTGTAAATGAGGTCGATATAGTTTGCATAATGTCACCTGGAGTTAAAATCTAGTGCCTGACATTCATGGACTACATATCTTTCTGCCATTGAGTTATTTATGTTTCATGTGAAGCCCCATTAAAGTCAGTATTCTTGGTTTACGGGCTGGCTGCTTGACGTGTCTGTCTGTGAGTCCTCAGTGTGTGAGGACAGTGAGCTATTCAGTAAGCAGTGAAGGGGGGGTTCAGTCTAGCAGGTGCAGGGACTCTCACTACTTTACTAGGAGCAATGGAAGGGGGAGCATCTGTGTCAGGGAGGTGATGACATTCTGATATCCGGAGCAGACAGACACACACTTTCATCTCTAGCTACTTCAGAGGTGCGAGCCAGAAAACATCAAATTGTTCCCGAGCAACCGTCACACATATTGCACAATGTTTTGTGCATTGTTCTTTTCATTTAGGAATGTGGCCAAAATCATGCCACCAGGGTTGCTCAAGTACAAATAAAGTCTCATGGCAATTTTTTTTCTTTCTCTTTCTCCGCAGGTTGATGGCTAAGAGAAACAGCTAATAATGCACAGCATCCGCTCTGCAGACATACCCACTTCCTGCCTGTAGAGGAAGCGGCTGTGCCAGCATGTCCTCTCATCCCCAGTCTGGGCCGCCAGGCCGGAGGACTGTGGACACACGGCACCTCCCAAACCCCGCCAGTCTACCACTACAGCTGCAACGGGCACACACGGTAAGCGGTCCGGTACACAATGTGTTTAAGGGCTCCACATGAACTCATCAACTTCCCTTTTCCCCGAAACCCTTTTGAGAGATTTGACTGAATCTGTCATTCTGGTTCTGCCTGCTTGAATATTTAGTAAACAGGGCATTACTCTAATCCACTGGAAAGAGGCCTGACCCCAGGGGCCCCCACTGGTGTTTTTCCAACAAAAACTTTCCCAGGTTGCAATGTTATGCACACAGAGCTGTTCCCTCATTAGATGTACAAGTTGACAGTTCATGTTGACAGCATGAAGACACATTAAGGCTTTCCCCATTATTTCCATAGAAATGTCCTAATTATCAAGATTATGTTCTTCTATGTATTGGGGGCAAAGCTGTCTGTGCTTCAAAGAACAGGCGGCTGTCTGATGTACAAGTTCACTCAGTGACCTCCAGTGTTTGCAAGAACTTTTTTGTTCTTCTGTGGCGGGAGAAGCCAAGGCCTACCCCCCGGGATGTCCACAGCTGCACCTGTAGTTAATCCTAGCACTCCCTCTTGTCAACACATTCAGGGTGAGATGGGGGTTGACTGGCTGTATCCCACAATCCCTGACTGTCAGAGGGGAAAGCTTACAGTAGCGGCATGGGTTACCCCACTTGTGTGAGAAACAAATGGAAGGAGAGCGATTAATGAGCGCTGGAGAGAAAATAGTTGGATATTACAGAAAAAAAAAGGCAGGAAGTGGGGTCAAATTACATGAAATTAAAATGTTTTTATTCACTTTGCTCTTTGCATCATTCAGAAGGATGGTCCATGCTGAAAACGTGTTGTTGTTTGTCTTGCAGGAAGTGGGACTAGTTGACTTCCACTCTCATCATGCCAGGGACTACAGCTCCCACTTGTCCCAGCCCCATCGCCGCCGGCCCTCCTTACTCTCGGAGTTTCAGCCCGGGAATGAGAGGTCAGTGCACCAGGCTCATATATAAGATATATCCTCACTAACAAACATCTGATTGCCATTTTTTAAGTCTGTAGATCGTTTTGATTTCTTGTGCCTTTTAGTGTTGCACGGTGTACCGATACTTGAAAGGTACCGCGATGCCCTGCCGTTAAAAACGTTACGGTTCCTCCGTTTCATTAGTATCGGTGCTTTAAGAATGACGGGGGAAAGTACTCCGGTGAGAAAGCGCTGTTTTAATAAGAACCGTGTGTGTTCAGCGCTCTGCTTCCAATCACTGCACTGCAGCCGTGCCTGCAGTCCCTCCCCTCTCAAGCAGGCTCTAAGGTCCTCCCCTCTCTCGTGCACGCGCTAGCTGCCAGAGCATGTGAGAAAACGAGAAGCATGGCTGCAAGTGGGAGTGCAACTGCCGCTGCGCCTCGGCTTGTTGACAAAAAAGACGCCAGAAGCGAAAAACAAAAAAGTTGTTTATAGATGATGCTTAATTGTATTTAATACAAATTCTAGTCATTTATTTAATGTATTGTTCTCATTGTTTAAAAGTTTGTGTTATGGTTCTGGTGTTAAATGAAGCACATTAATTACATTTAAGACTGTTTCCCTTTTTTAAAGAAAAGTATCGAAAAAGAATCGGAATCGCAATTCTTGACTTGGTATCGGTATCGAAACCAAAATATTGGTATCGTGACAACACTAGTGCCTTTTCATTACAATGTATTGTGTGCGTTGGGAACAAGTTACATAGACAAACACTTTATTTATTCTATTGTAATTCATTCCCATGCATGCTGAACAGAGTAATGGTAGCCGTCTCTCCCTGTCATCTCGCTCCGTGCGCTGTCAGTAGTGAGCAGCCAGCAGGACGCTGCTCAGTGTGGGAGCTAGTATTATCCAAAACAAACACCTTCACATTCTTGGAAATTGATACTGATTCATGAATAGCGTTATATAAAAATAATAATAGTATTGGATAATTATAAATCTTTGACTCTATTTCAGGCCTACCTACACGGTATGGAGTTCTCTATAATTTTTCTCTAATATGTATCGACAAGATATTTAATATTTGGTTAAAGAAAATGTCAATAATGTGTATATGCTGTTATAATACTTAGAAAGAACCAACATCGAAATCAGCAGGTACAATTAAGATCAGCCTAGAAAATAGCAATTGGTGTTATTGTAGTACTGTTTAATATATATATATATATATATATATATATATATATATATATATATATATATATATATCTTTTGAAAAAACATGGAAAACTGAAAGAAAAAAAACAATAAAAATACATTCCAGCCTTATATATATTACATGACATATATGGTTCATTTTTTTTTTTATGTTAGATGTATATTGTGATGTTATCTGTCAGTCAACGTTAGTTCTACATACCATTCACATACAAATGGCAATGTTCTCCCTTCACTGTGGTTGTCCTTGTGTAGTCATAATGACTGAAGGACAAAGCCCGCTCAAAGGAAGCGTCATGCAGGCTTCATTTTTATGCAGTATTATTCTACTAAAGCCTCTGCCTGTTAACCCTCCCCCAGTGTAATCCTTGTGTATTCCGGGTAGGCTGTGGTGCAGAGGACTAGTGCGTTGGTGTTCGGATCAGGGGAGCACAGGTTCAAACCCCACTGCAGTCAGCATGTGGTTGTGCCCCTGGGTGAGACACTTCACCCCAAATTGCTCCTGTGGGGATTGCCCACAGTATTGAGTATGTAAGTTGCTTTGGATAAAAGCGTCTAACAAGTCATATGTAATGTAATGTAATTGGCATCCACAAGCTGTTCCTATGCAATGTTGTGTTAAACAGCTGTGCGGGGCAATGGAGCTTGCAGAGTGATGCCATCTTCAATAGACCAACAGTTAGTCAGGCAAAGCATTGTATGTATAGGACTTTCCCTCTGGAGACTTAGGTCTTGTACCTACCAAAGTTGTTTATTATTTATGTAGCCATGCTTTTCTGAGGATGAGTACTTGTGAATAATTGATGTGCATGACATTCATTTTGCATGATGCACAGAGGATAAGTCACAAGAATGTGTTTCTCTTCAGTTGATTGTCATGGTCGGTTTTCTTGCATGTGTTGAAACAGGCTAGTAGTACAACATTCCATTTGAAAGAGTTGATTTTCCCTAGAAAACCTATAGGTACTATAGGTATAAGTGACATTAACAGTATGTTTTTTGTGAAATGTGGGGCTGTCGTTCATATCTTGTAAAATAATTTGTGTTCCCCTAGCCTCAGAGTAGTAACAGCAGACAACAGATGGTAGAATGACTCGTCACACACTGTGTTGGCGTCTTTAAGTATCAATCAGATGGGATTAGGGTTTTCAACATGTGTATGCCAGAGATGTGTGTTGTTCCTGTTTAACGGTTAGCTTAGCCTAACTGGGTAATGGACTGAGAGAGAAATAAACACCACCCTGTGACACACCAGCTCCTGATTTCCTGACACCCTCCGGTCAATCACTGGTGCTTTGGCAGTCGCTCTCAGACCCCATTGGCCCCCCAGAGCGTTCCGTTTGCAGATCTATCCACCTTGGGACCCGTTATCGTTTGCGGGGTCTGTTTCCGCGCTTCCGTTACGGCCTCGTGTGAACAAACGGGCTTAACGAAAGAGAAAAGAGCGGATATAACCCGTTTCGTTCTCTTGTAAACACCGCCTCAGTGTACATGATGCTGTCTGTGCAACACAGATGCCATGTGAGATAGTGGAGAAGTGAGGCTGTTTTTCAGAAGATGAGAAATAAACTGCCGGTCTTGCTGGCAGGCTCTGTGGACAGGAATTCTTTCAGTGGAGTATATCAGGCTTTCAGCTTTACGTTAGAGGGCAGTCTGAGGCATTTATTCTATGTTTTCATTCAGAGTCTGAATCAAGTTATTCTTACCTTTGCAATACTTCAATCCATCCTCTTCTCAGATGTGTGCTTGTCCTTCAATACATCTCAGTAATTCTGCAAACCATGTCTCCATTTGTAGCAAGCCCAGGCTTGTTTCCATTGTGTTCCACAGAGAAGAAGCAACATGGCCCTTAGAAGCTGCATTTTCCTAAAAGGATGGCATTATTACTTTCTTAGTATGATAGATCTAATTAGCGATCTTCTCCTCTTGAATTGTACTGGAGTGAAGACGAGTTGATAACCAGGGTGTCCGCGGGGTCTTAAAAAGTATTAAAAGTTGATAAATCAATTTAGCGAAAATTAAGGCTATTAAAAAGTATTAAACGGCATTTTCCAAGGTATTAAGAAGGTCCACAGCAACGACAACATGAAATACCCTTTAATTTACTGAAACGACATGTCGGGAAACCCCCCAAAGCGGCCCCATGCATAGCGCGCCGTAAAATGCTGCTTCTTATTTTAAGTTTCGTTGCCTTGCTCCGCTCTGTGGGGGGGGGGACTAAACGACTACGGTAACGGGTCCCAAGGTGGGTAGACCGGCATACGCAACTCTCTGGGGGTCCAACGGCTCCGTGTGTAAGCCCTAACGATGAAATAGCCCGCCCCCCTCTCCCCGCGTCTCCTGCTGCTGCTGGGCTGTCAGAAGAGGGGGAGGAAAAGAGAGGCAGGCACCGTTTATTAAATATTATTATACAGAGAACAGAGTCGTTATCAATTTGTTTTAAAGCTCAATAAATAACAAAGAAGACCTCTGACCGGCACTTTTCTAATTTCGTACGGAAGATTTAAACTTTAGAGGACCTGTTGACCGGCGGAATTTTTTTTTTTACGGAAACTCTGCCGCACGGTCCCCTCGTCCCTTGGAAGAGGCGGTGAGATGGGTGTTTTTCATCTGCTGTGGACTACCGGAGAGATATACAGGAGAACACGCCGTCCACCGCGGAGAATAAACAGAAGGGCAACCATGGCAACCATGCTCCGGGGTCTTCTTCGCTGCTTTTGGTGTATTTCGGGCGGCAGCAGCGCCACTTACAGGCCTGGCATATGTACTACATCGTTTCTAGCATTTCCAGCGGTCTAGTGTGAACGGACACGTTAATGAATCGAATGCGTGTGAACGGAAGCCTTTTTTGCGCTTGCGTATGAGTTTTACCGTATGCGTCCTCGTGGGGCCGTGGTCTAAGCCAAACTATATCCGGTCACAGAGATCTGCTATTTTAAAGTCAAGTCAACACATATCAACCCTAAATATAGTCTATATTAAGAACGAGAAAATATAACATATATATCCTTTTTTGTAAACATATGACAAATGTGTGAGGGTGATGACGTCAGAGCATCGTCCTATGTACAAGGGCTTAGCCCCGGACAGCCCCAGCCCAATTTAACCCCTGGGTATTTGTGAGGGAGCTCCTATATGGCATTACCCCGCTGAAGCTCACCAAAGTTTAACATATTTCATAGTTCAACGTTTTGTCAATTGTTTTGTTTATTGGTCAAATACTGGTTTCTAATGGTTTCTGAGGAGTTTTACTGGAATGAAAGAGCACAGAGTACAGAAGCAACAAAGCAGCATACTGCATTAAACCTGACCTTCACAGAGAGGTTGAAGTTCATGTGGAGAGGAGGCTTCAGTAGTCTGTCTGCACTCTGTTTAGTTTAGCTATCTTACAATCAATATAGTAAATGTGAAGTAAAGTGTGTTGCCAATGTAACCGGTTAGAACTCAAAGTTGCGATGAGGTCTTAAAATGTATGGAAAGGGTCTTAAAAAAGGTCTTAAAAGGTATTAAATTTGACTTCAGGATTCCTGCATATACCCTGATAATGTACTATTGAGTTAATGCTCAAATGTACCCTAATTACAGGGCGGAAAGTAGTGTTAATTTCGTTGACTAAAACTATGACGAAATATGTTTGCCAAATTAAAAACAGGATGAAGTTGACTAAATATGACTAAAACTAAAAAGGAAATTTAACACAGGACTAAGACTAAAACTAAATAAAAAAATAGCTGACGAAATTAACACTAGCGGAAAGCCTCAACAGTATAATCATTGGTGAGCCGCTGTGCTAGTTGTTTGTTTCATCCTCTTCTTTACTTCAGTCAATATCTCAGTCACTCCGCCTCTTCCCATCTGTCTGAGGCTACTCGAGAAAGGGATTGAATACATTTTATGGCAAGAATAACAACACAGAGAAACCACTTAATGTCTTCCTGGAACCGAGAGAACAGTGCAAACAAAACTGGTGCAAAAATGCTAAAGGGGTTTGTCCAGTAGCTGTTATTATGTTATTTAACTGTGCACTTGAATGTAGTAAATGGGTATCAAAAATAGTATTCAGACCTAGTATGTGTGTTCTTAAAAATAAAAATAAATCAAATATTTGCACAAATAGGTTTCCCCTTTACTTTATGTATTTGTCGTGTTGCTGATTGTATTAATCCCTGTTGAGTTTACTGACATAGCTGGACATATTGTTGCCAATAATGATCAACAATGGTTTGCAATAGTATTTTCTAAAGAAGAGCCTTTTGAATTCTGATAAAAATGAGTTTATTATTAGATGATATTATATTAAAAAATGTGATTATCCATCTAGGAATTGATGAGTTTTCCAACATATGCACCCTTCTAGAAAGAAAGTAACCTTTATTTGTATCCATCATTAAGCATTTGAGAATATCCCCGTCCCCTGCTGTGAGTAATAAGAGTTTTTGTTCAGCTAAATGAAGAGAAAAGTTGAGAGCTTAAGTTTTTGGCACACATAGTCCCTCCTCTTTCCTGCGCTTTCTCCGTTTCATTCATCCCAGCTGTGGTGCAGTAAGGCTGGCTCCTCTCTCTGTTAGCCATCCCTGCGCCGTGCACAGCTGTGGGGCTATTCCTCCGGGGAACAGCCAAGACATTGGAAGCCGCGCAAAGTTCGCAAACGCCATAGTGCTTTCACAATAACAGGCTGCACACATGATCTCTGTTCCAAACTACTAAGAAAGTAATGGAGCTGTTGTGTTGTGTTGCCCCTGTCCTTGTTCCCCACCTCCCCCCCCCCACACACACACACGCACGCACGCACGCACGCACACACAAACACACCCCCCCACCCCTCCCACATCTCTTTCTCTCATTCTCCAGACAAATCCTCCCCAGGGATCAGAGTATTCTGCACACTCACAAGAGGGAGAGGGAGAAAGAAAGAGGGGGAGGGAGGGGAAGATGAGTGCAGAGGGGGCTACAGCTTGATGATGTGATTATGTAAGTGCCAGCCCTCTATGGAGATGAGGAAGTGTGTCACTGAATGAGTGAGAAAAATGTGTCCGGGGGGGGTTGGGGGGGAGTAGTCACACGCCATCTGGGTATTCATTTTGGCACCCTATTTTTCTGAGGTACTATTAAGCCAATCACTCTGATCAATGACTTTGTTTCCTCAGCACCCCATGACACCTCTAACATGCAGATGTAGCCCATTATATTACATAACAACAGCATGACATATCTCTTATATAAATCTCTTAGTGGATGTTGGCGATCGTTTCACCAAACCACCACCAGCACCCAACTCAGCAGAGACAGGCTCCATGCTCTTTGGCACATAAAGAAACAACACACTAGGCCATTGTGGGCCTGGACCAGCAATTATGGTTGTGTTTTCCCTCTTCTTTTCAGAAGCCACTTCCATTTTGACACTGGCAGCAAAGTCACTGACTTTCTGGCATCTGCCTCCAGGGCAGACTTGAAAAACTGTCCTAAGAAAGAACAGAGCGCCATTTACAAGTGGGCTAATAAAATCTTCTAAATCTAAGTGCAGTTAACATTCAGAAGCTGTCATTTGATTGCACACCACGGATCCATTTTACTGGTGCACTTTAGCGTGATGCTATCCACCGCCCTCCAATGACGAACACATGCAGAATGTGGTTTATACTAGCCCCACACATGCAGCACATCATGAGTAGATCACGTTACAGTATGGTGCGTTCCCCTCCTCCTGCGGCTGGTAATGTAATTGTTAGCATTCCTAGCCATCCACATCACTTCTAGTTTTGGGGTACAGTATAGGGAGTGCCATAGCTCCTACTGTCTCAAAGCACTTATCTTTGGCTTTGTGTGCATGTATGACCATGTTTATACTGCTAAGCAATTCCTGCTAACCCCATACTCCACTATATGCTGCTAAATGTAAAACCATTAGATGGTAGTGTTACAGTGAGTCACCTTTTCCTAGCTTCCCTTTCTCTCCACTTTCCTGTACTGAGTGGACAATTACATGTTCCTGCTTTGCTGAATAAAATGGTTTTCAGTGATTACTTTATTATACATTTTGAACCAAATCAAGCCAGCTGGCGATGGTTTGTGCCTTGAAAACAATGATAAAGACCAAGTGTTGCCTGATCTCCACCTGTATCTGTCATCTCAGGGCTTTTATACAAATGTTCTTTGTGTTGTTAACCTGTATTAATGGGATTAGGTTATGCCAACATGTTCAAACAAAAAATGCTCCAAGCCTTGCCTTTCGCTGAGAAGATCAGTATTGTCTCACTTATCGTTGCCTTCTGTCAGCTCCTTTTTGACTTGACATATTATTTGAAAGTTTATTTTTTTAATCTTTTTTCCATTGATTTGACTTGCTTTGTTTATTGGCATCCAGCTTTTACTTTGGAAGGCTTTATTTGTTCCAATGCTTAGGTCTGGTAGTCTTGTATTGGATAGTCAAACTTCACATACAGTCCTTCTGTTTGTTCCTATTTGGGACTTCATCAGTTTAAATTGACTAAAACACTATTAGACTTATTGTCATGTTGGAATTAACTGCATAATACATCCAAGACTAATGGGCATTTGGTCAGTCAATGTTTCCCGAGGTGCAATGATGCAGGTGAAACACTAATGGTTAAAATGGCCTCATACTCATTAGGGATGGGAATTTGAAAGCAAATGTATATTCGAATATTCGACCCCCAAAAAACGGTTAACCGATTAAGTTAACCGAAATGTACATATCCTATAAAAAGAAAAAGAAAAGTGGGATGAATGTTATCCTCTTGTTATCTCTGCCCGCTGTGAGGGACCGGTGAGCGGAGCAAAGCACACCTTTAGACTATACACATTTAGCTATTGCACTGTCGTATACATTGAATTATTCCATTTGATCATATGTAATCAACTTAGGCACCCCTCCCAAAAAAGTTGTTGTTTATTGTAAACAATTACTATAAAAAATATTCATAACTCATATTCGAATACCTGAATAATTTTGAATATTCGGTTAATCGTTCCCATCCCTAATACTCATAAGGGTTCATTTTTCACAAATGTCTTTTTGCAATTCATATTGCCATCAAAATGCTAGTGTGGCTAAAAACCTGATTTGAAACATCAATCAAAGAAAATACACTTCTTAAATTGGGTATTTCTAACTTGTATGTTTCTTTTATTAGCTGTTACATGAGAGACAAATCACTTTTTCTTTCAATAATGGCTGCCTCTAGCTCACTGTTCATCTTAGTCTTTCAGTTGCTTTAAATGCTTTTCTCTGATCTCCTACGTTTGTATTTTGCAGAGGGCAAGAGCAGCATATTCGCTATGAGCACATTTACCTGCCAGAGCCTAGCAACCAATCAGAGGTGGAGTATGCAGAGATCAAACGACCTCGCTTGGAGATGGGACCGGAGTCTCTGATGAGGCCTTCATCCCATCGCCCACAATTACCCATGGGAGGGGCTGAGGATATGTCAAAGGTCAGTAGGCACTATAACATACACTGTATAATATTGACAGTTCGCAGTATATCAGAGCTCGATGGTGACTCTGAAAAACATGAAGTACTTGGCTGGACTTGGAAATGGTATGTATGGTTAATATGTGATAATAGAGGACTGGGTGTATCAGCATTTGAATTGATACTTTTTGTTTTACAGACATATTTATGGTATTCAAACATAAAGGAATTTACAAATGATCGTGCCTGCTGACGAGGAACAAAATCGGATCTTAATAATCACCCTAAAGTCTAAAGAGAAAAAAATAAGCACTGTAAGGCATTAGGCAAATCCTACTCCTATAAATGTTATGAATGAGCCCCAAATCTTATCAACATTTTCTCTTTAGCCAGGAATTGTATCAATCCGTCAAGCCAAATGTGCCTCCTAAGTCTCTTAATGGATTTCCATTTTTGCCTACTATTAGTAGAACAAAATGGAATACAAAGAAATACTTTTGTCAGTATGTACCAATATTCTAGGACACCATTGTTGGTGCGTTTAGAAGTTGGACATCTAAAAGAAGATTTTGAAAGATTAAAATGTATATGACTTATACATGGTTACCCCTTTTAATATCTCAAAAATATAAAAACTTAATTATAAAAATATATTTTGTTCTCTGAACAGTCTTCCTATTCTCCTGAAAGGTGGATTTAACCCAGCAGAAGTCCTAGAATCAGGTCCTGCATTGCAGGAGCTGGAGCTCTGTGAGCCGCAGTGAGGAGAATAAGGGAGATCTGAAACTGCAATTAATAAGTAATTGAGCTGACCTAGATTTCAAACGACCGAGGATGAAACTGTGAAACTGCACATCAAAAAGGCTTGCTTGCAGTGTAGAGCTGCTGGTGGGGAGGCGTTCCTGACATTACACAGAGTGCTTCCAACTGCCAGGGGAGGCAGACAGCCAAGGAATGGTAAATAGATACACCAACAACAGAGAGTACAGGAAAAAAAAATCATTGACCCTTAAGCTAGCAGGAATGCCAGTAATTCCCCTCAGAGCAGAGAGAGCCGTAAACCCATTACATAAGTCATGTCAGAGGCAATCACCGCACGGAACACATCTACCAAATGATAGTGGGGATGGAAGGAAAGATCCAGCTGAATATAAGGCAAAGGGCGAGTGTAGAGGCACCGAAAGAGGTGAAAAGGGAAAGGGAGGAGTAAGAGACAAAGACCAACAATAAAAGAGGGAGTAGGCCAGTTGTTTAAAACAAAGCTGATGCTTGTATCATGACTCACTTGGAAGGTGAATCAGGGAAGAACGACATTTTGTTCGAGTACACCATCGTACAGTTATCTAGATATTTTGGTTATACAGGGAGTAAGATCAGGTTAGAATTCAAGACTTGTTTACACAGGTGCTCGTAAACATTGTCCATGCACGTGACAGTTTCCTTAAAGTACAATCAATTGCTCTTTGAGTGAGCAAAGTAGACTAGTAATACACCCTGTGTCTGAATGTCCCTATGTAAGATATCTGGCCCTCCCTCAAGATTAAAGCCCAGCCAAATAAAAAGGCAGGGCTGACATATAGTCAGTATTAGCTTATCGGCATTGGTGTAAAGGACTTCCCTCTATCAGTTGATCAATCGAGTCATTGGCTGAGATGACCCTGAGACAACTCGCAATCAATTAACTGCACTTTTTCTTTTGCTGCATCGGAGAAGAGGAGCACTTTAAACTTTACAAACCGAGCCTTGTCTCTAAACAAACAAACCACAAAACTAACTGTAGAAAGTGGAGATGGGTAAGGGAAAGCGGAGAGCAGTGCTGACTGTCAATGAAGCCGGATAAACTACTTTTGAACCAGACTTATGTACAACCTCCTCTACTGCTGTCCAGCCTGACTGAGTGTTTTTCTGAAAGCACTGTCAGCAGCCCGGCAGGAGGGACGCTCTGCGGCAGGATTGTATAACTGAACAACGACCTGGACACATACTTTAACTTGACTCTTACAGTGAAAACATCAGACTAGTGTAAGCATATATAAGTCTTACTGCAGGGGGCTGAATATTATTTTTCTGATGGGTCGACAGGGTGTATTGACGTTGGCAATATGTTTTTTGATTCTTTTTACACGTACACATTTTATGTTATGGCTCAGAAAAAGCATGAACCATTGAAACAAATACATATTCCAAAGACAATTGTTTTATTCAGTGGTAAAATGGAAATCTATGGAACTACACTTGAAACTAAAGTTGCTGCTCACATTGACAGCCAGAGATTACTCTGTGACGGCTGTCATTTTTAGTCTTAAAATAATCAGCTCTGTATCTGAATCAAGGACCTTTATTGACACTAGATGTTGAGTGATCAGGGACGAAACATGCCAGCAACCAACTCGCTTTGGCTTGATCAAAAATCTCAAGTAGTGTTTTTCTTTGATTCTTATGTTAAGCAAAGCATAGGACAGCAGTGACATGTCATATGCCACCAAACAACACTCAAAGATTCTTCTTGTTGCAAAAAAAAAAGAAGACAAAACCCAATGCACAGCAGTAATCCATATCTGTCAACTTGACATAGAATTGACAATCAGTCATTGGCTCAAATAACTACATTAACATTTAAAAAAAAAAAAAAAAAGTAGCAGCAACATCAGTCTGCAAAAGAACAAAAACAAATATTTATATTTTCATCAAGGCCGTCAATACTCCTTACACTGGTTAATCTCAAGTACCGGTAAGTAATCTTGTTTAAACCATGACACACGTTTCACTCTTAATTTCAGTTTTTCTTCCCAGTTTAATATGAATTGCATTTTATGACTAGATTCAACATTAAACCTTAGCAAATCTTACCTCAGTCACCTCAGTTAGAGCGGTTTTGTGCACCAGCTGTTGTGTACTGCATAAGAGCGGGACTGATGCCCGAAGAGAGAGACCATTGTGAACTTAGATGCACCTCTTAGCATTAAAATAGGATGTCTACGGCTTTATTTAAGTGTGGCCTGGAATGCATCCACTTAAGACTACGTGACTTAGTGCTTATGAAACAGAACACATTTACACAGACATGCTACAGCACCCAGGGGTAATTTAAAAAAAACCCTGATGCATGCACAGCTCGAGACATCATTCAGAGCAATGTTCTAAATGTGACCCGGGTCGCCGAGGTCATTAAAAGATGTAAGCTGTGCCTGGCCAAGGGCTTAGCAATTGGCCTGTGACCTTTTCACTCTATGTCACAGGTGTAGTAGCTGTTGATGTGCTGCTGTACTGTTGACAAGTACAGAGGACAGTGTAGGGCACAAGACCAGAGGGAAAACTAAACAGCCTTAATGCAGACTACTACGTACCATCAAATCCCTCATGGTTAAACACACCCTCTAAAGTTACCACGCACTAAACTGTCCTTGAGTTTGCAGTAGAACAAAATGGCAACAGTAAATCAAAAACAACACTGATGTCGCTGCCAATAGAAAACTGTGGCAACTAAGGAATTAGTCAAATAATTACATTTCATATAAACATACGACGCTCATGAAATCCTATGGATCATTCGAGGGCGTCATTTTATAAAAAACTGAGCCATGCCAGAAGCTATTCTCCTTTTTTTCTTTCTAATGTGATCATGCAGAAAAGTGGATTATATTTGTCTGTAAATCCAATGTGTTTTATAGAGCAAACAATTACACCGTGGACATTGTACTGACCAAACATCTAAGGGATTCCTCAAGGAAATAATCGGCAGAGTATTCAGTCATTTGGGAAAAACCATTGGCTGCTGCCATTATCTGAGGGCCGTTATAACAATATGATTCCATTGAGCAGTTTCCAGATTATTGAAAACTCAACATGCATTCAAAAATATTAGTTAGTAATAGTTTGAATTGTTTTGATATTTAGATATTAGGATTGTATTCTCAGATCATGTTTACCTTAACGTTGGAGTACTTGGAGGATCAGTGGTTTGATAAATCGCTTTAAAAGCAAGGCAGTGTATTGTGTGACCGACAAACCTTTAAATGTTTATGCCAGACATGGCTGTACCATTCTTTAGTCTTGCCTACATCCTCAAATTTCACATTTTAAACAAAGTCTCTTAAAAAGAGCCATCTGCCAGTGCTCTTGAGCATAATCCATTAGTTTGGTCTAGTGACACTGAGGCACTACTACGACTTTACTAGTAGAATGAATCACTGCCGTCTCTTACCTTACCAAGGAATACACATACTGTGTTTATTATTTTTGTAGTGTAACCTCTAGGCCTTTTTTAATCAGAGATAAACAGGGAAGTATTTGACAGGAGAGGGGGGTGCAATGAGCAACTTAATTAGAATCAGTTTTTAATAAACATTGTACAGCATACCACGTGGAACATATTGCCCTTTGCCTCATTCCCTTCTGATTTTAATAACACATGTTCATTTTGTTTGGTTGATGTATTTCTTTGTGTAAAATGGATCATAATGTTATCCATTTGATTACATCTAATCATGTCCCCTTTACCCCTGTGCGTCTGTAGGACCGTGGGAGTTCCATGGGGAAGCTGGAGCCGATCTCCCCTGTGAGCCCGGTCCATATGGATCCCGACTTGGATCTGGTGCCAGCTCGGTTCTCCAAGGAGGAGCTGATCCAGAACATGGACCGCGTGGACAGGGAGATCACCATGGTGGAGCAGCAGATCTGCAAGCTTCGCAAGAAAGAGGTTAGCACCCCTATGGATCTGCTCGTACATTATATTGTCTTTTATTGATATGCTCTGTTGAGAGATTGCAGAATCTCAAGTGTTCCTTGCTTATTTCCCTCATTTAAAGTTGGATTTGTGTATCTCTGTGGAGGAGTTCTGTGTTGGCCAGCTGTAAATGCATTTTGCGTTGAAATTGATTTAAATGACAAATGTATATTTCTTCCCTAAATTGTACTTGTTTTACCGGCTACATTTTGGGCTTGCCCCTTTAACACTTATCTGCCAATGGTAAGACAGACACAGGACAGTGCTTGTGTTTTTAGGAGTAGTGGCTGGAGTAGACTGTACAGTACACACACTTTGATGCAGTGTTCACACTAGTCATGAACGGTTTGCACACGGTCTTGCAGGCTAGATCAATGGTTCTCAAATGGGGGTACGCGGACCCCTAGGGGTACGTTGGAGTACTGCAGGGGGCACGTGAGATTTATTCTATGTTAATGAAAAAAAAAACATAATTAATGCATTTAAACAAACTACTAATAGTAGATTAACTAATTTATTCAAAAGTGTACAGTAATTCTGGATAATAAAATGGGATAAATAAATGGGGTGCTCTCTTTTCCTCTCCCTCTCCTGACAGCCCGTCAGTCTCGTGCAGCTCTCTGAACCTGTAATAAGTGACCTGACAGTAAAGAACACATATATTTGTAACTAGTTTAGCTAGTTCCAGAGTAGATAAACTAGTGAAGTGTGTTAGGTCTAACTCTTAGTGTATTTTGCTCCACTCAACGATCCGTCACAGCGGGGGAGCTTTGATCCGGAAGAGCTGCGTGTTCTCCGTCAGCTGCAGCTGATCTGATCTCTAATCCCTCTCTCGCGTCCGGTTATACTTCACTCGCGTTTATGTCCAAATCTATTAGATCTAACTAGTTCTAGATAATGATATGACTGCGTACGTGTCAAAGGACCTAAACAATAAGTGTTGCTTGGCAACGGCTTGTGGCTGCAAAGTATAGCGCAGCATTATGCATGTTTTGATATGAGGGGTCAAAATCGTATTATTATTATTATCTATATCTTTTTTTCTCTTCATTCCCCACGCCCCAAAATAAATAAATAAAGCAATTTTAGGAAAAGTTACGAAGTTTGAGCAGTGTGGGTTTTATATGAACAGAGTTACACATATTTCAAAACGCAAAGTGTAATAACTGCAGTTGCCTCCGTGTCAGAATGACAAAGATCCTCAGTGAAGCTCAAGCCCATGTTTCTCACTACATTGTAAGTACAACTTATTAAAAAGATCAGTTCAATGCAACTAATGTCGTCTTAGCGTTATTGCATGATGTTAAAATTGGTTTGCCATGAATCTAGTGATGGATTGTAAACATTTGAAATGTAGCATTTAAGTATTTCTCATGTTGTTGTTTTAATAAATCAGACACTGATGGTGCAGCACTGTACTGTACCTCTTTTATATAGGCATTTTTTCCCTAACAAATAGTTTTTGCGCTGATCAGGGGGCACTTGGCTGAATCTTTTTTTCAAAGGGGGTACATTATTGAAAAAAAGTTTGAGAACAACTGGGCTAGATCATGAAATGTACATTTCTGATTTAATATATAAAATATTGTAACATTAATGAGGAAAACCAACAACATAATGTGTTGGGGCAGCCTTGGTTTCTCTGACTTATTATTATTATTAAAAAAAAGAACAAGCTTAGAACAAAATTACAAGCTGTAATGGTTCGCCAAACATACCTGTGGGGTATGCCGCCGCTAATATACCGTTAATATATGGACGGCCCAAGTGAAGCCTGTGTGTAGAACACTCTGTGACATTGAAGACATTTGAGTAGACACCACTTTGTGATGTCTCTTATGTGCATGCTCACATTTTGATGTATCCGTCATGCTTGTAGATGCTTTCGCCAGTGCTGGCATCTTTGTTGAGTTTTCTCACAGGCATTTTGTGGCTTGTTTTAAATATTCACGTGTGGTTTTCCAAAGTGACTTTCCCTACCAGGCTCTAGTTGGAACCAATGCAATAAAGTCTAAAACACACTTTTCTGCGTTGTAATCGCTTCGTTCAAAAATCTGTAGCTGTTTCTTGTGCAATGTTCCACAATTCTGTTTACGCACTCCCCCAAGCAGCTGTATTCCCTTTCTCTTCAGCTTTTTATTTAGGAGAAAAAGTAGGTTACAATATATAAGGCTATAAATAACAGCTTCCCCAGTGGAGGAGGAAGATTATGACTGAGGTTTTGTGACTGCCAAACCACTCTTATCCCTCCTGTCTCCCTTTGGCCGTCTGCCATGTTTAGTAGAGAATCTGTACGCTGGAGCTCCTCTTTTCCTCCTGACTTCCTCCTCCACCATGCACTGTCTTTATCATACTCAATATTAGAAAAAACATGGCAGCTACGTGTCTTGTTCTCAGAGGGATCTCACAGTATAAAAGTGATATCATTCTTAATCATTAAATGATACTATTGTCATCTCCCCATCCTCTCATTTCTTTATAAAGCTATTGGTTTTTAAAACAAAAGCATGACCATGTTGAACTTCAGAAAAACACACTTGAGTGGTTATTTTTACTCTAAGTACCTAACAATTTGTTGGAGAAATAACATAATAATAAGACAGTGATTAGTTTTGTACATTGCTTCTTGTCATTGAAGAATACTTATTATATCATTAAACTGGGTACTTTTCCAAGATGCAATAGGAACCAAAATAAATCTAAGTATCTGATTCCAACCTTCGGGATGAATTTGTAAACTATTGCAAGGCTATGCTCTGCTGCTTACAAGCATTAATCAAACCCCTCCCCCTCTTGCTCAATACTAACACAATGTTTTTTTAAGTCGCAGGGTAAAACTTTATTTAAAGAGTTGTGTTAGGGAAAGGGCGGGGGTTAGGGCTTAGGTTACTGTCAGCCTGTGTCATGTCAGCCATTCTCATGATGGCTGGTTTATTTTACTTTGCTCCGCGGTGGGTTGGGAGAGGGAAGGGGGGTCTCAATGGGAATGTCTGCGTTTCCCCTCACCAGATGCTTATCCCGGCCTCTCGTGGCACATGATGATCCATCTTGCTCTGCTCTCATGTGGTTCCTCTGGAGGCCGCCTTGCCCCCTTCTGAAGCCCCTGACAGGAGATGAGAGGGAGGGGCTGACTTAACTGTAAATCAGCTATATGCACGCCACTCTGCGACACTCAGCCTCGGCCTCCAGGCAGCTAGTTACAGCTGAATACACTCAGCTTCTGCCTCCTACGCAACTTCGAGACCTTCACAAACATATTCTATCAAATTGAGACGCAAATTATTGTCTGCTTTTTCTTGCTGGTAGTTTTGTGGTAGCTTTCAAAGTTATGCTAAATTCTCAATGAGTGTGTTTTTCTTTTTTAAGATCAGGACAGAAATAAACTTAATAAAGGTCAAGTTGGTCTTCCTCTTATTCAAATTGTTTTATTTACTAGTGGTTTACAAAAACATGAAGTTGATCATATTATTATGATCGGTAGTAGTGCTTAAATAAGTAATGTTAAACATTCACATTTTTGCTACAAACGGCAGCATGTTTTGGAACGGCTGATTTCCATGTTGCATTTGAAAATACAATGTTTAAATATTTGACATTGTCATTATCACAGGCAAAGGAAGTGCCTACCTCCATAAACTCATTTTTGAGGTGCTTAAGTGGAGCGTTGTAATGATCTTAACTAGTCCGTTAACACCATTTCAACATCTGGATAAAATGTATTTTCTAATGGCAGTGCCCCTCTGCTTCTCGGTTGTTTTGACACTTGCATCAACGCTTTTCAATTCCTCAACAATCTGCTATCAAAGATGTGTGTTAATGTGCTTTGAGATTCAAACATGGCGATTCCTCTCTTCTATCTGTACACCTTTAAGAGAAGATTGATGGACAAAGAAGCCATGACTGAACTCTACATGATTGGCAGTTGAACATAAAGGCATCTCCTCCTGCCAGATTTTCTCTTTTACTTCCTCTCAGCTTGCTCTGCCAAACAGATTCTTACTTGCTGACTGTCTCTTTGCTTTGTTCACAGTAGACAGTAATTACTAAAATTAACTGCTTCTGGGCTACAATCTCCAAATAACGTTTGTCCGCATGCCAGGCTGGTTTGTAAATTAGAGCAACTCTGCTGTTTTCCAGTATTTGTCTGGTGTTTATTCCCCACATTTCCCTCCCTTACTTCTCTTCAACATTCTCCCTCGCTGTCCCCCTCCCTTAATTATTTCTCCGTGGATGTTCCAGCCACACAGCGGGCCTTGGCTTTGTTTACCGGCTGTTGTAGTAAGTCTTTGATTAACTATGCCCTCGGGAGTTAATAGCTATTACGGCTAATAGAACGGTTAGTCTCATCCCTGCTGGAGGGCTGGGGGTGGGGACGGTTGATGTAACACGCACTCTTTAACCTCACAACAGGAACTAGTGAGCCACAGGTCTTCCTGGAAGATGGGGGCCCTTTTTGGATTTGTTAAGTGTTAACGTGTGTGTGTGTGTGTGTGTGTGTGTGTGTGTGTGTGTGTGTGTGTGTGTGTGTGTGTGTGTGTGTGTGTGTGTGTGTGTGTGTGTGTGTGTGTGTGTGTGTGTGTGTGTGTGTGTGTGTGTGTGTGTGTGTGTGTGTGTGTGTGTGTGTGTGTGTGTGTGTGTGTGTGTGTGTGTGTGTGTGTGTGTGTGTGTGTGTGTGTGTGTGTGTGTGTGTGTGTGTGTGTGTGTGTGTGTGTGTGTGTGTGTGTGTGTGTGTGTGTGTGTGTGTGTGTCAGCACCAGCTGGAGGAGGAGGCTGCAAAGCCACACGAGCCAGAGCGGACGGTCTCACCGCCACCCAGCGAGGCCAAGCACCGCAGCCTGGTGCAGATCATCTATGATGAGAACAGGGTCAGTACAAAACACACGCATGCAAACACACCACACATTCAATCTGTGGCCCACCACTCCAGACCGAATGACCTTGCATTTGAATGTGGTTTCACTTCACATATGCAGTGTATTGCTTTCAAGAGAATGTCAGACAGAAAGAGCTTGGTGCTTGGTTTCAGTGTTGCTCCACTTAGATGATGCAAGATAATATTTAAACTAAGTCAGGCTGTGACATCCGCTGAATTTTCTCTGTTGCCTGCTATTTATTGGATCTCATTTTTAGAAAAGAGATGCTAGTAGTTGTACATTAGGATGTTAAATGCAGCTTTTAATAAACCAGAGATATTTGACCATGAGTAAAACCGTACACTTCTTTCATTGCATTTCTTGGACAATAGTGACAAAAGTTGGATTACTCTTGTGGTGTATGTCATTCTGAGCCAAAAACTGAGCTCTGGAGAGATTGATGTCTGCCTGCAGAGGAGGTTTCTTGGTGTTCTGTCATTTCCGTTTACCTTGTTAATCCTCAAAATCCCCTGTCAACAAAAGCAGAGTGTCACAGAGGATTCATCTCCTCCCTCAGCCTCCCCCTCTGTACTGTTAGGTAAGGCAGGACTCTTGCCTTGAGAATAAGCTACTAAAGGTCAACACAGCTGGCATGATGAATCACATGTGTTTACACAAAAACACACAAACATGATGTCAAACATCTTTGTCTTTTATGCAAGTAAAGCAACTTAATTATTCTTTCAAAAAAGAAAAACAAGACATTATTTGTAAGCGCAGACTGAGTCCTACTGACAACAGCATTATTTGCAGCAATGCAATGTACAGATCACTTTTTTATAATGAAGTGATTCTCAGTGCTCTCAGTCCCCCTAGTGGCGAAAAGTCTCCTTTTTAAAGGAATTAGCATTTAAAGCAGGGAACTCCACTCGTGCGTTTTTTTGAACAATCTTCCTTTGGGAAACGAGTAATGTTACAACTTGAACGTTTTGAACAGCTTCTCTTACACATTCAAGGCACTTTTTCCCCCCACAGAAGTGTGGTGTGTATAGAAAATATGCTAAAAATTGAGAACCTAGTTTGTGTGTTGGCAAGCAAACAGTCACCCTGCTTAAGTGTCATTAAGCAAGAGACTAAATCCTTTAACAGCTGCACAGATGTCCCCAGATAAACAGCATTATGCCCTGAGAAGACCTCTGTAAAGGAGCACAGGGAGTGTCCTCATGACTTTCAACACTACTGCCTTCAGGCTCAGCTAAACCACAGCACTTCAATGCAACAGCAGGACATTGTACATTACTCAAGTTATTACAATGACTCATGGCTTACGCCACAATGTAGCTTGACCTCTGTTACACTTTCCACTTCCCCCTGACTGGCAGGATGTACTATGGCCTACTGCCTGCCCTCCTGACCTCTCTCTCTCTCTCTCTCTCTCTCTCTCTCTCTCTCTCTCTCTCTCTCTCTCTCTCTCTCTCTCTCTCTCTCTCTCTCTCTCTCTCTCTCTCTCTCTCTCTCTCTCTTTTTCGACCTAACCAGTTTGTTCAGCTTATTTCTAGTTTCACTCAGGCTAAGCACAGTGCTACACGAACACAATAGCATTCACTAATCCACTTGTATTCATTCTTTTAGTCAATGTAGCATTTTATGTTACTAGATTTATGCTTAACCTTGCCTGAAAATTACAATTAAAAAAGTTAATGCAGGATTTGATATGTTTTACAAGACATAAGGGCAGGAATTCAGAGGGGAAAGGAGCCATTTTGAGCTCTGCTACTAAAAACAGTTTTTTTTAAACGTCATACGTGAAACGCGTCATATTACGTCACATGGGGGAGCACCTTTCTCGGACTCCTTCTCTGCCCAATCCGCGGTAGTAGTTGGTAGTTGGTTTGAGCGGTTGTGATTTAGTGAGCTGGTATTTTTTCGGTAATTTTACATTGCATTTCACCATTTGTAATCATGGTGAGCTTGTGTTTGTGCAGGTTGCACAAACTCGAGCCTGTCAGGACATCGAGTCCACAGTTTCCCTAACAGAAAAAGGACCGGAGTTAGCTTTCGTTCCTGGGTGCGTTGTGCGAGGTGCATCCACCTCCCTGCAGCACATACTCTCCACAGCTGAAGCCTATCAAACAAAACGTTTATCAGGAAGCCGTATTACATCTCTCTCCCCCCTTCGCTCCTCTCTCTCTCCCTTCGTTCCTCTTTCTCTCCCCCCCTTCGCTGATCTCTCTTTCCCCTCCGGTACACAGCATCGTAAGACGTAGTGTGGAGTTGCATTAGGTAACGTGAGATACGGCTGATACTTGCGCATTCGTTTCTGTTATGGATCAGTATCAACAGTCCTGCCAGTAACGTTACTATATTATCAATACTACTTTAGTTATAGCCTGATATATGATAGCTAACTTTACAATGTTGTGATGTGACTGACGTTAGCTAACATTAACTGTAGCTAACGCTGGTCACTCACAAGACAGCTGTGGTGTGAGGAGAACTCCATAGTTTATGGACACTGTACGCAATATAGGCGTAGTTCTGTTAGTATAAGATAATAAGATGTACTTTGTTGATCCAAAATCGGGAAATTGTGTTGTTATGAAGTAAAAAACAAATATATTTTTTTAATTTCCAACTTTTTTATTTTTTTTCCATTTTTTTTTTCCGGAGCCCCCCCATTGATTGATGCGCCCTTAACATTCGCCTATACTGCCTATGCCAAAGGCCGGCCCTGGCTTTGGTCTCAAAAGTGTGATTCAGTCTTCTCGAAATCATCTGTGCATGTGATGGAGGAATGCACAGTGCCTGTAGAGGGTGTGGTCTCAATAGCCATGCAGTAAGCAGTGTGCTATGGCATGGATATTCATGTGTACTTGAATGGCATCTGTTTGTTTTACTCAAGATTATGCTAAGATATACTTTCCCCAACTATATTTAAGTTCCCTATGAAGAGCCAACCTTCAATTTAGAAAATTCCCAGTTTATTCCCATAAATTCCCGTTTATTCCCATGGAAAGTTTCCATCTTTGAAAATTCCCGGAATTTTGCAACCCTAATATTTATGTATATTGTTTTGAAATCTAGTGTATACAGCATTTTCCTACACATTTATTCACTGGGGGTTTTAACCTGCAAGTTGCTCTTTAAGAATGTATTCTTAACTAATATCATGACATGCCAATCCCTCTTTGACAGATGACACACTTTTCTTTACACTCGCATAAATGCGTCATCCAAAACCCAAATGTAAACATCATTAAAATATGTGCGTTTTCACAAACTAACCTACGATTCGCCCAGACAGAGACCTTCCCAAATGACGTGCTATGCATCCTGACATCTCTTAGAAGAAGAATTTGTTCCACATTTTTAAAAAGAAATCAATTTAATTGATAACATCCCTTTTTAGTTTCAGACATCTACCTGCCCGAGGTGCACAAGCTGTAAATCCTATAATGTTGTTACTTTAAAGCTTAGTGTTGAATGTCAAATCTTGTGTGTTTCTTTTGGTGCACATTTACAGTACTTTATAACTTGATCTATCTGTGTTATACCACCTGGCTGTAATTACTCCAGCCTGAGTATGGCTTTTTGAGTTGGTGTCACTCTGGTGTCATCTGTCCCCTCTGGGTTCAGTGTCACCAGCGTTTTCAGGCAGGGTTACAGCCGCCTTTCTAGCGACAGCCCATTGTCAAACCCTGAGGATGGCTCAACTCAAGTTCATATTTGGGACATAGCTGTCATGGATATAAGCACAAGAGAAGACAGCCCCCTCTGAGACTGCATTATCATAATTCTGTGGAGCTCTGCTAAATCCTCATGTCTACTTGCATGGCCCTGTAGCACTTTCCCTTTTTTCTATTTTGTTTTCTCCCCTGCATTTGCTTCATGGGAGGTACGGAAGTTTTGTAATGCTGTAATTGTAGTTGCATAAACACGCTTTCAAAGTTCTGCCCAGAGTTTTCTCCAACATTTTCAGGGATCATATGATCCGCTGAGGAAAATGTCTTGTTGGCTGCAGGCGTCATGTACAATAGTGCTTTTGCTAAGCTTTACAGTTCATAATGGCACTGCCAGAGTAGCACTACTGCTTGTCACCACAGGGGGGCATAACTGAAGTAATGGAGCCAACCTCTCCCTGCTTTGGTCTTGTGCTAAAGTTGTGTGTGATGCAAGCTCTGTTTTTGTAATTATGCACACTCATACAGGTTAAAGGTAATACTATAGATGCACCTCATTCGCGCCCCCCCCCCCCCCCCCTCCCCCCCCCCCCCCCCCCCCCCTCCCTCACGTCTCTTTTAGAGGTCAGCATCATGCAGTGTTGTTTTCATATCTGCTTGCAATATTACAGCCAAGGAAAGATGAGAAATCCTTGAGCCTCCCGACTCCCCGAGGACGGAAGGCTGGTTTTAATAATTGCTGTTCATTAAGTGCTCTTAGTGAGCAAGCGCTCTGAAGTAATACTGTGCAGCCTGTTACACCTACTCACTGGTGAGGAAGCAGCAGGGAAGAGGAAATGAATGCAAAATAAGTTAAGGCAGGATAATAGCATCATGTTACTGTATTTTCATTTGAATGTCAATACCGTAGTTGCAAATACAAATCCTCAGTGCTTCATTTTGCCTAAGAAATGCACAGGGTACTTTGAAACTGGAGAATCAGACAAAGATCGGCACGCTGTATTAAAAACTCCACGCTTTTTTAATTGTGCAACATTTTTGATCTAACAAGGATCTCTTTCAGGCCCTGTTGAAGGACTGAGGATTTCACAATGCCTGAAAATACAGTGCTCTGATTCATGCCTAACGGCCCCGTCCACACACAAGCATGAAAAAAATCTTGATGCTGGGCGTGTCTGAAGCTTGGCGATTTCACGCGCCCAAGGCGACCAACATCCAATCAGGAATCTCCCAGGAATCTCCCGCCCGCCCCCGGCATACAAATCCTGTCCATTCAATGTTAAAACGAAGTAAACTGGATATAAACTCCCCAAACAGGTGAAAACCTACCAGTTTCACCAAATGTCTCTGCCACCTCCCTCCATGCCTGGTTCCTCCGGTTTAGGTCCCGGTAGGTGAACAGAGAGCAGTCGTAAAGGACCGGGACATTTCCTACAGCGATGATTAATTTATCCTCCATTAATATGGAAAAGACCGCAGCGGTATCTGCATACAGTACACGCGGTTTGATTGGCTAGCGCTTGCACTGGCGGGATTTGCATAAACGGGATTTGATTGGCTGATGCCAGCTTCGCAAGCATTGGGAGCATCAAAAGTTGAACATTGCTCAACTTTTGATGCTTACGATGCTTGCGAAGCCACGCTCCGCTCCCCACAATGCAGTTCGGCGAAGATTAAAAATCTTCTACGTCACCCCATTTAAGTGAATGGGCGAAGCTTTGAAAGATTTTTTTCCTGCCTGTGTGTGGACGGGCCGTAAGTTTGATTTTTCCTCCAGCACCTGTAAAATGTTTTCGACGTTTTTGTTAAACTTTTCAAACTGGAGCCACGTCATTTGGCTTCACTCGAAGGTTATTGAGTTAGAAGTTGAGTCAAGTTAAGCTGCATGCGTGAGCTCCTCTGGGGTCTTACATCCAAGTCCGTTAGCGTGAGTATTGTATCAACTTAGAAGTAGATCCCAAACACCTCCTGTGGCACCGCGGCAGTGAAGACGGAGTGAAAGGGACAAGGAGGCAGCATGACATGGTGGGTGGTGGAGAGTAAAGGTTGACATGCACATACACACAGGCTTCTTCACCTCTAACATCCAACCCTCCCTCACTGTACTTCCATCCCCTCTGAGAAATGTGTCAGTCCTGCTGGTCTCACCGTGCGGCAACTGAAGGAAAGGAAGTGAGATTGAAAGCAACAGAGCATGTGGCGTGTCACCAAGGAGGGTCAGTTTGATCTATGAAGCGAGGAGGGAGTACCGAGTGGAATGAGGAAAAGAGTTGAGCGAGCATCGCGAGGGGTAGTCTGGGACTCTGCTCACACATTTGTCTGCTGGAGCTAAATATAAATGTAAGGAGGTAGAGCTACAGAGAGGTCATCCAAAGACATAGATGGGAGTTTTTCTGCTGCCCGGCTTCATGCCCCGACACCTCTCGTCTCGTGCTTTATGTTCCCTGTTTTAAGAGGCAGATTGTTGAAGGTAGTGAGCTGAAGGTGAGATGTTTCCCTGTCTTTCATCAGATCTCTCTTATGAGATGAGCACCAAAGCCCTTTAGCCCTCCCTCCTTTTCCTGTTTCTTTTTGCTCTACCTCTCCTACTCACTTTCTATTCCACTCCCACTTGCTTTTCGGCCTGCCTGCTATTTCTCCCTTCCTCTTTTCTGCTCAGGGGAGGTGAGTAATATATATTTTTTTTTCTGGGTGAGGAAAAAAGGGTGCTGAGGCAAGAAACTCAGCTTGAGTTAAAAGCTCTAATTATAGCCGGTGCATCCATCTCTCCATCCATCCTTACATCCAGCCATCCGTCCATCCAGGGAGCAGCAGTGTAGCCTCTGTGATCGCAGCGTTGCCGTGGCGATGGCAGAGTTGCAGGCGGCCGGCTAATGTACTACTTATGTTTGTGTTCTCTTACCAGAAAAAGGCAGAAGAGGCTCACAGGGTACTGGAGGGACTGGGACCCAGGGTAGAACTGGTGAGTGGAGACCGGAGATTTAATGTTGTTTGTATTTATCTTTCTTCCTGCCCTCATGTTTTTGCTATTTTGACACTTGAGAATATATTGAAGGTCGGGCTAGAGAGATAGGAGGGCAAGGATGTTTTGTAGAAACCAGGAATAAGTTATTAGATGCAAGGCTTTGGGGAAGGGGTATAAAGTAAATTAATATGATTACAGTACTTAAGCAATGGAACAAAATTACTACGAGTGCTCTGTTAAATGTTGCTTTGACCGTAACCCACAGAGAACATAAAAGTAACCCTGATGACCGCTTTTTCATTAACTAACAAAATTGAGACTATTACTCTAAAAACAAATTCCCAAACTACTTGTTTGTACTACTTGGTTTTAGTCATCCACTTGCTCGCACATACTATATTGCTTGTTACTCGTTACTATATCTGTCCATCCATCCTAATCTCAAACACACAAACATTGGGTTTTCATCAGATTGTTCTCTGAAACTAATTACTGTTTGAGAGCAAGCAAGATGCTACACAAAAACAGGCTCTGTATCCTGGAGGACATTCATTTTGAGTATTCTAATTGAATTGAATTTGAAAGAGTTATTAAGCTTCAGGCAGACACAACTTTGAGTCTCTCAAGACATTTGTGAAGCATTTTTTGCAAACATTCATATTCTTGTGCAAGGTCAGAATCATGTTGCAGAGGATGAATGCCATCATTTTACCGTCTGTTCATTTATTATCTGGTAACACAACGGAAATTGGCTGATGGTCTGATCTGTTTTATTCTTTCTTGTGTTTCAGCCTCTGTACAATCAGCCTTCTGATACCAAGCAGTACCATGAGAACATCAAAATGTAAGTCTGTCAGTGCAAATGCCTACACACATGAAGAAATATATATACATATAATATATCCAGTGATTAGGGCTGTTGTGTACGTGTCATTAGTTCAGTAAGCAACATCCTCTCGGTACGGCGTGTGACCCAAACAACTGTTTACGTCGACTATTTGCATACAAGGAACAGATACTCAGGAGTGCAACTTTTAGCAGCGCTCCAGTTATTGTCAGCCATGGCATGCTTGTTACTTTACCCCGTTAATCGTGCCCGAAGGACACCGTTTTGTGTCAAACCGTTTGCCCACCGTGCACAGGCAGCTTCCCACTGCCGTCCTGATGCTCTTGAAAATTAGCAGATTCACGTTATATTCACGCAACAACTTTAATTTCTTGGGTAATGAGACAGGCCCTGTACCACACGAGAGCTATTATTGGATGTAATTAATTACATTAATCAAACTCTGAACCCATCCAAAACCAATCCTTGCGTTTATACATTGGCTGCAAACTAAAAAACTACTATTGGTTCTCTGTAGCGGTTGTATAATGCTTCTGTGAGAGAGACTTGCCACTTTTTCCCCCCCCCTTGGCAGACTGCAAAGAATGGCATTTCAGAAATGTGTCATTATGTAAACTTTGGACTGACTGGAATCAAAGTGCATACTGGGGCATCTACTGTGTTAAATTCACTGTGAAACGATAATGCAAAAAGCCTTATGGAAAAGGACGTGCACTGTTTTTAAGCCTTTAAAAAAAAAAAATCTGATTATGTATTTTTGCCAAAAACAATGCAGCAGATCATTCCTAGTGAAAGACAAACAAACATAGCAAACATATCTTTTGCATCTGAAAATGGACTTAGATGGCTACACATTTTTGATTAAATGTTTTGATATTATGACATTAAATATTAAACTGTATGCCTTTCAATTACAGCATATATAAAGTCAGAAGAGTACAACACTGCGTGGCTCTGCCATGTCTCTCAATGAGGCTCTGTCTTTTTTTAACAAGCATAATTCACTGAGACACATCAAAGGGCTGAACGGGGGTTATAATATCTCGTCTCCACCGTCGGCACTGTGGTTTTGGCACAGCAGCATACCACAAGATGTGTCTGACCTCTTAGCCACACACTGCTCTGTCG
Organism: Notothenia rossii; assembly: GCF_949606895.1. Lineage (NCBI taxonomy): Eukaryota > Metazoa > Chordata > Actinopteri > Perciformes > Nototheniidae > Notothenia > Notothenia rossii. The sequence goes on along the minus strand of NC_136909.1, from coordinate 16,659,420 downwards.
TCACTGCGTTTGATCCCTGCACCGTTTGATCAGTATTATTGCCTCAAAGCAATTAACTGGAAACTCTCCTCTCTGCCTGTGTGTGTTTGTGTGTTATTAAATACCACTGAGTCGCTTTGAGCCAGCATAATTGACTTCTTTGTTTCGCACACCGTTTTGAAAACCTTGGCACTCATCCCTGCTGGGATAGATGAGCAACAATTTCTCCGCTGGGCTCTCAGCATCTCCTGCACGCACCCCCCTCTGACACTCAGCTGTTAATAAATCATTACAGTGTATACATATCATTTGCATATGCTATCAAGAAAAACTATACAGATTGTTTTTTGATGTGCCACTGGGGAACATCTGTCACTGGTCCATGTATTAATCTTCCAGGCATATTATACCAAATTACAGTGTTCTCTGATATCTCAGAAGGGGCGTGGGCTTAGAGCAGGACAAAGCAAACCTTTTCGTAGAGTTCAGGGTTACTAATCTTTCCCTTTGCCATCTGGTGTCTAGAGCACAATGCCATCTTTGTCTGAAAGGCTTAATCCATCAGCCGGGTTTTTGCCATACTAAGTTTATTCTCACCCATAATATGCCACAGTAAGACTTGACATCCACAGTACATAGCTGGATCTGGCAGTATTGATCTTTTCTGCTGCAATGGGTTGACTCAATGTGTGTGTGTTTGTTTGTGTGTGTGTGTTTATGTAGGTTGGAGGTTAGGACGCTTTACATTGAGTTGGGGTTTGTTATTGCAGATAACATGTTTGGGAAATAGAGAATGGGTCATCCTGTGTGTTTATCCTTCTACACCAGGAGTGCCCAAACTTTTTCCCCCTGGAGAGCCAAATCTGAAACGTAATGGTGGGCCACAGGCCAGAAGCAAAAACCCATTGTATTCTCCGGGTTATAAGATGAAAATGATACTAGAATAATTAATAGTAAGCGGTCCTGCATATTTAAAAACCCTTTCTAGGTCACAGAAAATAGAAATATGTTTTTAATAAACAAACATTTGAGTTAGAAACATGTGGCAGGCCAAGTTAAACTTACTTTGGCACCCCTAGGCTCTAGATCCTGAATCTGACCATGCTATCTTTAAAAATGTTTACAACACTATTATACCATCTGAAACCCACTTTTTCCCGTCCTTCGCCTGTGACCCGAAGGACCCAGCAGCTCAAATGAAGTGACTAATGTTGAATACGATTACATGAATCAGTGGGGAACGTGACCTTACAACTGACAGATTAAGTGTCAGGAATAAAATTCTGTCTTGCCGCACAGAAAGAGACAAACTGAGTCGCTGCCTGAGGAGATTACTGGCCCTGACCTTTATTCGAGGCAATGTGCTGGCTGTTCCCTGACCAGACAAGTTTTATAAGTTTGGCTCACCTCGCTGTCCTTTCCACCCAGAAGCAAGTTTGGGTTTATCAAGCGGTGGCATACAAGGACAGACATTGTTTGTGTTTGTGTGAGCGCGTGTGTGTGTGTGGGGTTTTTGTTTGTTTATTGGGCATAACATTGCGGCGGAGAAAACACAGAGGGTAGAAAAAAGTGTCACAGAGAATGTTGAGAACATCATATACTTACTACTGTTATTGATGGTTTTTATGAATGTCCTCACCTGGTTCTTTTCCTTTCCATCCATCCACCCCTCTCTTTTTCTCCATGCCTCTTTTCAACCCTCTTAGAAACCAGGCGATGAGAAAGAAGCTCATCTTGTACTTCAAGAGGAGAAATCATGCTCGTAAGCAGTGGGTAAGTAAAGAACTCAACTTGTTTGACTCTCTGTTGGGACTTGGCCCATGACGGATGACTAGTGTGAAACTGGGCCAAATGCTCCTTGAAGTGAGTGTCCATTTTAAGACAAAACAAAGAGGATGTCAGTCCTCTCACTGTGCCCAGGGGAAGCCATTGCTTTGGAAAAACAAAATAAATTCTCTCACACGGTCACCAGAAGAAAAACAAACCCGACTCAAATCTGTTGCATTCCCTGCCAGCCACTTATAATGAGCATTGTACAGCATTAGCATGCGCTCTTGCCTGCCAGTGATCGAGGGAGACTGCGCCAGAGAGCATGACTATAAATAAAGCAGAGATCAATGGGGTGATGCTGGTCAGGCGTCTTCAAAATTAACTGCTCTGAAAGAAAATAGTTAGTGCAAATCAAATGTGCAGCTATCCACAAGTAGGAAATTGTTTTCCAACCACCTCCAACCCAGCAATAACTGTTTTGCAGTTCTACAGTTATTATGTTTTTCTAGTTTATACGAGGACATAAAGGACAGTTAAAATGCAGCACCTGTATCAAAGCCTGAGTTTCCAGTCTTCTCTTGTGTGGGGGAGGGAGCTCCTCATGGGCAGAGTCCCCTAGTGCTTTATGAGCCCTCTGAGGGTCGTGTCTCCTCCGGGTTTAATGGTCTGCTTTATAGCCAGCCTACGAGGAAGCTGGGAAAACGTTGGTCTGCTGTCTGCCAGCGCCGTGGCTCAACGCCAGACTCCCCAAAACACAAAGCCCACTCTGAATTTGTAGAGCTTCACGGTGTGTCAACAAAAAAGGAAATCAGTGAAAAATAATTATTGAAAGATATCAGATTATCTAAAATCTCACTATATGCTTTGGGGGATATCTTGCTTTATCAGTAACTGTTAAACACTCTTTTATTGTAATTCATTTGATGTAATGGTGCATTCATTTAATGTGTTAAGATCAAAGGGAAGACAGAGGAAAATAGTTTTGATGTTTAAGCTGATCTGCAACGGTCTGATATCTTCTTTCTTTGGTGCTTTAGGAACAGAAATTTTGCCAGCGCTATGACCAGCTAATGGAAGCCTGGGAGAAGAAGGTGGATCGCATCGAAAGCAACCCGCGGCGCCGAGCCAAGGAGGGCAAGGTGCGCGAGTACTACGAGAAACAGTTCCCAGAGATCCGCAAGCAGAGAGAGCTACAGGAGCGCATGCAGAGGTAAGGTTATACGATTACTTTATTCAAAACATAATGTACACGCACTGCCAAACCAAGGAAACATAAATAAATAGCTCTACACTGCAGGGCTCAAATGTTCACTTTTGTATCGCACGGTTTGAGCACAACTGCTCTTCATCAGTTATTTGGAGCCCTGCAGTGTTCACGCCATTTCTTTGTTTTTCATTACATCACCACTTTCACAACTTGATGGTTCAACTGTGGGAAATACATTTCATTTCTGGACATGACTTAAGTACTCTGATTTGGTGGCTAGATACTGCTCTCATTATAAACACTTGCTTGTGGGTAGTTTTGAGTGACACGGCTTCTGTGTTTTTCCTTCTGCAGCCGCGTTGGGCAGAGAGGAGGTGGGCTGGCCTCGTCTGCAGCTCGCAGTGAGCATGAGGTCTCCGAGATCATCGATGGAATATCAGAGCATGAGGTTAGCTCTTCTGTTAAAGAGGGTTGTCCCCCTCCACTTCCTCTTTCACAAAACTTAGGGTGTTTTCACACTCTGAAGTTCACGTTTCTATGGTGGCTAGAAGTGTGGTTGTGTTTATTGACACAATTAACTGCTCGCAATTCTACTAGGAATTATTTATATACTGTTAATTTACATATGTGTATATTTAAATGTAATTGAAGGAGCCAGTTTTTTGTAATTGAGGCAAACGCACTATGATTAATTGTATATTTAACTGTAAAGCATGACGATTAGTTGAAATCAAGTAGGCCCACATTAAGTTTATCTTCAACATACAAAAACAAATACACATTACCACTATTTATGAATTATCTATTTTCACTTGCCGTACAATGTAATAAAAAAACAGCATCACAAAGACATAGCCTGCAGAAATGTTACTCGAGCCTTCTGAAATAAATGCAACATGGTTTTGTTTCACGGGCATAGGCCACTTGATATTGGCATACACTGTAATACAACTGTTAGACAGATGCTAAAGTATGTCAATGGAATATTTCTGGTAGGTAGAAAAGTAGCTCCAACCAAAGCTCAAAACTAGCTCTTTAAGGCCACCGCAGCCCAGAGGCAAGCGCAGCTGCTTTCGATTGAAATGCTGCCAAAACTTTGATATTTTGTGGTCTTTTTTTTTACTGCCCGTCTCTACTTTTTTAGATTCTTCCCTCATTTCTCTTCCCTCCTTTTACAACATGCATACTCCACACATGGTGTCAGCTGTTGATGCAACAGTAATAATGGTCCCCGTTCTTGTCAACTGTATAATAATTGTATGATAATTCTCAAACAACATTTAGCTGCTCTAAAAAAGTATCAAGATCAATAGTGTCAATCTTGTATAAGACGGCAATTTCATGTACAGTTTGAGCCCCCTGACAAGTTATATTAATAAAATGGGCTTGACTTGATACAAACATACCAGCCAAATTAATTGAAATGTGTTATTTACATTTCAAAAGCTCTTAAGTTCTCACATTTTATGTCCAGTTAAAATATAATATTTTAGCCAGATTCCTCTTAAAGGCGTAACATTATTTTACTAAAGCTATACAGTGTATAGTTATCTCTACTTTGCATAAAGACACTGAGTGACACCACCTATTGAAAGTCTTTCTTATCATAGATTTTGAAAGTCTACGCAGAAGTCAAATGTTGAATGTGTCTCATACAATGTCTGAAACCGATCTCTGTGTTATGCATAAGTGGTGGAGGGCTGTGCTCTGAGCTCACAGTGCCACAAGTCAACACATTACACTGGTTCCTCTCATGTCAGCCTGCCATTAGGCTAAGGGGTGTGTCCAATTGGGTTCTCTTGTCTCATCTCGAGAAACGCTTTTATACCTTCAAAACAACTCGAGATAGCACAGCACCTTTTCTTTACCTCCATGTTCCTCCTGTACTTAGACATTATCTTATTGTAAACGAAAAAAACGATAGAAAAGTGAGATGTTACATTTGACCTGGAAAATGCCATTAGCTGCTGAGCCAACACGACACCCTAAACTTCCTCTCCTGTCCTCTGAAAACTTGAAGAAAGGGCACGTTTCCCATAGTGCACGTGAATATAAGCACCATGTTGTCAGTCAGTTTCCCTCTGGAGACCAATCCACTCACTTCAGCATTTGTGTGTATGTCAGAACACAGAGAAGCAGATGCGGCAGCTGGCGGTCATCCCCCCCATGCTGTTTGATGCCGAGCAGCAGCGCATCAAGTTCATCAACATGAACGGATTGATGGATGACCCCATGAAGGTGTACAAGGACCGGCAGGTTATGAACATGTGGAGCGAGCAGGAGAAGGACACTTTCAGAGAGAAGTAAGCACATCCCTTCATTCCCTAGTTGGTCAAATATGCGCCTGAAATAGTGTCTGACAGTACTTTTGGGGCATTTGGCACTAAGAATAAAATGTAAGAACATTTTCAGGCTTTTCAAATCCAATATAATCTCTTGGCTCATTTTTCATTTTGCTGACTAAGTGCTCAGGATCGTGTTTTTACAACAAGATTAAGTGTGTCTTGTACTGCACGTGAAATATGTGTGACTGATAAAGGTAAAAGTCAGTAAGTTGTTGGTGAGGAACTCAATCATCACCTTTCGTAAAAATCGAAAGGAGGCGTTGCAAACTGCCAAATCGCAGCAAACCCACACAGTGAAAGCAGTGATTTGAAAGTTCACCCACATGCAAAACAAAGAGCTTCCATTTCTTCTCTCTATCAAATTTGACCCAAAACATACAATAATACATGTAATCGCTAGTGATTGAATATCTTATTCTATGACATTTTTATGTATTAAGTATTACATCCGTTGTAGAGGTAGAGTTCAGCTGAGATCAATGTTTTTGTTTTGGAGGTTTTTTTTCTACGTCAGCGTGTACGTCAACTCCTCTGTTATTCTCTGTGTGTTATTCCCTTATTTTAGAGTGCTTCTGCCAATGATTTTGAATCATTTCATTAGCAGGTTGCGTCAGTGTCTTTGTTATGTTCCCGCAGGTTCATCCAGCATCCCAAAAACTTTGGTCTGATTGCGTCTTTTCTGGAGAGAAAGGTATTTGTTCATTTTTATTTTTGTCTGTTTTTTCTAAGTGTTCCAGTCCTCCCAGGTTATGACTGAAAAACATTTGTTTTCCTGTTTCAGACGGTGGCGGAGTGTGTGCTCTTTTACTACCTGACCAAAAAGAATGAGAACTATAAGAACATAGTGCGGAGGAACTACAGACGCCGAGGAAGAAGCCAGGTATTCTTCCCTTTCAAACTTATACTGAACAACCAGATTTGTTTTATTTAACAAGATATTTCGATTTTTCAGTCGGTCTCCTTTTTTCTATTGCTAGGCAACAAAGAAGTCAGCTGGAGTCACTTAGCTAACCAATACCATTTGCTAGCTGGCGAAAACATTTGTTTTCCATTCAGTCATTACACTCCAGGTCTAATGTTATTCTCTGTTGTCCAACACATTTGGCAGGAGCAACCACTACTCACTTTTCCCATATTGTTCTTGTATACAAAGGATGTAACTTAAGAAAGACTTGCCTGTGATTGTATCCAGTTGGTCAGCACAGATACGTTTTTCTATTTAGAGTTGACCATGTTTTCCCAGAGCATGCAACAGAGTTGAACTTCAGGTATCTGCCACGCAAAAACAACATGCAAACAGAATTTAACTCTTTGAAAGCTACTGAAATTGGATATGGTAGTGCTGCAAATCTGTCCTGTGTGCACTTAATCTCACTAGGCTTTACAGAACAGAGGAGGTCTCTAAACCCCAAATGTCACACAGTTGTGCTGATCAAATGCCACACTTTGCTGAACATCATCATGTCAGCAGTATTTCCACACATTCAGATCGTTTCTATGGCTAATGAGCTCCCTGATATTACTTAGTGTCACATGCTAGCAGTTGAACTTCATGGTGGTGGGCCCTAAGAAAGAAGTGCATTAATTAACTGGCGACCTTTTTCCTGTGGGTACATGGATGGTGTCTTCTCAGCTTTCCTAAAGAAACCTCGCTCATTACCCAGCGGTTTGCTCCACATCTCTTGAATAGCAGCTAGCGCTAATAGCTGGCAGTCACACAGAGAGGTAGCTGCAGAGGGACAGAATGTGCCGTGCTATATGTCAGAGTGAGATGTGTGCAGCTGCTAATAAAGATTGTGTTTGGGTTGTGGAGAGACAAAGAGGATAAGTGAGAGCTTAATGCAAATGTTAATGTTTCTAGCCTACTTAGTTTTTTCCCCACAGTGCTGTAGTGGAGTTGATGCTCAGTTGTCTTTTTTATAATTTCTGTACCAACAGGCAGCAACTGCAAACACATCAAATAGAGTAGAAGCTCTGATGAGTTTAAGTCTGTGTGCTTGGTGAAAATGTGCAGTGTTTCTTTGCTCACATTGCATGCCTGTACTAATCTGAACTCTAACCTTAAAAGCCTAGACAGACAGGAAGTTGGTGAGGAAGTGGTTCTGGGTGCTTAAAGAGCGTATCTTCTGAACTTTCGTATCTTGTTTTGTTTTGTTTTGTCGATGCAGAACTAATAGAATTGTTATTAATCATTATCTACATTTCAGTTGAATCAAGTGTATCAAAGTTGTTGAAATGTGAAGCAAGTCTGTGAAACAAAAAAAAGGAGTCCCTGTCAATGTCTTTTTTTAAACGTTTGATGATTTTGCTAATGCAATAGTGTGGTTTGTTGTTATCTCACCAGAAAAGCTGCCAGACATCACAGCTTCTGCAGCTGTGTGTTTTTAAAAGCACATTTATCTGAATAATGTTTGCGATATAAGACCTGCCACAGGAAGTGCATTCTCACTCAGAAATGAATGTGGGCATATGAAATGAAACTGTCACTTTCTATAATAACAACAGTTACATAGACCAAAAAGGGATGCAAGGAATGCAACTGCCATTTTTCAAGTAAATGCGTCCTAACTTTAAAGTGCATGTGTCAGGAGAGGTCAGGGGGTTTGCTGGTAAGTGTGTGTGTGTCTAGTCACCTGGGATTACCTATGTAACTGAGTTCCTCGTTGTTTCCTTCTCCCTCGACGCAGCACGGCCAGCAGCAGCAGCAGCAGCAGCAACAGCAGCAGCAGCAACAACAGCAACAAGTGCAGCGGGGCATCCAGGAAGAAAAGGAGAAGGAGAAGGAAGAGAAAGAGAAGGAGGGGGAGAGGGATGAAGAAAAAAATGAAGCTGAAGACAAGGAGGATGCAATGAAGTGAGTCACTTTGAATCATATTTGCATCAAACACTTAATGCTAAACACTGTCTAAAGATGAATACTATGAAGCATGTATAATTAGGACTGGACACTCCCCAAGTGTCCCTTTCACACATGCAGCACAGAACAGGAGGTTGTCCGAGTCGCACTTACTAGTTATGCCTTAGCTTTTGTTTTAGGACAGGGTTGTTTGCTGAGTAGAGTGTGCAGGATGCATGGAGCAGATTTAACTGCGATCATGTAGCCTGTTGCAATTTTGTCATAAACAACAGTCTCTTTCCGTTCTTTCAACCATTTTGACATAAACCCTTAGTGACAGAAATGTTCAAATGTCCTCCTCTGGTCAATCATTTCGTTGGGGTCTTTTATTAAAGCATATTCTTCCTTATCCACACATATTTGTTTGCTTTCCGTTTTGCACCAGCTGAATGTAAAACACGATCAACACGGCTCTTACTTGGGAGCCTTTTCAGAATCCCGTTTGATGTCAGTTCTGAATGATTTGGACATTAGCATTCTCACAAACAGCACCTCTTCATGCGTTGCATTTGTAAAAAGGGTTTTTTCCCATTCAATAAAAATGCTCTCTGACAGAGTGGCCCAGTGAAAACATTTTCGCTACGTTGCATGAGCCTGGATCGGCTCAGCTGCAGCAATCTTCTCACTTTTCCTCCGACACACAATTTTTGAATTTTTCCAGGTCAGGCTCCAGCAAATCGAGTGGGAGTACATTTTGGCTAAGGGGGAAAGATCTGGAAATCTAATCAATCTGTAACCCTTGAGCCCAATCCCCCCCCCCCCCCCCTCCTCCTCCAGCCAGACATTCCACCTACAGCGAATTCAAGCGTCCATTCGTTCTCCATATTAAAACAGCTGTTTTCCTGTTTATACTTCCCAATCGGATGCCAAGTGCCATTTAAAAAGATTCTGTGCTTATTTTGTTAGACTGTTTTTTTTTTCAATTTGGAAAAAATAGGCAGTATGATTAACCTCACTCTAAATGTCAATTGTCAGTGTGTAAAGAGTGGCGAGGTTGCAGCGGTGGTAGAGGTGGGGTTCAGGCACAGCGCCAGCAAAGGATGTAAAACAACAGATGGAATATCACTGCTTTCTGTTGCCTGTCGAGTAATCGATGAATACAACACTCTATATCTGTATTAATGCATTATATTATGATGTCAGCTGAGGCTGTACACTACAGTAGTTTCATGTAATAGCAGGTCATATATATTAGCAGTTGTGTCCGACTAGAGGATGATGATGAAGCATTGCCTTCTGCCTCCCTGCTCTGTGGCAGGGCCAGGGGACTCTGTGACTCCCAGCAGCCCCTGCTGCCTGCTGTCCCTGGCACAGCTGGCTCGCCTATATTTAGAGTGCCACCGGCTCCCCTCAGGAAGATTAATGGAGCTGGGGGAAGATGAATGGAGGTGCAGTAAGTTCAAACTCAGTGGCTGTCTTCTGGCATGCCATTGTGCTGACACTCGATAAATTATCTTAGAAAAAATAGGAAGGGAAATCAGTGTCTGTATACACATTTACAGACAAAAGTTTTTGTTTCAGTCTTCAGAATGAACTCTTCACCAAGTAGGGACCAAACCTCTAAAGGGACAAGATGTTGATGGACGTATGTGCGTCTTTCCACACCTTTTTTCTTTTTCAAACTACAATGTATTTTATAGCCTGCAAATAATATTGTTGTGGCACATTTTGTGTTGTTAGGGCTGTTCTTCAGCACATTGGGTTTGAAATGAAATGTTCAAGTGTCAACTCTCCGATTCAATTTAATGATGGTGTGTACATTGACATCAGTTTACTTTTTTCTAACATTACATTGGACATCAAATGATCATTAATGTGTTTCTTTCTGTGCAGTAAGTGACAGTTGTGACACATTGTAATCAGCAGACACTTGGCATTTTCCTTGGTGGTATTTAACCTTGTCTTTACTGCAACACATATTCACTTGTGTTAAGGGCTTTTTGCCTTAGTCTTATCTTCAGTGGTGAAAAACGTCCTCATTGGATTAAAACATTCAGTTCTGTGGCAATTATGTTATCGCTTTGTAATATAGAGACGCGTCCTAAAACCCGCAAGTAAGCTTCTTCGATCATAAATGTAATCAGTAGATTTATGATCAGAAAATTATAAAAGTAGGGTAGACATGTGGAGATTATCCGACTGAACAAAGCGTGATCCGTCTCTTAAATGTGTGTCGACCAAAGACCTTATTTCCAGATATTTTGGAGAAATGGCATTGCTTTTTTGTCGAGGGAACCGGAAGAAGCTTACTTCCGGGTTTTAGGACGCGTCACTTTGACACTCTATAAGGGGGCACCTATATCAGTGACCCACCATGTTGTGAACACTTTCAAACAGCACGTGTTTTCTCTTGTGACCCTGTGTTGACATTTCTCAAACACAGGGACGACACCTCTGGAGAAGATGCAGAGGACAAAGAGCCAACTGTGGCTGTCAAGGGTCGACGCACAGCCAACAGCCAGGGGCGCCGCAAGGGCCGCATCACCCGCTCCATGACCAGCGAAGTGGAGGAGACGACCACACCGCCACTCAACAGTGAGCTGGGTCAGTCTCTGCAGCATTGCAAATGAGTCCCAATTTTCTTCTCTGTTCAGTTTTATTTGAACCATATACTGTAAATATAGAGGTGAAGGTGATAGGGGGAAACATTATGAAATGAATTGTGTCTCAATTTGCAATCAAACCATTGCAATATTCCTGTTAAACACAGAGATGCCTAGAAACCTTTTTTCCTTTTCATTAGGGAAACGTAATTGATAGCTAACTTGTTTAAAACATTAAGATAGCAAGAAGCAATAATGAGGGATACAATCATGTTACTATGAGCTAACAGCTAAGGTTTATTGCTAATTTCACTAGCGTCACTCAAGATGAACTTAGTCACCTTTGATCTAGTTGCTTCCTGTCCCACACCACAAGAGTGCACTGTTGTTCCTTTGGTCCCTTTTCACTTATTCACATTCAGTGTTGCACTTACTTTTTTTGCTCAAGTGCCACTCATAATTGCATAATAAGAAATGATATAAGAAAAAACGTTGAAAATGTGTGCCTACAAGAGATGAAATCCCATCTGTTTGGGAAAGACAAAGTATTCAGTGTGTCAGCAGTGTCCCCCCGCTTAGCTCTTTGTTACCTCGCAGATGGTAAGTCAGCCGTGCACACACTAACACTCTTGCTGCAGGCAATCAGGGGTTTTTGATTCTTCAGCGTTTGTGTATCTATGCTGCAGCACTGGCTTAGTCACGGGGAATCCCCAGGTGATTCAGGCACTAGGGGCTCTCATCAGCAACCCCCCCACCTCTGCCACTGTTTGTTCCCTTGCTGGCAGCAGGGCTGGCCGTCCTGTGCCCTTTACAGGTCCAGCTAGAGGACACAGAAGCCCTGGCTCGCACTCCGCTCTCTGCCGGGCAGGGCCAGGGTCGGCCTGTGCAGGGAAAGAAGCCAGTTGTTATGTCTCTAATCATTAACTGACTGCTCTCCTTAGATTTCCTGCTTCCTCCATCTAAAACAAACACTCCCTAGCGACCCACGCTGCAGTGCTTCACTGGCAGGCAGTACAAACTACCCTGCCCCCCACCCTCTTATTCTGTCTTCTCTAATTTTTCTTTCTCTTTCCTTTACCCTTGTCAGTCACTCCCTAACTGACTTTGTGACAACTGCCCACTCCCCCCCCCCCACCCCCCACCATTGTCCCGCCTTCTCTAACTCGGTGGTTCTCTATTTTTTTTAACAGCCAACTTGGAAATGAATGAGAGCTCTCGCTGGACTGAAGAAGAAATGGAAACCGCCAAAAAAGGTAATACAGTAAACCTTTTCTTAGCCCTGTTAAGAACAACTTAATTCCAGTTGATGTGTATTATAGAGAAACACTAGCAGCGGCTCAAGTACTGTTTCATGTTTTTGAAAGTGTGGAGAGGAGATGCGGCTGTGACTTCCTGTTAGTGAGGCTGCCGCTGCCACGTGCTGCTGGGTTGTGTCTTGGCGTGTATATGTCAGAGTGCCTGTTCTGAGCCTCTTGCTCTTTGGAGCCACTTCCCCTTCTCTCTGGGTCAGTGCTACGTATCTTTTTATCAAGCAGGCTGTAAAGTCTGCCTCTTATCAGCTAGCCCCTGCAAATGCAGCAGTCATTAACTCAGCCTGTTTATTGTCTCTGACTGAAGATTACCAAGAGGTCTGTGGCTTATTCACAGAGGTCACTGACATTCTGCCCATTTTCCTAGCACTGGTGCTCTGTGAGAGTGTGTTTGACTGTTTGTGCGGGCATTCCAGGAGTCTGTTACTGATATACTGATCTGCTTACCTTCAGTCGTTTGTAATGTGTATTACTCTTTGGATATGGTCCAATCTGGTTTTCTTCTGTGTGGATATTTTAATAGTTTACCTGAACATGTAAGGGGTGTTGTCCGCTCAGCTGTGTATTTAAATGCATATTTTCCTAGATGATTGTTTAATGTCTGATCTTAGGTGGCTTTGTACCATCATTGTTTTTACCAGACCTGCCTTCTGTACTTGACTCAACTCAATTTCATGCCAAGGCGGCTGCTTTGTGGCCATTTGAAGATGACATGTCATCTTGCTTTGTGTGACTGTCAGTTCTGCTTCTTGCTAACTTAATCTGTCCTCCCTTGTAATCAACAGTAGATGAAGTGTCTCTTGCAAGGAGCGATCAGCAGCTTGAGTGTGAAATTGAAACCACATTTGGTCATCATTTATCGCATCCGTCTCAAGCTGTGTGTGTGTCTGCTACAATATAGGGTTTGCGTGCATGTTTGTGTGTTGAGGGGTTATTTTGTGATAGCTGGCCTGGCTTGAACACAGTCCTGTGTAGTAATCCTGGTTAATGTCTTCAGTTCCATTCTCCTGCCGTGGGATTAGTGGGGCTCTCCACCCCAGAGGATTAGCCTGGCAGCTTGGTGGTAGCTGGGCTTCTATGAAGGGCTTATGTAACCACAACCACAGAGCCACAGCTACAGACCTGAGGGCCCAAGAGGAGGAGCTGCTCTTGCCGTTTTCCTCAGTTCCAACATCAACCCCCACACCTGCCAAAAGGGATTCCCCTTCCAAGATCACAACCATACCCCTCCCATTTCCTTATAGTATTAAATAAGATTGTCAAGGTGCTTGACATGTATATGTTTTTAAAGAGGCTTAGGTGTCTTGATGCTAATGTGTTCATCCCCTCGAGCTAAACAGATCTGAATAATGGCATTTATAGTGCCTGGCAGGACGTTGGCATTCCAGCATGGCAGCACCAGCCAGCCCTGCCTTCGAGGATAGCACGGCCACACTCATGGATAGATCACTCTTGTCTTCAATGCTCATAAAGACTGCTACCTCATACAAGCGTCTGCCAGAATTCAGCCTAGTAAAGCCTCTCTCTCAGACCCAGCACTTCTTCCTGCCTGTGTGTGTGCAAGACCTGCAGCAAAAGGTTGTGTCTGTGTGCACTTGGTCCATCTTGTGTGTGTGTGTGTGTTTGCATGTGCACCCTCCTTGGCTGCCGTTTATGTAAGTGCACTAATCTGGCAGGCTTTGCTTGGGTGCAGGCAGCTGGATAATGGCCCCTGCTCTGCTTTGCTGGAAGAACCCATTTAAAGGAGCAGCAGGTAGAGAATGGCATATTACTTTTCTTCTGTATTCCTCCTCCACGGTTGCTCTATCTCCGCCGCTCGTTCTGTCCGTCTCTCTCGGATGGGAGATGGCAACGGCCCAGATTGGCAAGAGCTGTGGAAGATTTGGCAAGCGCCTCTTTCCCCCACTCACTTTGTCTCTCAACTCACTCGGTGTTGTTATAGACTGGAGAGAGGTCACATTCAAGATGAAAAGCAGGTCAGTCAGGAAACATTTGAAAGCCTTTATGCTTTCTCCTGGTATCAACATCACCCCCCCCTCCCTCCCTCCTGTCTCCTGTCTCCCCCCTCTGCTCTCTTTGCTTACTCTCCACTTCTGTGTCCTTTCCTTTTCTCCATTGTCTCTCTGGCTCAGCTCTCTCTCTATATATTTCCCCTCTCTCTCTCTCTCTCTGCTCTCTGTTTACTCTTGGACTGCCTGAGTGTGTGTTTGCGTCCGTGTGCGAGAGTATTAACAAGAGAGAGAGAGAGAGAGAGAGAGAGAGAGAGAGAGAGAGAGAGAGAGAAAGGGTTCGAGTGAGTGTGTGTACTCACTCATGCATTTGTGTGTGAGTGTGCGTGCGGCGGTGCCTGCTGGCAGACTGAGGTAGGGGGAGGGACGGACCGACCGGGAGAGGGAGGGAGAGAAAAAAAGAGAGATAGAGGAGAGATCAGATGAGGGGAGAGAGAGGCTGAGCACATAGCACCGCCCCACAGTCCCACTTTCCTGTGGAAGTCTTCCCAGACGACCGCCATTGGGGAGAGACACGGCGGAGAAGAAGAACAGACCAGCACTCACCGAAGCTCAGGGAGGCAAGAGTGAGAGGAAAAGAAGGGGAAAGGCCAGGAGCACGTGCTGTTTAGGAGCATGTCAACCTTACACCGGCTAAAGTATCAGGCCAGCTGGCAGGAAGAGCTCCGAGTCTGAGCTGTTTTCATCTCCTCTGCTCTGGATCGGAAGGCCCAGCCCCGAAGAGCTTCCCAACGGGCCCTCCAGAGATCAGACCGTCTGATACTGTTATCCACTGCAGGACCGCGGGACAACGGCTGGAGTGACAGGCAGGTGACAGACAGGAACAACCACTTTCTGGCTGCACCAGGTGTTGATTGGACTTTCTGTGGGAGGAGCTAATGGGAATACAGTATCCTGATTGGCTGTGAGGATGCCACTTGCTTTAGTATCGCTGCTGCTGATTGGATGTTTGTTCCATGTGTGTGTTGCTCCAGCAACTAAGGCCCGAGTCAACCAGAGCTGCTTAAGATTGTGCTTTAGGTGCTTGCCTCTGATGGAACAAACTGGATGTAGCTAGAGGTCGTAACAAAGTGACCTTTGGCTTTCAGGAAATTGCTTCATGTTCAGTGGGTGCAGCAAAGTGTTTGTCTTACTTGTCCTAATGTGTGTGTGTGAGTGTGTGAGATCACGCTACTGTTCGTGTGCTTGTGTATGTTTTGTGAGTACTCCAGAGGGTGTCTGACTGTTAGGGCGGTCTCCCCTCTCGTGAGACGGCTGTAAAAGGTTAATAAGTGTCGGTCATGTGTCTCAGTCCTCTTGTAGCGAGTCAGGTCGGTCGCCTTTCTTTTTCTTCCTTGGAGAAGCTTTCCTAGCGATGCCTTTTAGTGGCAGCGATGAATATTTCAGCTGAAAAATCTCTTCCACTTTAACACTTGACAGGTTGTAGGTGCGCAGCAGCTTTTAGATACCAGCAGCTCAGACTTGAAGATCACCCTAACTTGTTATGGTAGTTCTTTTTATACTAATACATTCTCAGCATGACTGTGAATATTATTTTTCTTCTCACGTCTGCTGCACGATGCAAGCCCTTTTAGCAAAAGTGTTTTCATGTTTGCGTTAGTTGATAAGGGACAGAGGAAACGTATCATATGTAGGGCAATTTGTTTATATGCACATTGGTATCTTAGTATCCCGGTACGAATATATACATATAATTGTGAATAATACCAGGGATGTTAGACCCTTAAACAACTCGTGTGGTAGCTTTTATTGCAGCTATTACTTATTTATGGTATTACTCAGCAGAGCGTTGGTATCAAGTCTTTTCTGATTTATCTGAGAGCTGATATGACAGGGCTGTAAACAGATGTCCTTTCCTCTCCTTTGGCTGGGAATGGCTTGTTGTCCTACTGCCTCCATTAAGCGATGAGATGCAGAGACCTCTGAACCCACGTCCAAGGTTATCCCAGGAGGTGTTGGCTCTTTGCCTGTTAATAACACCCCCCCCACCCCCCTCCTCACAACCCTTTTGAGAGGCTGTCCTGTTGCCAGGACCTGTCAGGCTGGCACAGGAAACAAGTGGGTGGTGTAAGCTAAGCCTCTTACAACACACACTGTTAATGAGCTGCCTTTAGCTAACAGCAGAATCTGGTGGTGGGGGGGGGGGACGACGACACACACACCAGAGCAAATTCTACACAATCTGTCTTTCTCACTCACTCTCGTTTACACACTCTCTGCATCTCTTCTTTTTGCACACATGCACTGAACAGTTGTGTGTACGTGTGTGTTGCATGACAGGTCTATCAACGCGGTGGCCAAGCGGGTGCCTGTAGGCTCTTGTGTAAGGCACAATCATGTGGTTGACTGAGTAAAGGAGCAGGGTTTCTTGGAACTGGGTCGCATCAAAGTCACTCAGAATGTGACACCGAGTGACCCCAGTTGGGAGAGTTGGTGATGTCATTGGTATGACTGACGTTTCAGCCAACGCACCACCTCTTCCCTCTCATATTCCTCCACTCTGTCTCTACTTAGGAGGCAGATGGCGTCAGGCCACGCTGCCGCAGGGACTGTGTGTGTGCATGGGACAACATGAAAATGTAATGTCACTATTAGCTCTGGAAAATTGATTCACGATATTATCTTGATAATCATCAAAATATGCTTAAAACGTTTGAAATGGAACTACCGTAATACACTGGTATCTTTTTTGTAACATTATTTAATAAGGCAATCATAAATCATTAGATTAGCCTGCATGCATAAAGGGTAAAAGAAAATTGAGAAGCAATATTTTCTGGTTATGTTCCTTCTTATAAGATAATAAGATAATTCAGGGATGTTTTAAATACAGTTTTTTTTAAACTTTTCCACATAATAGCCAGCTACTCAATTAAATTGAATACAATTGTATTACTTCATAAAGGCAATCATATTTTGTAAAAACGGACAGGTAACAGACCTATGTACAGACAGACATTTACATGTGAAAGATCCCTTGAAGACCATGTTGGGCAAGTTCTCTCAGCTTTGTCGCTCGTGTGAGGATATTCACAATTAATCCCTGATAACAGAAGTTTACCAACATTCACCTATTTTCATAGATTTGAGCGTAAATCCGTGAAATAATCCAATATTGTTCTGTGTATTTGTTGCTGTGTCTGTTTATGAACTGAACTCCCAGGCTGTGCTTCAGTTTTGACAGCTTTATCAGGGGGTCCGCGGGGTCTTAAAAAGTATTAAAAGTTGATAAATCAATTTAGCGAAAATTCAGGCTATTAAAAAGTTTTAAACAGCATTTTCCAAGGTATTACATTTTGTAGCTTGTTTTCAATAAGTATATAAATTGTCCAAAGAGGTTGTATTCTACAGTCTGCCTGAATGTAATCATTGCGTAGGTGTGTAGTTTATTTATGGCATCCCGTTGGATTTGACGTGATCTGAACAGGACATCACACGCTCACTGCTTGATAGCCCGCGAAGGACCGTTTACGCCGGTTGTTAAACAACATCGTTATGGGGAAATGCAAGTTTGTGTCCAAATGGTTGGAAGATAAGGAGGAAGGACAATCAATACTGAATATAGTAAATGTGAGGTAAAGTGTGTCGCCAATGTAACCGGTTAAAACTCGTAGTAGCGATGAGGTCTTAAGATGTGTGGGAAGGGTCTTAAAATGTCTTCCATTCGACTTCAGGATTCCTGCATATACCCTGTTTATAGAGACAGGTGTTTCTAGCTTTGGATTTACCGAGAGACTTCCACACTTTGCAGTTATAGAGATTGTGGTGATAGATATAGATCATGGTATCAACCAAATAACCGCTGCATTTACAATCTTAACAACAAATGTACTTTGCTCAGATTATGGAGTTGAGACCGAGTGGTGCTAGGCTGCATGTCAGCCATGTTGTCTGTCTTTGTTCCCGTCCTATCCTAATCCTCTGCATGTCCATCTGTTGATTCCAGGCCTTCTCCAGTATGGTAGGAATTGGTCCGCCATCGCCAAGATGGTGGGGTCAAAAACCGTGTCACAGTGCAAGAACTTCTACTTTAACTACAAGAAGAGGCAGAAACTGGATGAGATTCTGCAGCAGCATAAAATGAAATCGGTGAGTACCCGGACATCTTTTTGTGAGTCGTGTTTGCTTCACATCATGCCGACAAAGTACGTCATTCATGCTTTTTTTTTGTGCACAACCAAAGGTAAAGCGGTAAAGGTGGTTTCTGGTTTCCTTTGACATCCCCCCCC
Source organism: Notothenia rossii (assembly GCF_949606895.1). NCBI lineage: Eukaryota > Metazoa > Chordata > Actinopteri > Perciformes > Nototheniidae > Notothenia > Notothenia rossii. The sequence goes on along the minus strand of NC_136909.1, from coordinate 16,641,132 downwards.
GGCTGTTTGTATTTAGTGTGTGTTTGTTTTCACCCAGGAGAAAGAGCGAAAGGCCCGCCGTAGGGGCAAAGCCCTGCAGAATGAGGAGACCAGTGCCCCGTACACAGCAGAGGAGGAGGAGATGGAGGGCTCAGGTGCCAGTGGCAATGAAGAGGAGGCCCCTGAAGATGGAGAAGGTACGTCACTCCAAAGATCGATTTGATAATTACCAAAAGAAAGGTTTATCATTTGTGTGCATCATGATTTTTTACTTACTACATATTAGCTTTACATGAGGTAGGCTGTCATACTTTTAAATGGAATGGGCAACATATGAAAGGCGCAAGTTCAACCCAACTGCAAACAGCCGGAAAAAAAATCATCCTATAAAAAACCGTAACATTATTATCTTTGTAAAGGCAGAATCTTTGGCTGAGCTGTTGTATCAGATTGCATTTAGTCGTAAAGGTATACTTAATATAATGGCCAGCCAGAGTAAGTAATGTAAGAAGCATACTGTTAAAAAGTAAAGATTTACGTTCTGCAATGACAAGCATCTGCTGTAGTTTGTTGATAAGGGAAGACTGTGTACACTGCACTTCCACAATAGAGCACTGAAGCCCCGGGGGATTTCACCCATCATCCCAATTGGTTTTGTGTTGCTCCTTATTGTACAGGGAAACCCGATTAGGTAGAAGACTGGCACAGTGAAGAATCTGTTTTAGCACAAAGAGATGGGGAAAAATACATGAAATAAGAACAAGGGGATATAACATGATTTGCCCGTTCTTGTCTTATAATCTGTGTTTCCTTTTGTCCTCTGCCAGGTGGTGCTAACAACAGCTCTGACACAGAGAGCTTGCCCTCGCCACACTCATCAGAGGACAGCAAGGCTAAAGAGGAAGGCTCGAGCAGGTCGAAGTCCAGCTCCAACGCCGGGGACAAGGAGGCGTCCGGGTCCGACATGGGCCAGGCAGGGGATGAGAAACCTCCGGTCAAGGAAGATGCAGAATCAGCCATCAAGCAAGAGATAAAGACTGAGACAGGGGAGACCAACAAAGAGCCAACGCCACCCAGCGATGCCATAGATCAAAAACCTCCTACTGCAGAGACAGAGGAGGGAAAGAGCTCCTCTAAGAGCTCCAAAAAGGACCATGGGCCTAAAACGGGTTCCCATGGGGACAGTGACTCTAGTGCCACTTGCAGCGCTGATGAAGTGGAGGAGACAGACAACCCAGACAAGAATAGGTAAGAGCTTGCAACAAGAGATGAAGTGGAACATAGATTGTTTCCAATTACAAAGAATTGCTCATTGTTTTAAAGAAAAAAGGAATAATCTTCCTGTTTTTGTTTTTTATCAATGACATCTTTGGGCGTGCTTAAGATTGGCGGTTTCAAATGGCTTCTGGTTTTTCAGCAGCGGTTTACTAGGTGTCCTATTTCTCTGTTGTACCACATCAGACATAAAAAAAAGCAGCAAGGATTTTGAACTGTTATTAGTTGCCTAGCTACACTGTACAGCAGGGAAGCCATATTTGGCAAGCCACTTGTGTGTACACCACAGGTTGCTCTTTTCTATCAACCAGAGATTTTATTTGTACTTTGTCTGAATGAGAATATACATTTACCTTGTTTAACTATCTATAAATATATACACACACACACACACACACACACACACACACACACACACACACACACACACACACACACACACACACACACACACACACACACACACACACACACACACACACACACACACACACACACACACACACACACCCGCACACCCGCATATATATATCATTGTGTCTGTGAATGAGGCCACAAGAAATGGGTGTCAAAGTGCGTGGGAGGAGTGATTAGTTTTGTTTGCACGGTATTTGTTCAATTTTTTCCATGACAGCAGACTGCATGTACTGGCAGAGCCGGGGGAAAAGCTGCCCTCTCTGCCAAAGCAAACAAAGGGACTGAGTGTGTGTGTTTTGTGTGTGTGTACACTTTTGTGTTGTTGTGCAACAAAGTGTGTGTCTGTGATTCAGAGTATACTGTGTGCTTTCAACAGATGTGCGAGACAGGGATATGGATTTTTCCTTGCAATTCGGTTCTAGCCTCTCTGGCAACACACATAGTACATATAACACAAACACATACACACCCCCCATGTATTCCTTTTATTTTATTTTGCCATCATTGAAATACTTAAACACCTTCTTTAGACACTTATTTTTGTGCCTGTGAATGGATTTGAATGCAATCAGAACCTCTGCCTTGTTTTGAGTAACATTTTTTCTAGATTGACGGTTGATACATTTGTGCTAAAGTGGGCACAGCCAATAAGAGTGACTTATTCCTGTTTTTTTTTGTGCAGAATCACTTCTCCACGGCCAAGTTTACTGAACTACTCTCATGATGGAGTGATATCGTCCCCACTGCAGAAGCCCTTGGACCTGAAACAGCTCAAACAGAGGGCTGCTGCTATACCACCCATTGTGAGTCACTAGTTAAACTTTGTGGGTCTCACTGTGTATTTATTTAAAATATTCCCCCTCATACATAACACAATAGCAATGTGCGTGATGTTTTTCAAGGCTTTGAAAGTCTCTTTGACACAGGTAGAGTTTTGTAACAAGTCTGATTCGACACACACAACCACTTTTTTGACTGCAGTAGTATCGATGCTATCCCTGTGTCTCTGCTCTCAGAGCAGGGCTCGACAGTTGCCATTGGCAACCATTCAAAAAAAATGTCAACCACTTCTTGGCCTTTGGTTGCCCTCCGTGGAAACCAGTCTTTAATATAAAGAAATAAGGACAGCAAACACCAAAATGTGCACCCCAAAATAGATAAATGTTTTTTCATTTTTGAGGGATCTGTGAAGAACATGACAACAGCTGCACTACTGGTGTTTAGGATACCAGCAATTGAGAGTGGACAAGTTTTACTACCACTTAAGTTTCAAATAATTGTGTTAATTACTTATTGTAAAGCATTTGAACATTCTTTTGTGTCACATTTTCATTATTACGGTGATGTATAACTGTATAGTAGTCTTAATTATTTAAAATATAAGTTGACTAAAAATGGCAAACATATTTTCAGTTCTGGCAACCAAAAGCTGATGCCTGGTTGCCAGCCTGGCAACCACTTTTAAAAGATAGCGTTGAGCCCTGTCTCAGAGATAACGGTGTACAACGTGGAATTGTTTAGTCATATTTGTATGAAATAAGCCAGCCAGATGGAAGCTGATGGGTAGATTGCTTTGTGGGGAAGAAATGAGATCCCACCCATTAGGGAAACTTTAGCTTACCAAGAAACAAGAGATGTTCATTAGCTATCATGTTTATCAGATACTGTATGTGGCTAACCATATGTCAAATGCCAGGTAGGCGTGGGCTTCTGTTATGTGTGATTTTAACCTTTTTTCTTTCCCTCTCATCCTGTGTGTAGTTGCCAGAAGCCGCCTTGCAGGCCGTTCAGCGGAGTGGTGGCAAGTCACTGCTGCCCCCCCACGCCCTGGCATTGTACCAGCAGCAGATCACCATGGCTCACGGGGAGTCCTCTCAGGAGGTCAAAATGCAGCAGCAGCAACAGCTGCTCTCAGGCCAGCCCGGCAAACAGCAGCCGTACACCATGCAGTCGGAGAGAGACAGAGAGGCTCTTCACAGCATCAGTCCTCGCATGCGCCCCCGCAGCCCCTCCACCAGCGACAAGGATGGTACGCACACCTCCGGCATAACAGAAATACCAGTCACAGTCAGATGGTTTTTCATATATGTTGCTTTCTAAGCTGCTTAAGTTACAAATGTAGGAACACCTCAAACACTTTCCAGCATTTGTCTTTTTCCCAAGCCATAATTTCATTATCTGTGATCCCTTGTTTTTAGGCTGTATATATGTGTGTTTATAACATGATACATTGCTAAAGTTGTCTCAAAGGATACATGGATTCAACATTAGCACTGTAAATGCGGCCCATGAAATGTTCAAAAGAAAATGGAGGTTAATGAATGTGCTGCATATTATACGGTTTTAGGAGCATTTGATCTAGTTTTACTTAGTTGGTCCTTGCTACAAGTTATAACCTTCAAGGCTGTGGTCTCTAGTGTTTAGGGTATTCAAGTTTTTCTGGGACACTCGTGGAGAGGCAACTGATAAACGATCTGGTATTGCTATTGACCCAGAAGGGAATATAGTCTAGTTTAGTGCACTTACTGTGAGCGTGTGGAATGTGAATCTCTGAGAGCACAGTGTAAGACTTTTAGCAACAGTCCCGGCAAAGACAGGTCTTTTATAACCATCTTGGCACAGCAGCTGTGAACTACAGCAACCATTTTCTCATGCATTTTGGAAAGGAAACGGGCACAAAAAGCTGTTTGTAGGGTACCTTACACAGAGGCAGGTGTAGACATATTTACAAACTACATTATAGTTACTATTAAGTCTCATTTGGCTGATAGCTCAGACTCAAGTCACCATATGGAAATAGCAGTAACGTGTAAATGTAGTTAGCACATGTTTCTGTGTGAGGTAGAACAATCTGTGAGGTGCGATGATCTGTGGTGTGTTTGTGTCCCTTCAGAGCTGGAAGGCAACGAGAGGTGGTTACTGACCCTCCTGCAGGGATTAAGTAGGTTCACCCCTTGCCACACCATTCCCTTTTATTTAATAACACCTTAACCACACTGCAGGGTGATCACCTCCTCTGTTAGATTTACTGTGTGTACAATACATTAAGCAGAAGCTTGTTATGTATGCTGGCGTGTTAATTCAGTGTTGATATCACCCTGGCTGGGATTAGGCTTGAGGGGTTTTCTGTGCTCACAGACAACAATGACATTGGTGTTGATGACAATTGTTGTTGTTGACATCAGTGAGTGGCGGCTGAAGGACAGCTTGTTAGATTAGGGGAGGTCTATCTGACCGTTGTTGCTTTTAGTTCTGACTTTCTGTGTTGTTGTTTCTTCAGAAAAATCCCGGTCTTTCTCTCCGCACGGTGAAGCTAAGAAGCAGGCGATGGGCCCCGACGACCTGAGGACCTCCAACATGGGTCGTCCCGTTCTCTCCCCCTATCCCATGTCCCCACGAGACATGGTCAAGATCAGTCACGACCAGCACCTGCTCCACTTCAACTGTGAGTCCTCTAATCTGTCCCCAGTTTGTTTTTCCAGCTATTTAAGATTTAAGATCGTCTTTCTCTTTTATTATTAACTCTACAACAAGTGCATTTTTGTTTATTTTTATTTTTTAGTAGGGACAAGTCCCTTTTGTCAATACTTTAATTCAAAAATGTTTAATATTTGATCTTGTGAAAGATATGCTATTTTAGTTATCCGATTATATTGAACTTTCAGTCAATCTAGTCGAGCGAAAATGTCATTTTAGTCTAACATTTTCTTGAACCATTATCAGGTGAAAAACAGGGGTTGATTGATTAAGACTTCAGCTTTGATACAAGCATTCTTTTTTACTCCACTTCTCTCTGCCAAAACTCAAATCAAATCTCATAATCACTTCTGTCCTCCAGCGTTCCAGCAAACAGGCCACCCCTCACTGCCTAATCTGCCACAGGACAGTGGAAGGCTAGCAGCAGTGAGACCCCTCACGATGCCTGATCCCCCTCCTCTTATTTCCTCCTCCAAGCCAGGAGGCTCCATCACACAGGTATAGCCCAACACAAATCAAGTCATAGTTGGCCCACAGCAATTACCTTAAAAAACATGTAATCTTAAATCAATATGAAAATACAGCATGGAAAATACAAATAAAGCACCATTATGACCAAACCCTTGTCTTCCAGGGCACCCCAGTGCAGCTGCACAGCCCTGCTCATGGGCTGGACCACGGGAAGATGACCCCCACACAAATGGGGTTGTCTTGGATGGATCCGAGGAAAGTGGGTGAGTAAAATTGTGCAGTGGGAACAATTAACTTTAATATTTATTTCCTGCAAGTTGCCATCAACTTTGTGATCAGCATAGACATGTCTCCTCATTACTGTCCCTTGTTTCCAACTCTTGCTCTCTCCAGGCGGTCCTTTCCCCGTGATAAAGCAGGAACAGTTGTCTCCTCGAAGCTCTTCCTCTCAAGCTGACAACATGCCAACCCAGGGGTCGCCTCACGATGGTGCCTCTGGACGTGGTGGGTGGCTCACCTTGTCTTATCTGGTTCTATTTGATTTCTATATACAGTAAACTGGTATTGAGATGTTGCTCCTGCATTTGTCCTTTTCCTGTTTAGTGGGTAAAGATGATCAAAGAATCTTGAAAAATATCACTTCATGAAAGATTTATTTGAAACTGATTCCACTTTTGCTATCAAGGAAGATGCCATACACCCTGGAATAACAAAGTCAAATCACGAGTTTTCCCACATGTTTACTTCAGCACTGTCATGCTGAAAAGATTAACCTCCTCGGCATGACAGTGACCTGAGGCACACACAGCATGGACCACACTGGGAGGGACTTTGGGAGAGTCCCTGAATGTACTTGACTGGCCCAGCCTGAAGTTAAAAATCTCACTTGAATATCGGGAGTTGAGTTTAGTGAAGCTCATCTAATCTGCAAGAGCTTGAGAGGATGTGAAGAATGGGAGAAACTGCCCAGATTCATGTGTTCAGAACTAGTAAATGCTAACTAGAGTAATAATATACAAAGCTTTAATTCCTGTCACTGGTGCTGCAACACAGTTTTCCCAGATACATTTGGAGAAGTTAATTTAGCCACGCTTTCACTCTTACTTACATAGATAGTGTTTGGACAAAACATTTGAATCATTAATAATACTCTAAATTCATTTAAGATTGCGCAACGTGATTGATACAAGCTGTTGTATTTGCTTTGATTACAGCTATGCTCGCATGCTTTTGGCCAAACATGCAGAACACTTTGCAACTTCTATTGCCAATAATTGTTTACATTGTACTCCACTTTAACTCATTTGAAGGATGATTTGTTTTGACTTGCTCTCTTCACAGGTTCTATTCCAGCAGTTCAGGGTGGTAGTATCACTAAGGGCATCCCAGGGACCAGAATGCATCAGGATTCCCCAATCTCCTACCGAGGGGGATCCATTACTCAGGTGAGCTTGATGAAAGAAAAAAAGATGTACTCATTGTCAGAATCAGAATACCTTTATTAGTTCCACGGAAGGGACATTTGCGTAGTTACAGCAGGAAAAAGAGCCACAGACAGCTTATTGTTCAAATGTTAAATATGCGACATGCATTAAAAAAAAAAGTATTAAGTTATGATATAATAAAAAATAAAAAGTTACATACCGTAATTTTCGGACTATAAGGCGCACCTGAATATAAGCCGCAGCAGCTAAATTGAATGATGTGTACATATATAAGCCGCACTGGACTATAAGCCGCAGGTGTTTTAATGTTTAATTACCATATGTAAGGGTTCGTGCACAGAGGGGATTGTCGGGAAAGAGATGGCTGTTTGAGGAAGCTCCCATTTATTAACATTTCAACAAACAAGTTGCATATTTACATAACGTATTCAAGTGTTACCATTTAGTGCAATAGTAGCTACAGAACATGTGCTGTGTAAACTGTACTGTATCACATAGCGTTTCAGACACACAAACTTTTCAACTTTCAAACTTAAACGGTGCGCTCCCAGCGCACGTACCGGCAGTGATCTACAGCAGTGGTTTTCAACCAGTGGTACGGGGACAAACTGTCTCGCTCTCGTAATGTCTGTCTGTCTGTCTTGCTCTCGTTCTGTCTCTCGTACCACTCTCGGTTCCACTTTTACTTTTGCGCGCTACCTGTCTCACTCTTTTCCGGCCTCCAGCTTTTCCTGCTGGAGCCCGCCACTTAAAGGTGGGGGGCGTGGACCGTCCATAGAGCCCATAGAGTTAAAGGTGGTGGACTGTAACCTGTAAAATCCATAGATTTAGGAGGTCCCCTAGTGGCCGTTAGCTGTAAAAATCCATAGATTAGCCGCACCGTTATATAAGCCGCAGCGTCGAAAAATGGGAAAAAAGGCGCGGCTTATAGTCCGAAAATTACGGTAATTAAAAAAAATACACATCCTGTAACAGTTCTTAGGATTTAGCAACTAGGCATGCATTACACAGTTATTAGTGTGTGTGTGTGTGTGTGTGTGTGTGTGTGTGTGTGTGTGTGTGTGTGTGTGTGTGTGTGTGTGTGTGTGTGTGTGTGTGTGTGTGTGTGTGTGTGTGTGTGTGTGTGTGTGTGTGTGTGTGTGTGTGTGTGTGTGTGTGTGTGTGTGTGTGTGTGTGTGTGTGTGTGTGTGTGTGTGTGTGTGTGTGTGTGTGTGTGTGTGTGTGTGTGTGTGTGTGTGTGTAACTAGGGGCTGTGTTGTCACCATCAATCTAATCTAATCTTTGTTCCAGCCTTACAAAAACAATATTTTCAATGTGGGGTTAAAGCAGTTTTCTCTCAAACTTGCTGCACAAGAAAGGGATAAACCATTAGGGCAATGGTGTGTAAAACATGATAACAGACAGTTAAAGCATTATCTAAAAACCTCAATAAAGGCTTTGTATGTAGAACAAAATGAAAGTTGGTACAGCCCTAGTGCAAAACAGGTGTGAGGATATATGCCAGTCTAGCTTTTTCTCTCTTTCTATGAAAATCCTAGTAAAGATTTAAGTAGATCTGTATATGTTTGCTATTTCTGCTATGCTTCACATTGTACACTTTTTTAAATTCCTTCAATTTTAGTTTGAGAGCTAAGTAACAAATTGAGTTAAAAAAAAAAAAGTACTTTTTGGTTGGGGCGTCCTTGGCATTTCCCTTCAAGATATTCCTCGGCTGCTAGTTTGATGATGGGAACCATGATCCAAAGATAATACCTCACACTTGGTTTTTATTCTCACTGTAACAGAATCTCCCAAATGTCAAGTTCTTTGTCTCTGTTGTGTGTGGCAATCCTTTAACGTCATTTGTTAAGATTATTCTGCTGACAGTGTTCACATTTGAGTAGTGCATTACGACAGAAAACGTTTCTCTTCCCCTTTTGTTTGTATAACCCCTAAATAACCTCTGAAATTGATTGAAATAAGTCAGTTTTGTTAAATGATCAGCTGTAAATGAGCTATTATGTAGGTTTAGGAGATACTTTTTGTTATATTACAAATTATATGATATTGCAAAGTGTTTCTTCTGTGTTCAAATGTATGTCTATCTCCGAAGGCTGATGGCTGTAAATAGTGAACTGAAACTGACTCTATTAAACTGTGTTAGGGTTCATGGTAGTAGCAGCTTAAATGGCTGGTACATAGACAACCCACAGTCGTAGTTGTTCACTCCCACACCTTTTTCAGATAGTTAAAACTCGTTATGAACAAATCTCTTCTGTCACTTAACCCCTGCCCACACAGTTTAAAACTTTGGTTGTTAACCAATCACCTTTGTGTTACTGGCCTTTGATTTGTGTACTTAGGATAAAAGAGAGAGCAGCTGCTGCCGTGTCATAACCACAGTGCAAAAATGACCCGGGCAAGGTTGCAGAATTCCAGGAATATGCAAAGAAGAAAAGTTCCATTAGAATTAACAGGGAGTGAATATCAGGGTTATTCGTTAGAGGTAGGATGTAGTAAACATGTCACATGCAGATAGAAACTAATCCTTAAACATTTCATTAGCAGAGATAATCCATGTGTTTGACAAATCCAGCCATTCCTTTTTCAAATAAATACAGTGTGAACTGTGGTGAGTTAGCTGGCTAGCGTTTTAACCAAGGTACTAAAAATGTTATTTTAAAATGTGGTTTGGCAAGTTGTGATCTGCAAATACAGATTTAAAATAACAACCCATTATCAATCAGGTTTTTCAACAAAGAATAAATGGTTATCGTTTTAAAACGATATGGTATAGCTGTTATATATGGTAACAGCTAGCTAGAAAAAACTAGCAGAAGATGTTACCAAATGAAACACTGTGGGCCATATCATAGAAAATATTACCATATATTCACTTGAATAATCCAATCAACACTTGCATGGTCAGACTGTGCAGTAGTTTGAGCTGCACATGGGAGAATGAACTGTGAATGCAATGGGTTGTAATTGATTGAATTCCTATTAAATGGGATGCTGGCGGCAAATTATCTTTATATGTGATGAGAGAGCTGAGTGCAGTGCATATAATCCCGTAATAAATAAGATGTTTAATCATTCTTAAATATAGCGAACATTTTCTGACCCGTTGCAACCCTACACCCTAGCATCTGGTACACACTGTACTGCGTCTGTTCCCTATTTAATATATCTATTTTCTCTAGACTCTTGTCTGAAGTCACTGTAATATCACATCCAACTGGCCTACAAGGGAAAACAAGTGTTGAGGGGCCCGTTATCCACCATGCTGGATTAGTATGGAGAAGGTGAAAGCGATAAAGCATGATCGTTACCGTTGTCGAGGGACAGCTCGATTATAACTCAGAGAAGTTGCACTTTCTTTGGGAGTACATGAGGACTGCTCTGGTCAGTGCTACCTGATCCTGTAAACTTAACCCTACTGGCCTGGCCTTCAACCTTCAGCTGTGTCTTCTTGGAAAAGCTGCAACCAAAAGACAAGAAATGTGATCTCAGGCACACTGTGTCTCCCACTCACCGCCCACCGCCCTCTAACAGTTTAGACATGTGACTCATACTCGGGGTACGAGTGATGTGACTCAAGGTTTTAACAAAGCCTGCTGTCGTATATTGTTACACCTCCGCTTCTTCATAGAGTACTACTTTTTTTTTTCTTTCGCAGCTGTTTGTTTTTGTTTATTTATTTATTTGGATCACTGTAATCTCTCACCATTGTACCATCACTCTCTCTGGGGTACAAACAATTCAAGAAACAGAATACATGTTTTGCAACACAGGATGCATTACAGGCTCCAATTGCATCCAAGTCTACATTCCTGAAAGAAGGAAAACAAATATAATTGCCAGTCATCTACATTGGTCATCCAGACCATAATAGCGTTGTTGATTTAAACTGCACAGTGACTTATTCAAAGCTATTTCCAGCTGTTCTCATAACTCATTTTATTAGGGGCCTTTATGACAGAAATATGATCATCTTTATTTTATTAAATAGCTATAAAAAAGTGACTTTTCTCATACCATTTATTTTTGGGGGTTTGCTTTGCTAGCAGCCAGCCTATGCATGATGCTCCCAGAGGAGGCAAGTTCAAGTGCATTTGCAGAAAATAAGACTTGATTGTGTGAGACTTTTTTAAAGGTGGTTCCAACAGAAATAGGTCTGTAAATGGCTAATTGTAAGGGCTGTCCTCTTTTGTTAACAGGGGACACCGGCTGATGTGCTGTATAAGGGAACCATTACCCGTCTGATCAGTGAGGACAGCGCCTGCCGAGCTGAGAGGGAACGGGACGAGGCGATATCTAAAGGCCATGTGGTTTACGAGGGCATCAGTGGACACATTCTCACATATGACCGTGAGTACATCAACTTGGCTGCAGTATGTTTTATGCCATGGCCAAGCAATCAAGGGGAGCTGTTATTTATTTATCAAAGAGCTTGAATTTGTGTCAAAATGTCTTAAATCAATCTTTCAAAAGTCTTAAAAAATGTGTTTTCCTTACATTTTAATTTAACATCTCAACATCTATGTTTGAAATAACATTCAAATAAATTGCATTCTACAGCATGCATGAAGACAGAATGCTTCAAGCACTCCACATGAGGAAGTGAAAATACAATGATAATTGGCTATTCAAACAATATTGTTCTGCATTGCTGAAACCGGTTCCAGGCAATACATACCAGTCATAGTGTATTTTGTACATGATTTTAAACTATAAGATCATTGATTTTCATAATTGTGAAGTTAGACTAAAGTTCAATACTGGGTGGGTTTAAAAAGTCTTAAACATTCTTTAAAGTGTAGGAAACCTGCTTTGAGTCATTGAGTGAGTACTATCCCTTTTACTAAGAGGTATCATTAAACAAATCCTAGTTGCATCTCTGTCTTTTGCAGGCCCACCTTCTCAGAGCATTAAAGATGAAGGCAGAGGCCCCGGGCAATCTGCAGAACTTCTGGGTCTGAAGCGTCCTTATGACATTATGGATGGAGGCATCTCCAGAGGACTGCCTATGAGGGATTCACTGTCTGCTGCCAACTGTGAAGGTGAGAGACCGACCTTATCACTCTGTCACTCCCACAGGGAGAAAGTAAAACCATGGTTCTACCCTTCGTGACAACTCTCATTATTGATGAATTCATTGACCCTAGTCTAACATCTCACTACTCCTCATCCTGCTCAGGTCTGATTGGTCGAGCCATGCCTCATGACAGGGACAGTCCACACCACCAACATTACAAAGACGCTCATCACATCCGCGGCTCGATCTCACAAGGTAAGAAGACTCCTCAATATTAAACATATTGCCTCCCTCCATATTCTTTCTTTCTTATGATGGGAGACCTTTTTTCTTCAAGTTCATTCCTCCGTGTTTTTGTTAGAAATCTTGACATCATCCAGTCTAAATGTAATCGCCAACTAAATATTGTTTTTCAAAATAACACAAAAGGGTTGAGAAAAGTCTATCCAAATGTTAAAGCAGATTGAATTGTTTTCTTTGTGTGCATTATTTGTGTTTTCCCTGAACACACTCGCTTATTCTGCTCCCACTTCATCAGACTGTCCTCCCAGTGCTGAGTCAGCAGAGCTTCAATGAAAGATAGCCTTTTTTCTTGTTTGCTTTCAAGAAGCAGATTGTGCCAGCTTACCAGATCTCACCCGCTGGCAGGAGTACTTTCATGTTGATATTCATGTTTATCTGATACCAGTAAAGTCGGATAACCATCTTGTCTCATCTTGCCAAGAGATAGAAGTAGATGCTCTCAGGACCCCTGCTGGTTCAACTGAGCTGATATAACCCAATCAAAATCTTTTTTCATCTCTCTCGTGCCTTTCATGTCTTTCTCTACTCCACTCTTCCAAAAAAGAAAAGAAAATGCTGCCCACTGTTGCTTGAAGAAAAAAAAAAAATATTGACATGATTTGTATTTATTTTGACTACAGGTATACCTCGTCATCTAGACCCTCAGGATGGCTACCTGAGGAGGGAAGCTAAGCAGATGAAGAGAGAGAACTCCCCACCCCGCGGGCCCGGGTCTCTTTCGGACCCAATGAAGGGCTCCATGGTGCCGACAGTGAAGGAGGCAGGGCGCTCCATCCACCTCATTCCCAGGGAGCCTGGCAAGGAGGGCATCATAGCACAGGTACCCACACTATGATAACTCATGCAGAGGCTTTCCTTAATGTTTGGCATCCTCTATACTTTACTGATCATTTCCTGTTGGGTTCAGGGAACACCCATGAAGCAGGAGCCATCCGGTTCAGGGAAGCGTCACGATGTCCGCTCCATCATAGCCAGTTCACCACGTTCCTACCACAACCCAGCCTCACACCTGGAGATGCGGGCTGAGAGGGGCCGCTACGAAGAGGCGCCAAAAGGCCGGCCCAGCGCCGTTGTCAGTACAGCTAGCAGCATCGCTCGCTCTTCTCCCCTTACCCTGGGGTCAGAGCAGGGAGGCAAGTCCCATCATAGTCCAGGGGGCTACGAGGACAAAGCCGCCTTAAGGGCCCCTTACCCCGGGCCTTCGCACCGTGGCTCCCCTCTGTCCAGGGAGGCAAGCCAAAGGCAACACGATGGTGGGTCTAAGTCTTTGGAATAACATAGGTCACCCTTCACCTCACCAAAGCTGTACATTTCATTTTTTCCCTTGTTTTTCTTTAAGGTTCAAGTAAGAATCCGACTCAGGAGCGCAAATCCACACCGACCCCCAGAGAGATGAATGCCACCAAATCACCGCTCCAAGGTGTTCCAGATCAGCAGACCTACGAGCGCCTGCTGCAGGGTCTAGGGGCTGCAGACGTGTACCGTCAAATCCCCATAGCCTTCGACCCTACATCGCTGCCCCGGGGCATCCCCATTGACCCAGGTACAGACACAACTTAGATGGAAAACAATGTTCTTGTGACCTGATCAGGTTTCTGCTCTAACAAGTTTGAGCTTTCTTGTCCCTGTTTATAAAAAAACATCTCTCCTATAATTGAGACCTATGTGCTGTTGCAGTCAGAGTACCGTTGTACAGCACGTAGTCAAAAAAAGCTAAATAAATAAAAGATTCTTGCAAAAAATGTCCCAGTCTGACATTTGAAAGTAAAAGGTATTACTTAGGCCTAGTCTGTATGGCCTGTAATCATTTGGATTTCAAATGACAGACATTTCCTGACAGACTTTTTTTCTCTTCATACACAGCGGCCTACTACTTGCCTCGCCACCTAGCGCCCAACCCAGCGTACCCTCACCCCTACCCCTACCTCATTCGTGGCTTTCCCGACACAACGGCCCTGGAGAACCGCCAGACGCTGCTCAACGACTACATCACCTCGCAGCAGATGCACCAGTGGCCTGCAGCGGCTGCCATGGCCGCCCAGCGCTCTGACCTGCTGAGGGGCCTCACCCCTCGAGACCAGCCCCTTCAGATGCCCTACTCTCAAGCCCCACGTGGTAAGGATAACTGACGTGACAACACCTACTGACATTTGAGTCTTAGGTTGTGTTCACTCTCAAAATGGATTTGTTCTAGTTGAACTTAAGACTATCCCAGCACAAACATAAAGATGGAGTTTGCTGGGAGCTGAAAGCGTTGTTAAGCAGCAGCATGTTGCCTGAATAATTGAAATAACAGAATCACCTGTAAGATGAAATATAAAGGATGAAACTTGAATGGCCCACATGACCAAGTATCTACCTCTGCAATTCTGGTGGATAATGGATTACTAGATTGCTTTTTTAGATCACACTTCTATATCTTAATATATCTATTATATATTTTGTATTATATCCATCTTATACCTTATCTATTCTTATTTAGCTGCAAGTTCTATGCCAAGCTTTGGTGGCATTTTTCTGGCAAGCAATTGTGGGGAATACTTAAAAGATGCTGAAGGAGGGAGCATCGTGAATTATGGGACAGTTGGTTGTCGTCAGTGTTCACTGATGCGGCTTTCACACCAGGGCTTTTCCCTTTCTATCTCCGAGCTAGAGCTTTTCTGGTTCAGCTCCGGCTTCCCTTTTCTGCTCCGGCTTTGTTCACACCACTCAGAGCCGGGATGGTGCTGCCGCTGCTGGGTCATGACGTCACCGTTTACATCGCTGATTTGCTCCACAACAACAACAACAACAACAACAACAACAACAACAACAGCAACAACAACGGGGGGCTGCGTCGGGTCGATGGTCGTGTTGTTTTTAAAGCAAAGCCAGATTAAATTAAATAACGACTTCTCCAACCTTATACTTTTCAACCTGTGCAGCCCATGTATGGATTCCATCCGATAGCTGCTATAATAAAAAACAAAATGTCTGCCTCTCTCCAGAATGATCAATAACAGCGAAGGGATGGTCAAAGTAAGGTGCAAATAAACAGAATCACACGAAGCCTGGTTAGTGTTGCCTGACTTTATTAAATGTGTTTTTTTTATAAATGTGTGGTTGCCTTCTAGTCACTTTGTTCAGCGCGCCTGCTTGTAGGCAGGCATGACGAGACTCTTCAGTCGACCCATGTTCAGGGGAGGTGGGTTTAGTTTCCTGCATGCCTCGACGTAAGAGAGACGTAAGCGACGCCGCCTCTTAGCTCCGAAGCTCTTGCCTCTAGACCGACAATTTTTTGGAGCTGGAAGTGAACCGGATTCCGGAGCTAAGAGGCGGCCGCTGCGGTGTGAACAGGAAAAAACGGTACTTTTCAGGCTCGGAGCTGGAAACGCGTTGGACTGA
This sequence comes from Notothenia rossii, assembly GCF_949606895.1. Taxonomy (NCBI): domain Eukaryota; kingdom Metazoa; phylum Chordata; class Actinopteri; order Perciformes; family Nototheniidae; genus Notothenia; species Notothenia rossii. The sequence goes on along the minus strand of NC_136909.1, from coordinate 16,625,364 downwards.
AAGGGGCATGAGTCATTTATCGGGCTAAGCGTCAAATAAATCTACAACAACAGCAGTTATCATCCATTTCTCCTTTTAATAAACAAATGTATTGTAAAAAAGTTGAAATGCTTTTCAGTTGCAGTGAGTGAGTTTGGTTACGTTATATTCAATTGTAAAGAATTTAAATGAAAGATTAATAAATACAAATAACATGGACAACAAAAGCAAGTATTTATAGGAACATGACTTGCATCATTCATTAGAGACTTGAAATGCTTCATAAAGAAGAGGACACGAGTCTCTCCTTCTAGTCAATCCATTATTATCAATCTTTTTGGTGTTAAACTCAAACCATATTTTTGTTTCCCTCATAATATAACAAAAACCTCAAACCAATTGAAATAAAATATTGTGATGTGGATCAATATGGGAAATGTATTTATCCGTTACCACAACACATGCAGAGCAGCTATCGGGGTCCTTCTATAACTTTCTTAAATGTGTGTCCCCTAGGAATCATCGATCTTTCTCAGGTGCCACACTTACCTGTCCTGGTCCCTCCCTCTGCAGGGGCCACCGGAGGCCCAATGGATCGCATCACCTACATCCCCGGGGGAGCAGCCTCCTTCCCTGGCAGGCCTTACACCACCTCCCCCATCTCACCTGGTACGATTCTGTTCACAACAGAGCTCTCTCTGATCAATGTGTTGCAGTTGTTTTGTTTTTACAATCATTTGTTTTCCCTTTTTCTGTACAGTGCACATGAACAAGATGCAAGGCGCATCTTCAGAGCGGGAGCGCGAGAGAGAGCGGGAGCGCGAGAGAGAGCGGGAGCGTGACAGAGAGAGGGAGAGAGAGAGGGACCGGGAACGCGACCGAGAGAGAGATCGGGAAAGAGAGCGGGAGAGAGACCGAGAAAGGGACCGGGAGAGAGAAAGGGACAGAGACCGAGACCGAGAAAAGGGCGGGTCTATGGGGAATGTGGAGCACGCGCCCATCTGGAGACCAGGTGTGCTTTTTATTTTTATGCTTACAAAGAAAGATAACATTACATTAATACAAATCAATGAGGTTTTTATTATGGACATTAATCAAACTGTAGAAGGGGGACTTTACTTGCAAAATGACCATTTGTATATCAATAACTTACCCTTATGTTACCTCGAATTATGACGGAATCCTTTCTTTTCTTGCATGCCCCAATAGTGAACAAAGAATACAACATTTGAGAATTCTTGATGAATTGAACTAAACGGGGGCTAAGTTCAAATTAACATAAGTGTTGGGAATATGTGTTTGTTCCCCTCAGGTACAGAGCACAGCTTGGCCAGCAGTAGCAGCTGCAGTGTGAGACCCTCCTCCCAACCGTACAGCCACCAGCACTCCCCCGTATCCCCTCGCACCCAGGACAACGTGCAGCAGAGGCCGAGCGTCCTGCACAACACCGGGGGCAAGAGTCTTTCTGTCAGCGACCACTCCGGCTCTGTGTTTCGGTAAACTAGATTTCAATTCTGCTGACAAAATAGTGATATTTGCCTGAGCTAATTCCTCTCTTAAAAAGGATTTTGATTGTCTTGTTTACTAAGCATGTTTTCTTTGTGGCCTGCCAGGTCCATGTCCTCCGGGTCGGCCCGCTACCAAGGTTACCCTGGCCACCTCCAGAGGACAGGTGTCCCCCCTGAGGCCTACCAACCTGCCATGGACTCGGGTGTAGCCAAAGAGCGCGATGGAGGCAAAAACAGGGGTGGTCTACCCAAGCACATGCAGGACCAGCACGGGCCCTCCAGTAAATCTGACCCCAAACTGTCCAGCCCAGGAGGGATGTACCCCGGGTCCTACAGCTCGCCTTCAGGCCGGCCCCAGCACCTGCTGCCTCACCAGTCGGATAACCCCCCTGGCCGCGGAGAAAGTGGTACACCTAGTAGGGAAAAGACTCAAAACAAAGCGATGTCCATTCAGGAACAAGAGCTCCGAGCACTCGGTAAGACCACCATGACTGCGGCCAACTTCATAAACGCGGTTATTATGCGTCAAATTTCTTGTGAAACGGGGATGGCAGAGACGGGCTCCCTTGTTGCCAGCAGCGCCACTGATGGTAAGACGCTCTGGATCCCAGGGTCCCCCTCATCACCCAGACCCTCCCCCGTCAGTCTGTGGCCTATTGCACGCTGTGGTGGTTGGCATTATCAAATCAGCCCAATTCATTTACATTATTTTTCCTTCAATGCTATACTTTTTGGCTTTTTTTATTAGTTCTTCTTTACAAACTTAAAGGCCACCGAGGGTGCCCTCTGGAAAATAAGCCTGTCTTAATTGGACCTGACGGGCTGAGATTTAATAAAGGCAGTTAATAGCATTGATTATTTAATAATTACTAACATCACAACATTTTCCATGAAGAAGATCCTAGGTGTCCTTTAAGGTTTAATTTTAAGAAAGATGTTGGGACATTGAGGCAGAACATCCTTTGCTGCTCATTTTCATTTTCTTTTCGTACAGGATGTGACTTGAATTTTTAAAATGTGGCGCCCCTCCTCCCTCCTATTCGGCTGCTTACTTTAAACTGAATATTTCACCACATTCAAGTGGGCGTGACCAAAAATATTGAATGCACTTAAAAAGGCATTTCACGGCAGGAGGCTTTTATATCCCATGTTAAATGAGACTGCCTGTAATTCAAACACTTTATACATGCAGTGTCTGTACTTCACTCCTGCACTTCTGTCCTGTAGATACTTATATATGAAATATATTTTGCTGAGCACTACTTTGGACAATGACCACATGGTGACTAAGTTGAAAAAGAGAATCATAGTGACAGTCCCGTACATCAGAAGCGTTGAAGCCTTACAAACCACCAAACTGACTCTCCCTGGGGTCCCAGCGCGGCGGTGATGCAGAGGAAGAGGATGGGAAAGGGGAGGGACGTGGAAAAGTCTTTCAGCCATCCAAGGGAAGGGGGGTACTGCAGCTTCTGCCCCCCCAAATCTCAGCATGTTCCTTTTTATGGTTCACTGTAATTTATGCTTTTTTTCTTTTTTCACACACTCAACACATCTCTCTCAATCAAACCACTGGGAGTTTGTCCGTCATGTGGAATGTGATTATTTTATGTTATAAAGAAATGTGTCGTATGACGGGCCTGTAGGGAAAGTGAGACTGCATGCTGATGGGAAGCATACCTTTGAAAACAGACAAGACTGCCGCACAGACTTATTAATGTAGCCCTCTATTCAAAAACTAGTAGACAGGGCCCGAGGGAAATGCAGATTACTTAAAGCTTTTAGTTGAAATGAACTCTGAGTTTTTTTGTCATTGCCAGCTAACAACAGAAACCACATCATGCTGTCCCTTTAGGGGACTCGTCTGGGGCCCATACAGTCTGCTCAGCTCCACTCACATCATCCTCTCCTGAGATTAATACTGTAGTGCGAGAGTTGTGTAAGAAAACAAGGAAGAAAAATAGTCTTGAAATAGGCACACAGGTTCAACAGCAATTTCACATATTTATGGGTAAACATGAATGGGTGTATCTCGAGTTAAGTTAGTGTTTATTTTATCTTAGGATACAGTAAATATATTTATATTCTTCTGGTCTCTAGGCCATGACCTTTTTTCTAATCTGTTGATTGAGGAACTACTATAAATCGACTTCTTCATTTACGAGTCACTGATGCAAAACCAGTCTATTTTAGCATCATTTCTGGTCAAGGCTAGTCTTTTTTTGGTTTTCATGCAAAGAGTTCATTTTTGAATATTTACAATATTTTAAGTAGCTTGTCACACACATTGTCATATAGTATGTTTCTGTGAAAGCTTGTCCCGTTGAGCTATCATGTGCAGATGCTACATGAAATGTTTAATTGCACAACCACCATTTAATCCTAATGTGTGGACAAACACTTTTTGAATCAAGCATGTTTCCCATTGGCTCAAGAACTTGAATTGTGTCACCACGGACTCAAAAGAAAACTAACTAGTGTGTGTGTGTGTGTGTGTGTGTGTGTGTGTGTGTGTGTGTGTGTGTGTGTGTGTGTGTGTGTGTGTGTGTGTGTGTGTGTGTGTGTGTGTGTGTGTGTGTGTGTGTGTGTGTGTGTGTGTGTGTGTGTGTGTGTGACAGCTCAACAGAATATGGAGACACACGGTCTGTACCGTCCCCCGTCTGAGGAGAGACTGTCTCCGGGCCAGCAGCCCTCCTCCCCCAGTGTTAAAGGCAGCCAGCGGGTGGTCACCCTGGCACAGCACATCAGTGTAAGTTCCCCAACCACTTCAATACAAATTGCACAAAATACACAATAACAATATTTAGATCCTTATATGTATGTCGCAGGTTTCGTAAGTGGCTTGACGTGATGGTAGTTTCAAGTAATTATGATGCTCAATGTGTGAAAGAAGGCGGTGGCCATTATATTTTCTCAAGAAACTTGAAAAGTACAATTTTGAGGAACTTTTAGTTTATTTAACAGTTTTTAGTTCCTTGCTACTTGATGGTTCTTCACTACAATACAACTGCGAAATATTGTACTCACTCTATTACATTTATTTTACAGCTTAAATCACTTTGAAAATTCTTATTCAGATTAATAGTTAAAAAATATAATCAACAAATAGGTTAATAATTGTATTAAATGTGAAGAGAATGCTTTATTGATCTCTTAGTGAAATTCAAAAGCCACTGGGCATGCACAGTATTTATAAATAAAAAAATCCCTCATTTGGCATTTCTGTGGAATTAGTACTATTACTGTTTGTAAAGTAGTACTTCACCGATAACAGAGTATTTCTACACTGGTATTGCTATTTGTACTGAACTAAAGCAATGATGCATTCCAACGTTGTCCCATTTCTTATGTTGATGTGTTTACTCCAACAGGAGGTGATAACTAAAGACTACACCAGGCAGAGCCAGCAGCAGAGCTACCACGGCTCTCCTGTCCTGGACCTCACCCGCCCCCCCAGTGCCTCCCAGCTCCCCCCCACCTCACAAGAGTTGGCCCAAGGGTCCCGATATCAAGAGGCCCACTGTGGAGAACGCAACAGAGACAGGTAGGAATCAATGCGAAACATAATCAGTTTGGAACAATAAAAAGAACTGTTAAATGTATGGGGTGGGCAATTCTTCTACTTGTTCCTTATCTGATTACTTCCCTCGAATATAACCATTTGTATGTCAAAGAGTCGCCCTGTGTTACCTTGAATTCTTGATGAAAACGTGCCTCCATAGTGAATTAAGCAGGAGGAAAAAAAGGGAAAAGCCTTTATGAATTTAAAAAACTGCTTTTTCCAAACTCACACAACTGGTGCAGAATAATGCATGTGTCTTTGCTCACTGCTTCTGAAACATGCATCTTGGCAAAAACAAATGCTACTTATAATCCTTCCATTAAACAGTGCTCACTATTAGAGTAGCACGCCTGCTCAAGGTCAAGAATGTTTATGCAGAAGTGTTTCAAATATTAAGATTTGAGCAGAACATGAACCTTGATGTCCATTATGGAAACAACTCATTCATCTGTTTGTCTTGTTGCAATCCTTAATGTAATGTATCTGTTTTCTCTGCAGGTCTCCTCCTCAGCCCAAGACTTCCCCCATCAGTGTTTGTAACGATGGCATCGAGCCGGTGTCTCCTGCTGGAGCCAGCTCTGAACCTGAGGTCCAGGGAGGGGCCTCGTACTGCAGCGAGCAGGGGGAGCAAGGGTAACAGCGCTGTGGATTTCCACACAAACGGCTACAAAACTATCTTTCAACATGTCCACTTTATAATGGGCTTAGCTCGTATGGTATTTCGATTAGCAGGCTAAAATGTAGGATCTTTACATAGATAAGTGTTAGAATCGTTTTTTAATGCTACAAGACAGGGAACATCTATTTCAACAACACTTCCTTTTTCAATTCAGTCATATCGCTCAGATGTCTCTATGTTGCATTGAGGTTGAAGATGGACCTAATGGGCTTTCAGAGAAGAATGCTGATTTCATTCTTTTTTTTTTTTAAAGGGCTCTATTTATCGTGTTTCGTTTTGCTAAGCCTCTCTTAGAAAGCTTATGGGAGGGGCTTGAAACTGAGGAAGTTTCCTGTTTAGTTCCATCGCTGCTTTTTTTTTTCAATGAGGAACCCTCGACAATCCCAAATCATCAAATCTTTATCTCATTTTGTCTCTCCTGTCTTGTAGAATGGGCTCCCGCTCCCCTCCAAACACCTCGCAGCCTCCGGCTTTCTTCAGCAAGTTGACCGAGAGCACCTCGGATATTGTGAGGTCAAAGAAACAGGAGATGATTAAGAAGATGACGGTGGTGGGAAATGACGGTGATTTCAGTAAGTCTGACTTAAGCACAGGCAACGGTGCACAATTCAAAATATGAACAAATAATGGACTTTTAATAAAAACAGCCTGTTGGCACTTTCAGATGCTGGTCAACCAGGAACAGAAATCTTCAATATGCCAGCGTCAACAAATGCAGGTAATGTTTTCAAACCTCATCTACAATTATTATTATTATACTCATTATTTTATAGTGAGAGAATTGCCTTTTATGACACACAACAGTGGATGTACTGTATGCAGCATAATCTGTAGCCTAACAACCTGGACTTTACCGCATGAGTTGTTTAGTTGCAGTGCTTCGCTTGCTTGAAAGAAAAACTGCTTACTACTGCAAAAGTACTTTTAATGCAAGGAGCAAGCTAAATTACCCCAAAAAGGTAGCAGTTTCCACATCCCCGCCCTTATCCTGGACATTGTTTAGCTTAATAACCTTCCCGACTGCTTGTGTTTACAGTAGAGCTTTTGTACAGAAATAATTTGAGGTTCTAAGGTTCTGTGAAAGGTGGCGTTTACACAGGAAATGAACTTGACCTGCGTCATCAGATGACACAGATGAGTTCATTGCCTGGGCACTTGTGACATCTGATACTTGCAAGACTTCCGAGAGACATTCACCCCTTGGTTTATACCCCTGCACCCTCTCTCCCTCTAACCTGTGTAACACTTCCTCCTCCACAGGACCTGTGGCTCCCCGCCCCCATCCAGCTTCAGAACAACCCGGTAACTCCATAGGCCTGGAGGCCATTATAAGAAAGGCCTTAATGGGCAAATATGACGATCAGCCTGAGGAACGCTCTCCCTCCAACCTGATGGGCCCGGGGGGGGTGCCTGCAGCCGACGGACGTGGTGAAGACTTCTTCTCACAAGGTGCAACCCCCTCAGACATTTTGTATTTGAATGTCTCCTTCACGCCAATATATTCTTGCATGTGTTTTTTTCCAAGGTGCAATTGAAGGCTTTCAATTGTTTCTGTGTTTGGCCCAGCTTTGTATCACATATTTGAGTTTCTTACAACTAAGCTGAGATCTTTAGTCAGTGACCTATTGGCTGTTAAAGGACCCCATCGCAACTGTGTCTTTTCTCTCAAAGCAACATAACATAGCTCAACACAGAAATAGTTTTGCACTGGATTGTAACACTGAGGGTTCAAGCTGTTGTGATCTTTGTGTGCAGGTGGTGGAAAGTCCTCAAAGGGCAGCGGGCGCTCTAATGGACGCAAGGCTAAATCTCCAGGACCGGGTCTGTCGGGGGGGGAGAGACCCTCCTCCGTGTCCTCAGTCCACTCTGAGGGAGATTGCAACCGAAGGACTCCTCTAACCAACCGCGTGTGGGAGGATCGGCCTTCATCCACAGGTAGAAAACCCCCCCTCTGAAGACTCACTATTAACTCATTGACAAATATTTGCAAGGTTATTTTTGTAACACTTGAAAAGTCAAATCTAAAATTGAGGTTTTAGATTTCAAAATAAAAAACTAAGAAAACATTGTAAACTATTCTATCCTCACTTATATGTTGTAACGTTGCTTGGAAAGAGGAAAGTGTCCTTAACTCAGCATAACAATTCTGTCCTTCTGCCTTTTGCAGGTTCGACTCCATCTCCCTTCCCCTGTAATCCGTTGATAATGCGTTTCCCCAGCGGGACAGTGTCCGCCCCCTCCCCCTCCTCTGGTCAGCTGGGGGGCCCGGTGCCGGGACCTGGACAGGGCCGCTCCTGGGAGGAGGAGCCCAAGCCTCTGCTCATGTCTCAGTACGAGACCCTGTCTGACAGCGAGTGACCGGGAACCTATCGAACCACAAGAACCTTCTAACAGTCAACCAACGCTCTGCTGCTGAAGACACACACACACACACACACACACACACACACACACACACACACACACACACACACCCACGCACACACCCACGCACACGCACACGCACACGCACACACCTGCAGACCTACCAACACCATTCCACTCTGCATTTCCTCCTTCTCCGTCGGATCATGTCCTTCTCCTAACACACAACGAGATGCAAAGCAGCGAAGAGCTGAGACACTGCTGCTCAGTGTGGGTGTGTGTGTGTGTGGGTGTGTGTGGGTGGGTGTGGGTTTGCACTTACGTGTTATGCATTCACTCCAGGACTACCCTAAAGGACAAATCACTTTTTTTTTCTCTTTATTTTTTTTTTACTTTACTACTTTTCCTCACTGGCCTTATCAATATAGACACATTAACCTGCACCTTCTGGGTGTTCCGCTCTGACGTGCTGACACTTGTTGTGGAAGGGACCCCGGGGTCGTGTTGTTGGTCTGTCGACGGCCCCTGTGGCTCAGATCTGACCTGAGAGCAGCGGCCCCCACATTGAGGACCCTCTGGAGTTCTCATGGTGTCCTCACGGTGCAGGCGGCCTGTGCTGCCACTACAAGAACACGTGCGAGGCGACGGGAGGAGAATCAACATCTCGTTTTTCTTGTTTCGGTTCTTTGTTTTGCTTCTTTAAATTCAGTCAGTCCAGTCCTGTGTTTGGAACGTGAGCTGAGACCGTTAGTACATTTTGATGGTGAACTTTTGATGGTGTCATTTTGTTGTCTATTATCTGCAATGATGTATCTTTTTTGGGGCCGGGGTGGGGGGGGACAGAGATTGTTATGCGGGGAGGGTCATATCATTGGTTTACAGGGTAAACATGCTGTTCATTGCTGATGTCGTCATTAGGGGGGAGGGGGGGGAGATCCTGAGGAACAGTAAAGGTCTGTTGATCTCAGGCAAGGGGAGAGATGATTTGCCAGACGGATGGCACTGAAACAAGTGACACTTTCTCACTGTTTTTATATTAATCATGTCTGTGTTTGTTGAACGTTTTTTGGATATTAAGCACTTAGTAGTCAGTCTGTTCACAATGGCATTTTTAAGATTCAGTTTCCTGGGACAGGTGCAAAATGGACTCAAGAACAGCGTATAAATCCCACTGTATCCTTTAATCTGTTTATTTTGGTCTTGCTACCGATATTCTTTATCGCTCCCACACTCAAAGCGACAATCACATTTTAGTGAACGAGGACTAAGCCGCTGCGAGCAGGTGCAGACCGACCTTAAAGCTGCTTAAAGGTGAACTCCTCAGCATCACTTTGGAGTTTGCCTGCATTAAAGAGAGGTGAAAAAGCCATCTTTCTACAACCCTTGGTCCATGGCGGTGTCAGCTTCAGCTGGCCTGCTGCGATCCTGTCTAGGAGCTGTTGTGACGGTCTGACCTCTGACCTTTTACTGCCTAGAGGGGGAGCTGAGACCCGACTCCTCACCCTGGCAGATTTTGTACAGTTATGAGATATTCCTAGTGTTAAGTGCCATTTATTTTACATATACAGTACTGAAGTTACCAAGTGACGCACAATTTTTCTTTGAACCCCCCATGACAGTTAATACTGTCCAAGCAGGGAATTATGATAAAGCAAAACCGGAAAGGAAAAATGTCCTCTTTTAAAAAAGAAAAATTAAAAAAAAAAACGTTTTGTGTGCATTTTTTCTTTACTTCGAAATCCATCACAGCCTTAGCTTTGAACTCTTTCACTTATTGGATTCATCTTCAAACTGATGCTGTGTCACAGCTAACCGGGCCATGTCATGCTTCAAGTGTACTTCATTGCATCTGCTTTGTTTGTATTGTTCAGAAGAAGTGGGGGGGGAGGCATTCAAAAGCATTCTGGTTGTTTTATGTAACACGAGTTGACATGTTGTCACAGTTTACTGCAGCATTGTAAAGGTCGCCCTCTGTGCAAATGATGTGTGAAATGTTTTCGGCTTGTGACTTTGCGCAACCAGGGACGAACTCTGTCCTCTGACTGAAAAACTGCAGCGATGACAGTGAGCTCGGTCAGTGGTTTAGGAAGATTTACCTCTCCATCTCTCGCTCATTTTCTCACTGTTGATTCTCACAAACGGGACTGTTAAAGGACTACCTCCTCTTCCTCCTTCATCCCACCTGCCACACCTGCAGAAAGCTCAGCCATCTTTTCGGCCTGTTTTCATTTTCTATCAAGACTGAAGGAGGGTTTTAAATTTCAGCAGGCATGGCAGAAAAACAGCCAGGCTTTGTACATTGGTTTCTGCTCGTATATCATTGATCCACTGATGAAATTGAAGAATGTGATGGTAAACAGACTAAGCCATATCCAGCTGTTCCCTAAACTGATGTCGGACTAAAACATTGTTTTTAAAAGTATACTGAAACAAATTTTAACATGCATCCATTTGGTTCATTGTTCTTACAGTTTGTATCAATTTCTGTCTCGTCACAAATCTCAAGTAATCATTCAAAACGTGAAGAGACGGAGTTCAATTCATGATGTGTTCCCTGGACTGTCAAAGGGGGGTGGGCGGGGGATCGACATAAACAGTACATTGTTCAACCATTCTGTGCATAATGATTTTTTTTTTATTATAACCCACTGTATAATAGCAAGGATTGTATATAAAACTGAAGAGATGTAAATATTTATGTGGCTTGCTTCAAGGTTGGTATTACAAAAAATTAAAAAAATTAAATAAATATTCACATGGTTAAATTCTACATGCCCACCAGCAAGCTTTGTGGATAGCAGTGTAAAATGAAAAACAAAAAAGACACTGCCTTAATGTTTAAATAAAAAGCTTATTGCCATTCATGGTCTCGGCGTCGTGTTATTTAATGCTCTGTGTTTTCTATTGGATTTCTGCAGTCACACTTTTACTTTGTCCACTTAGTCATTGTGGAACAGTCTAAATCAGGGGTGTCAAACTCAATTTCATCGTGGGCCACATTAGCATTATGGTTGCACTGAAAGGGCCGGTTGTAACTATATAAATATACATATATGAATACATAATATGTATGAAATAATGTATTATATTATTGCCTCTGCATTGGATTATTATCGGATAGGGTAATAACTTAACTAGCGGAAGTCTAGGGCAAATAATTGCGAGTCTCTTCAGTGCGCATGTCACAAAATGAGATGCATTGTGGGACATATAGTTTATGGGCAACATGCTTCTGTAATATAGGATCAAATTAGATGGACCTTTAAAAATAGGCTCAGGGCTTAACAGGTTAATCCCCGTGGGGAAATTCAGTAGTTCAGGCCTGCCTGTCTGCCTGTCTGTCCGTCCGTCTGTCTGTCTGCCTGCCTGTCTGTCTGTCTGTCTGTCTGTCCCTCTGTCTGTGTCCGTCTGTCGGGCGGTCGGTCTGTCCGTCTGGCTGGCTGGCTGGCTGGCTGGCTGGCTTAGCCCTGCAGGACATGTCAGGTACCACAAGGGGGCAGCACAAGCATAGTTGTTTGTAACGGTTATATGTTGAATGTTTTTGACACAGAATTCTGAATACTTTGCTTATTCATCTTAATTATGCCATTTTAATGTATCTCTCATCAGTGATGATGTAATAAGATGTAAACAGCCTTCTTTTCCCAATTTACATCATCGAACAGCGTCCTTATATTCAGTCTAAACCATTGAAGTTTCCTGTTTTGTTACCTCAAAACAAAAAGTGTCTTTGTTTACTAATAATCAGACTTTTTTTATTTCTGCCGGCTTGCTTTTTCCAGAGTAAAGACCTCCGAAAGTAAAGCATCTCTTAGGTAAGTGATTCCTACCTTCCTACCTTGTGTTTGGACATGAGAGAAAACACCATGTTGTGGGGATTTCTCTGTGATGTAAAGAAGAGAAAAAGCTTAATGACTGAATAATTTACTCATTCACACCATTTATTTCTTCCACCCCGATGGATGACATCACAGCATTGCTAAGCAGGCAAATACAATGTACTGTTTAAGGTTTAGCAACAAATGTATTCAACACAACAGAAGTAGGTTTTAGGAATCGCAATGTTTTATTCATTTAGGATATACATCTTTTTAAATAATTTTCTTTAATCAGAACTAGAACGATCGATTGACGTACAAAAATATAAAGAGAAATATGAAGTGCCTTGATGCCACATATACAACAGGAAAAAAATGTACAGTAACAAAATCAAATGTTAGGAAACACAAGTATCTCACATAAAAACACCAACGTATTAAACTTGACACCCACTGACTTTCTGTCATCATTCTCTGACATTTCACAGACCATCTACACATAGCAAAACTCTCTGTCATCTTTCAATAACTTTACTGTTTAGTTTAAAAAGCCATCTTCAGAATATTTTATCATCTCATCTACAGTTTTCCTTTTGAAAGAGCAGATCTGATGTTTGCTTATTACTTACTGTTCCCTCATTAAAACCCAGTACCCCTCACACAGTACTGATGCACCCCCTCCCCATAAAGCCTCCATGTATCTCCTACCCTTACACTTTCCTAGAAGGTTGTTCAAACAATAAAATAACCAAGACTGCAAGTTCAATACCTCAACTGAAATTCGGAAAAACACATTTGCAATGAAGTAAAATGGATACCTAGGAAAATTTGAGGTAAAGTCAGATGTTTCAATATTGTCCATGTTCAATAATCTAAATATATATAGAAGACAGACACAAAAAAGTCACAAAAAATGCTCAATAAACTTATATTTTACATCTTCAACAGGATGATCTGATGTGGTTTCAATATGACAATATGTTGATATCTGTAAAACAGCATTAAACGCTTGTCTGCACCAGCTATTTGTAAATTCAACCCTAAAAAGGAAGTTCGGACTAGGTGTAGATGTAAACATCGCTAAATGATGAAGGGTTCTTTGACAATAAAGTCGTTTTTAAGTAGAGATGGGTTGTTAATAGATATGTTCGCCCAGTGACTGTCAGCTGTAGCTGCTGTAGGCTACATAACATTAGCTCACTGACAAAGCTTGCTTAAATATGACCAGTTTTGAGTAACATCTATCCCGAAATATTGAAATCATTTTTTATAAATAACAACATGGCTAACATTACTTGACGTGCTGTTAACAATGTCAGACTAAAACGCCAAATACCGTTAGCTAGGTTTGCATAGTTGGATATTTCATGACACTGAAAACACATATTTATCCATGTTTACACTGATAAATAAAAGAGTATCACCTAAATTAACAATGTATTATTGTATGACCCTACAGTGACATTTCCAGAGGATTTTTGGAAAATGACTTAAAAGCTAAGACACTCATTAAGTTTTAATTATGCAAATATAATTAAGTAAATCACTAACAACTTTTCATAAACTGATGTATTTACAAATATCTGGTGCCAAATAATCACAATTGTGTTTGTCTTTTTTGAAGCTGAACCCTTGAAGCATTAAAAGCAATCAATGACAGCTGGAAATAGTTCTTGTTTTTGTGTTGTGACAGAGAAGTGTTTTAAATATTCAAACAATTCACGTCAAAATGTTTGCACTTCAGTGACGAGCCCAACCATCTGAAACCAAAGCAGTTACACTGACTGAAACAACTAAAAAACATGCACAGTCTTTGGCATTGAAATACACCTGTATATTCTCACTAACCTTGTAACCATTGATCATGTGTGTTCCTGATGAAGCAGATTCACTGAGTTTTTAAGTGTTCAACTTTTAATAAATAATGTCTAACGCTGCTTCTTTAATTCCAAACTTCATTGATTTTTGATCTGCAGCTGAACCAGCTAACAAGAACCTCTTTACCAAAACCCTTCACCCTTTCACTATCTTAATTAAAGTGTTCAAATCAAGTGTTAACAAACATTACGTTTAACAGATGTTTAATCTACGACAATAAGTGATCCACCGTGGCTGTGAAGCTACAAAGATCTGAAACCAAGTTTTCAGAGGATTTAAATATCTCCCTTTTTTCAAATATTCTCAAGGTATCAGATGTTATTGTGCTGTCTTTTAATTAGACTTTAGTTTGAATTATACAGTCAGCTCTGGGAACTTATCAAGACTTTGCAATGTGCAGTTGAGTTTAATTCAATTGTTAATTAATCTAGACAGGCTGCTGTTTTAATGTGTGTTAATTTACGCTGTACAACAAAAGCAAGCGTTTTGTCTCAGAGTGTGGAGGTCATACAAAGAGACAAACTTTGGTCCAATTTTTTCACATGCTGAAATCCCCCCACCCCCGCAATTCAAGTCCACTGGGAGGACTTTAATATAGAAAACAAGTGCAATAAAGCCATATTAGAAAGCTTTGCATTGGCGTGTCTCGGTTGGCTCGGAGCTGAAATCCACCACATCTCGACTTTTGTCTACTAACACAGTCCGTCACCTTCACTGAGGTTACATCCAACCGGAAAGGCCGCCAATTTGTCAGCCCTTGTATTAAATAAGACATTAACCATTGACAAACTGCCATAGGACAGACTCTTTTTAAAGACTGCATCAGTAGAAAGTCTAAAACATCTCAGGCGAAATGTCGATAAAGGGTTCCAACAGTTTTCTCTATGGCGAGTAAAGATGAACAGAGCAGGGTTTTTCAGGTATTACTTGAAGTATTTCCCTTTCAATATAGGCCTCCCCAAGTTCCTTGTCCTCAAAAAGAAATGATACAATCACCAGGTAGCCCTCTCCCAGTGCATTGTGGGCCCTACAGGTCCTCTGTGTAGATGATGCAGGGACTAGTATCCTCACTGGACTCCAGCTTCACCGTGGAGACGAACCAGCGGCGGGACCCCGTGGCGTTGTAGTTGAGCGTGGTGCGGTAAGTGTTCTTGGCGTGCTTCGGGTAGATGATGGTGGTGCTTCGGTAGCTGATGGGTTTCTGCCGCGGCTCCAGGTAAACTTGGGACTTGTAGCTCCTCCAGGTGCAGTTCCTCACTGCCACCACCGTCTCGCTGAAGGAGGTTGGCGTGGGAACCGGGGTGCAGTACACCTGGTCCTGGTAGTGCTTGTCCGAGTCGTACTTGACCTCGGAGTTGCATCTGTAAGGAAAGAGAGGGTGACACGTTTTTAGAAATGCAGCTAAAGTTGACCGCTAGGTGGCAGTGTTGTTAAGAGAGAAGATCAAATGTTACTTTAATAATCCCAAAGAAAATTCTTGTGCCAGATTAATACAAGAATTAAAAAATATGTGTAAAAATATAAAGTGTATAGGAAGTTATAAAAACACAAGCGAAAAATAGAAAATGTGTAGAAAAGAGTAAGACCCTTTTTTTCTTACAACATTATGACAACATGAGAATAACATCAAGGGTACAAAATGTGTGTTATGCTAATACTATCTCAGTAAGATAAGTATACTAAAATGGTTTTGCACATGATTTTGAGAGCAATATTGGCAAAGTTTTAAAAAAGTCACAGAGATGTAATATTACATATTTAGGAATAAATAAAGGTATATTTGTGTGAATGTATTACTTATAAAAAAATTAAAATAATTAGGCTCCAAATAGCAACCTCTGTCGTTATGCTTCAAAGTTCCCTTACTTGATTTCCTGCTCCGGTTTGGGGTTGACCTCGATGCTTTCTCCGAAGAACACAGGATGCATGCGGGTCTTTGGGTCTGTGCCCGTGGAGTTCAGCAGCAGGTACGGCAGCTGGGCAGAGGAAACACAAGAGTCACAATCTCACAAATACATCCATGAACTGCTGAACTGTTGGTAACAAGCCTGCCAACGTGTCCATTCGAGGAATTCTTGTTAAAAAATTGCCAGCGTGGTTGGGGGTTTCAGCCGAGCCAGAAACCCAAATAAAAACCACTTCAGTCCCCACCCTCTCCAGGAAAACCTGCTCGTGTGTGTGTGTGTGTGTGTGTGTGTGTGTGTGTGTGTGTGTGTGTGTGTGTGTGTGTGTGTGTGTGTGTGTGTGTGTGTGTGTGTGTGTGTGTGTGTGTGTGTGTGTGTGTGTGTGTGTGTGTGTGTGTGTGTGTGTGTGTGTGTGTGTGTGTGTGTGTGTGTGTGTGTGTGTGTGTGTGTGTGTATTTCGACTGAAAATAGGCTAACAGATGTTGAGGCCTACAGATGTTACAGAATACAAAACTAAAATGACTGGTGGAGATGATGCTCTCAGAAGTAAGGGGATGATGTTAAAGATTCTCATTTAGTCTGGCCAGCCTGAACAAAATGGGTTCACATCAGCAAGCATGCATGTGTGTGATGGAGACCCTCTAATACTCATGTACATCTTAAATGGCCAATATCGCAAATTATCCACGCTATTTGTATTTAGCATATTGTTTTAAAACCCTTAAACCCCTTAACCCTTAAATGGGGATAATGCTTTCCCGTATGAATAAGAATAATCTACTAAAAATCCAATAAACCAATAATGAGTACAACAAACATACCTAAGCTCCTGTTACAATCATACTACTCATGCAGGTCATGGGATACATTCAGAGTGTCTGCTCTACACAGTGTGCCACACCAGATGGGATACAGATATACTGTACTCAACTAACTGTACAGTATGAGCAGGTCTGTTTTAGCACTGACCTTTTACCCCTGAGTGTCCCCTCCGGGGCCACAGGGGGACAAACAGAGCTTTTGACATTGACCGTTTTCTTTGCATGTGTGTCTCTGAACAATCTGAATCAAGTGGCACCCCAACCACAACTCCGACACCTCTCACGTTACACACGAGAGGCTGTCACATGCTGTGGTTTGGCCACAGCAGAGCGTACATGCCTCTGCAGGGGACGAGCGAGAACAGGCCAAGGACACGGCACATCGCTGAGAGAGGCTCCTCTTACCTACCATCATCACCCACACACTATCTGAGCGCTGGAGCTGGACTTGCACAGCTGCTAGTTTTACCACCAGACTGAAAAAAAGTTAATCTGCGGCCTCTTCTCTTTTTGCTGCTGGTACTTCATGGCCTAAAAAAATGGTAGGACTTGGGATTGTCTTTACCTCCACTGCTCCGACATGGAGAGCATCCCAGGTATTTCACCACAGTGTGTTCTGGCAACTTCTGCGAAGCAAACATTAATGAATAGAGGAGAGGTCACCTCCAGACAGTGGATCCCCCAGAATGCTCGCAGAGCATAAACTCCCCTGGAAGCACATTTCTGCCCAGGAAAAACACTGTGCAGCTGAGCCACCCACACAATGTACAATGCACAATGCAGAGCTGCAGAGAGAAACGCCAACTCAAACACACTTCTCCAACTGCCTGCTGTTTGGGGAAGTGATCTGACTTTGCATCCTGGTGTTTGCAAGGACGTTAATGGAAGAGCATCGGTACCACACAGCGAGGCAGATTTAGAAAATTGTCATGAGATATGTCTCCTGTCCGTCCTCGATTTTAATCCACCGACACTTGACCGGTATCCTTGAATCCTTGAGGACATGAACACAACCTTATGCAGGTCTGACACACGACAGATAACATGGCCACACTCATTTGTTGCATGCCTCTAGTCCCTTTTGTTAGTTAAGACATTCGTAAAGACATAGTATACAAATATGTATCCCACATCTGTATACATTTGAAAACAGGGGTGCTTCACGTTTCATTTAGAAGTGAGAGGTCATCCAGCTCTTATGCAATGGTCTGCAGCCGCTCTAACAAGACCCTGCGCCCCAGAATAGAACTGGAGGATTGTTGGTAGGTGGCGTACAAAAACAACACATAAATAGA
This sequence comes from Notothenia rossii, assembly GCF_949606895.1. Classification (NCBI taxonomy): domain Eukaryota; kingdom Metazoa; phylum Chordata; class Actinopteri; order Perciformes; family Nototheniidae; genus Notothenia; species Notothenia rossii. The sequence continues at coordinate 16,607,559 of NC_136909.1, read as the reverse complement.
TTTGGAAAAGAGAAACAAGTGTATGCATCCTCATGTCCTCACAGTCATGTAACTTGACGACTTGTCTGATGAAGAGTTTTGGTTGTTTCCACACACAGCTACACTGATGGGATTAGCAACACAAGCAGCCTCTATCAGGACGGATCTTTAGAAGAAAAACACAAAGCAGAGAAGTCCTGCTAATCTGAACCTCCAGAGGATTAGAGGATCTTTCTCTTTCTCTGTTTCAGGCTCCAGCAAACCAATGTCACGCAACTCCCAGGATGCAGCGCTGCATTTCTGAGGCCTCCCTCAGACTCTTTAAAAGCCACCCCGACCTGTGCAGACATGTTCTGAAAACGTTTGAGAATGGGAGTGACCTGGAAATCATTTTCAATCAAATCAACCTTGTCACAGAAAACCACTGAGTCATTAGTAGCCATTTTAATTATTTTAAATCTTTCCATGGAAAATCATCTATTCTGTGTAGTGACATGCCTGTCCTCAGTTGAATAAGTACTAATGTTGCCTCAGGGTTACTGTTTGATGCTTCTATGTACAGACCAGTAGTCGCAGTTTCCCGATCAGATGTAATTATAGACAGAAAATAGATTCCCTATGGCTCCAAAGCCCTTTGTGCTTTTCAGAAAATAACTGAAACAAAAAAGTGCATAACTTGTGAGTTCAAGACGTTAATAATGGTTGACTGTTAAGTAAAACGTTTTTCTAAATATTTCAGCTACATGGACTTGCTGATGTCCATGGTGAGATTTGAGCTGAGACAGGCATCAAACAGGTCCAATGAATCCACACACATTTACACATAAGAGGTTATTATTCATTTTCCAGATGAATCCAAAATAATCTACTGCAACTACATTGTTTTCAATATTCATTAAAATGCTAATAGTTTTCTAGCTTTTTGGATTCATTGCTTGGTCGGAGAATTCTGAAACATATCCATTCCAGTTTTTCAGTCTTTAAATGTTTGATTTGTCAATCCAAAACCCAAAGATATTCACTTTGATATGATGTAAAAGCAGGACATCTTCATTTTTTAGAAGCTTAAAACAATACGATACCGGTTTAGTAACAATAAAAACATTTGCCGATTACTTTTCTACCGTTCGACTACTCATTTAGTCGACTTATATGTGCAGCTCTGATCAACTTTAGATAATCCTTTGTGCTTCCTTCAACTTTAACTCCTGTTTTCAGCTTTTCATTTTGTGACTGATGCTGGCGTTCACAGACTGAGCATGACACTTAACACTCAGGTAACTATGGGTTGGACTAGACTCACATTTCTTAAGTGCAAAACTGAAGTTTTCTAATGTATAGGCTCCCAACTTGGGTTGTGTCATTATACCAGACATGATAAATAAGTACAGAAATAAGAAGGATCATAATGTGGACGAGGGAAAGGACTATAAAAACGGTTGAATGGAATATCCTTCTCTTGTTAAAATAGCCAGGCAATCAAAAACATATGCAACATGTGAAAACATTTGCGAGCAGTGCTGCAAAGATTAGTTTGACAGGAAATAATCGCCCACTATTTTATTATCCATACAGAAATGGCATAAAAGGCTGCTTTCTCTGTATTATTAAAATGAATACCTCTGGGTTTTGTTCTGACCAAACTAAACTAAACATTTAAAGACATTATTCTACATTATTTTCTAACATATAACATTTGTAGAAGTTTCTATTGGACTTAGCTTCTCTAAATCACTCCGTTGGCCAGAACGTATCCAATAATCAACCAATTTGCCAATTTCTGTATATTTGAAGTGGTTTCAATTAAAAGTTCTTGTGGCAATTGAAACGTTTTATAAAGCTAGTTTCTGACTTTGTATGTGTTTCATTTAGATTATTCTGTTTTAGCATGCACATGTCTGTCAGTTTTAAAGGACCTTATAGTAGAAATAGACAGTCCCGATGTAAATCTGTCACAGAGCATTCGCTTAATAACATTTTTACTGTCTTGTCATAAGGCGAGGGACAGAAACCTGATTTCACGAGTCATGCTTTTAGTGTAGGCCACACACCTTCACTGAGATGAGTGAAGCAATTAAAGTGATAAAGCTTTCTGTCATCACACCGGGAGCCCCTGAAATCCTGGCAAGGACCCCCGGGAGTCCCTGGATCCCAGATTGGAAACCCAAGTGGACCTATAATGAACTCCCACACAGACCCCTAATGACACCTTGTAGTAAGGGCCCATTTTTGACTGGCTTATTGAGGGGCAGTGACATCTTCAGCGCAAGTACAAGATCAGAAGTTTGCTACTGAGGAATTTCTGACAGAGAGAGAGAGAGAGAGAGAGAGAGAGAGAGAGAGAGAGAGAGAGAGAGAAAGAGAAAGAAAGCTTCCAGATGTTATGTGAGTAAAGGACTGAAGTGAAATCTGTTTCTTGCCAAAAACTAAAAAGCTCTCAGAATTTCAGTTTCTCTCGCAGCAGCGTCATTATTTATCCATTAGGTATTTTATCCTTTAATTCAGTGAATCAATGAAGACACAAAACAGACCCAGATCACAGCTTTTTGATTACAAAATTGCTGCAAATAACACAGTAACTACAGCGATATGTTTCTTACCAGTTTGCCTTCTCTGCTTTCCTTTTTGTAATATCCATGATGGCTTTCGACGGGCGTCGTGCAGCTGCCGGAGCGCGAGTCGATCAGACCCGGGGAGAGGGAGCAGAAGGGCGGACTGGGGCTGGGGGGCAACCCCGAATCCGGACTGTCGAGCAGCCCTTCCCGGTTCTTTCCTTTCAGGCTATCATCCATCGCTTGTAAATGTAGGTGCCCCACCATTTCTGGGACGACTCAAGTCAAAAAAACACCCCGGACCAAGTTGCACTGACAAGTTGAGCGCTCCTGTCTCGGAAAGACAATCCTGGGGGAACTTCTTTTAGGAGGACTCCTGCAACCGGAGAAAAAAGGAGGAAATATGGATTTAATTAAAGCCCATACACTAGGAAAAAAAACTCCCCACAGTGATATGGATCCAGCCCTTATTTCTCCAAAACATTACTGTACCTGCGCGTCGTGAAGTAGTCTGTCCACTTTTAATTCCGAAATATATTCCAATGTACGGGAAAAACCAACCACAATCTTAAATACTAACTTCAACCTTCACACCAAAGTGTAGTTTACACTATTTATATATATCACAACTGAACAAAAACGTAATAAATCTAGCGCAAAAACAAAAAGTCGACCGTGCGTCTGGCACCGATCAGGATGAGAGCTCCTCTGCTCTGCTGAGTGTGTGTGAGAGTGTGTGAGTGAGTGAGTGTGTGTGTGCGCATGTGTGTGTGCGCATGTGTGTGTGCGCTCTGCAGTGGAGAGCTCCTTCTTAATGATCCTGCCAGGCTTTTTTTGCACCTGGATCCAGTCCAGCCCTCATGATCTGGATCACTTCCATGAACAACCGACAGGGGCGAGCACGTCCTCCCTGCTCCTGCTGCACGGTGACCTATGACGGGGACTGACTGAGTGTTGTTATAATGCCTTTGAGCAAGTTATACCATCCCTTCTGGAGCTAGGGTTTGGTTTATCTTGATAACTATAATTAACAGTTAGTTATTCATAAGTAGTAAGTAATTGGCACAACTAGTGATTTTCTAGTTGGCTATAACAGGTTTATATAAAGCTATGTTTCTTATAAACCGGTTGGTATGCATTTCATCTTGCATTTCTCACAATAAGCAGTATTAATTATACATCACTAAATTACATTTATTAGCATTTATAATGAGAAACTATCCACATTTAGATATTTCTATTTGATAATATGTCACTTCATCAGGGAACTCTATTAGTTACCTATTTGTTAATCGGTAGAAGTTAGTAATCACTGTTGAATACTTCCAATACCAATAACTATTACTATTCATAATTAGCATTATGTTTCTGATTAGTGGCACCTCTATTCCTCTTGTTGTGTATTTATGGGACAATATTGGTAAATTCTATGTCAATATAATCAAATTTTCTGCCAGTAAATATTACCTTTTATCTCACGTTACCTACGAGTCATACTTTCTGTTTACAGCCTTTTAAACTAAAGAAATGGGAAGGGGCTGTCCAACATTTTTGTATACTGGGTTAATTTGTATTAGACTATACACATTGTGAAATGTTAAAAAAGGTAAAGTCTTTTTTGACAAAATGAATGACACTCATCATGCCAAATAGTAACTTGTCTTCCTGAGGTGTAGATCTGAGTTAAACAATCTGAAACAGCTCAATGCTTATCAAGTCTGAGAGATGAACTCAACAGCTAAAAAAGAAAGTCATCTGCATAACTGGACATTCGCATATTTTTTAAGCTTACCTATTACTTTTTTTTGAAAGCCTGGATCTCAACTCATTGCCAACATAGCAGAACACATTAGCTGAGTATCTGCAATGAGTAAAACCCTTTCCAATTTGAATGTTGTTCAGCTAAAGTTATCCGAAATGATCACAAAGTTATATAAGCGTTGTTATCCTGAGAAACTCCCCTGATGTCAATCCTTGTATAGTTTTAGTTATTTCCAGAAATGATCAGTCGGCTGCCTTTGTGGAGCAGTTTGTTTTGTTCCAGAAAATAGCTTGTCAAAGGATTATTAGAGGATCACTGAAGTTATTTTTCATAAGGCCTGGGTGTATATGTGTCTGTAACCATCTTGCCTGGTGTATTTCAGGACTGGGTGGAGTTGGGTGGGAACGCTGTGTTCATTCAGCAGCCACACACACACACACACACACACACACACACACACACACACACACACACACACACACACACACACACACACACACACACACACACACACACACACACACACACACACACACACACACACACACACACACACACACGCATTTACAGTAGAAGACCTGAGTGAACAGCATGCAGAGGAGAGATTGAATCCTTGCTGATGGCTCTCTCCACATAATGTCTGCACTCTCTGTTCATACGGTTACTCTTACCAACAGCAGCCCTGCCAAAAGGGAAATCAGAGCATAAATAAGAGTCAGTGCAGAGCAGCACAGAGCAGACTGTGTGTCTTAAGTGGTTGATTGTATCTGTGATGGTCCACCAGCTCTCCATGGTGATTACCGCAGATTGCCAGGAAATCATGCGTGATGTTTTTTCAGTTCGTATAAAAACTAAGATAACTCTGTGTTTGCCTTTGTTGTCTGAAAGATATATTTAATTGCATGCCCGTTAAGCTTGTGCAGCTGTAATCTTGTTTGCAGAGAATTGTTTTCCCTCCTCTGTGTTATTGTTTCAAAGCCGCGGCAGGAAGCTGTGGAGCGGTGCTGGGAGTTTTACTGGCATTTCCCGTGTCAGGTGTGTTTTTGTGTCATCATGTCCATCTTTAAGGGCCTGTCATGTTGATCCCGGTTGATCCTCAGGGCAATCAAGGGATTAGTGTTGAGATCTGGTAGTGATTAGCCATAAAATAGTGGGACACAGATGATGAGCGTATTTGTGGTTGTAGGCATGTCTGTGAGCATGCCGATGGGAAGAGTTGCTCAACTGCAGGCTCATTGAGGAGGGAACCAAGGGAGTTCTCAACATGATTTAAGTGGCTATTCTGACATTTAGTTTTGGTATTCGATACATACGTGTATAGGTTAATGGTTAATTACCAAATATCTGCAAAAGGGACATTTGTCTATCAGGCTAAATTGTAAATATTAGCATGCTAAACTAGTGTAGCCATTATTATACAGTATTTACTAAACTTGTTGTCGTTGTGAGTTTGTTAGCCTTCTGTTGTTAGACCACTTTGCTTAAGTACAAATCTAGATTGATGTTATGAAGACCACAAACTCAAATTAGATTCAACCATATGTAGATATATCAAAACTAAGGGCATGTCTAGATACGTCAAAACAGGCTACACATCTGTTTGTAACTTGGATGATCACATATATTGTTTAGGCACAGTGTTAGATGCCTGTTATGTTGTTACCCAATGTCTTTCCATTTAAGAAAACTGCTCACCTTTTCAAAACGTGTTTCAAAAAACACGTTTAAAACCTTAAAACCTTTTTTTCAAAGCATGTGCTGGACTACAATTATCATCCAACACAAAGTCTCTTTTTCATGTTGACATTCCCACATGGGACAACTTCATATCACACCTAGAAAGAAAATGTTTGAAACAAATATTCACCTGGGACATATTTTACGTCTATCGTCTGGTTTAAATGTTCTATGTGTCCGTGCGCATCACCTTGGTTTCACTCAATTAGCAGTATAGTCAATTTAACTCTCAGCTGGTCACAGTTTAAAGTTTAAACCAACAAACGAAACAGTCTTATTTAACTAGCTTAATGTTTTCTCCATGTGCTGTAATCCATCACAGGTTCCAGGAGATTCATTATTATTTTTTAGCAAACTGCGATTGCTGTCTGCATACCTGTTTTATCATTCTCATTCAAGTAAAGTTTCAATGACACTGTATATCAAACCTATGAACTGTCCTTTGTAGATGCAATACCTGGGACGTTATTGAACAGACATCTTTACCATTTGTTGAAGTAGCCATCCCTATTATGTGGGGGTTGATTGAAGAGTTCTGCAATCAGGAGTCGGTTCCTGAGAGCTTTGAGATCCCATGAGGCTTTGAGGCAGACACAGAGGGGGGAGGACAGCCAAAGCCGTCTGCTGATGATTCATTTTTTAGTGCTCCATCATCCTTCCCCCCTCATAGAGCAATCACACACATCCTGTTGCACACACACAAAACCTGAGGACACAAACATGTTTGTGTGCATGGAAGAAATTCACACACACACACACACACACACCCAGAGAAATAAAGACACACACATTCCTGATCTGCAGAACTTTCTGGCTCAGTTTCATTGCATTCAGAAAACGTTGCCAAGCCAGCTGTGCGGAGTGGGTCTGGAAAAGAGGCGAGGGGGGATAATACAGGTGTGTGTGTGTGTTTGTGTGTGTGTGTGTGTGTTTGTATGTGTGTGTGTGTGTGTTTGTTTGCACGCAAGAGAGCAAGTGAAACAAAAAGGCACACAGTAAGAAATAGAAATACACTCACCTTAGGAGCAATTTTTCAAGTCTGTTTTTTCAGTGTGAGGTACACATATTTTTCTGGAGGTGTGCAGTGTGTCGTGCACGTTGGCGTGTGCATGAGCCGTCTGGAATAGCTCTCAATGTAAACAAACCACAGAGAGGCCAGCCCTGGCAGTGAGCTTGTTTTGAGCCGCTGGGACGTCACTGTGGTTTCCACACACAACGCTCTTCTTCAGACTCCCAGCCAGGAACCGTCTCCATCTCACAGATAGGTGACCTTTCTCCAGTTTGCTTTTCACACAATGTACACGTAAACACTAGTCTCTTGTTCAGGGTTCACACGTGACCCTGAACACCTCTGGTCAGTTCCTCTTGGCCTGTTTTTAAAATTAGTTATGAACATGCTTTGACTCTATGACGGATGAGCCTGGCATATTTCTAAATATGCCATTTGGATCCTAGAGTTCAATCCATAATGCACCTCACGTCTCTGGAGCCTGGTTGCATCTGGTTTTAATGTGTGGAGACTCCTGCTTGGATGAAGAAGACAGTCCTCACCCTGCAGCTCCCCCTCTATCACCACCAATACTTTTTTCCTCCCTTCCCTCACAATCTATTTTACTATGAAGATAGATGGTCCAAAGCCCACCCCAATCCCAGCTTCACCAGATCATGTTAGACCTAAAAACATTTCTAAATGGCTGCCTTAAAATAATCACTGGGATAAAATGCTGATTATTACTCTTAAAAAGTCAAGTACATTTAGTCACCTGTAACCATGCTCATTAGATTATTTACTTGGCTCCTTGCCTTGGGTCAAGCCTAACATTGCTTAAAGAGTAAAAAGCAAAAGCTTGGGAGTGATCATATTAAAAACTTTTGGAAAAAGTGCAATATGCTTAACTGATAAAGTATTTCTAAGTATAAATAATTTTTTTTAAATTTTATGTCAATCCAGTTCTTCTATTCAACGGACAACTGAAATTATAAGCACATTATTGTGCACATACAACAACCCACACGTTTTTGGGTGTGTTACATGCAGGCTCATTAGAACATGTTGCACCCATAATTGACAACTACCTTTTCAATTTGACTTGCCAGTCAATCAGAGAACACCAGGCTTTTTCAAGAGGGGGTCTTCAAGAGACAGGCGCTTAAACTGAGTGTTTAAGGTAAAAGAGGTATAGTATGATGGAAAGTACGACAAATAAGAATGTGTTTTGAACCTGGGATAAAAAAGGAGTGTGATAAGTTCCCTTTTAAAGCTAGGGCTTTAAACTACCAAAATGTCAGTGTCATAACTTCTCCTCTGGATTTTATTGCACTGTGTTCCAGTTTAATTTGTACAAGTTTGTAAGAGTAAGCGTCAGAGTCTTGAGGTGACAAAGTTGTTGTTTGCATGCTTTCCACTGTGATCTCCTTACTGAATCCCCCCGAGGCTCCACAGCTGTTGGCCTTGCATGCTAGCAGCTCATCCACTCTCAGCTGTAATCAGTGATTCACCTGCACGCGCTTCCTCTGACATTTTCACTTCCTCACAGCTTTGTGTGAACAGTCAATAGGTAAACACGAAAATGGGTTTTGTTTCATGTGTAACAGCTATCTGACTGACTACCGACAGTCAGTGATGCACATTCAGTTTATGGATCTAAATATATATGTATATGTGGATCTATATTCTTCTTAAGTAAATATACAGAGATAATGAAAAACGCATGAAGCGTCACCAAAGAAGGGACTTTGTGTGCAGACAGTCAATAGTCGGTCGTTGGTTTGGGTGCATTTGGTGCATATGACTCACAGATCTGTCAGACAAATACCAGGGAGTGGGAGTGTCAACAGTATCCACCCTGAGAAAAATGAAATGTGGACAGAGATACAATCTGTGCTTTGTGTTTCGTGTCGATTCTCTGCGTTATTTATTGACTAAACAAGGTGGTCACAGGGAGAGCCAGGCTCAGCAGGGGAGCAAACACAGCCATGTGAGCTAGTCAATGAAGACAAGAAAGGGTCACGGTAGGGGTAGAGGACCAAGAGATAAGAGCTGTTTATGTTTCTTGTCCCATTCATCTCCATTGAGAGGCATTCATCTCTGAACTTAGAGACAAAAGGCCATGCCCTTTGCCTTGCTCTCCCTGCCTTTAAAGCATAAACAAGTCCCACTCCCAAGAGCCTGCCTGTTCGCTCAGAGTGTTTGCTCAGGTTTGTGGTTTGGGTTGGAGTGTTAAAGCTACACAGGTAGTTCAAGGCACAAAATCAAATTTGAGATCAATGTCAACGTGACGGCAGCTCACCACAGTAACATGATATTTATTACCCTGTCATTACACCAAAGTGATTCATTCCACGTTGTAGGAAAAACAAACAAGCTGTGACTTCCTCTTCAGAGTCAAAGGGATTTATTCTCAACAATATTTGTTTCACCATCTAACTTCCTCTCTGTGGAGTCTCCTCTTCCGTGTGGGATATCAACATCTTTGGCTGGTTGATTCACCAAACCTGCATCTCAAAGTGATTTGTGTTTCACTCACAGTCATGAATTCTGATGGAGAGCAGCTCTCATCGACTAAGGTTGTGTTTCCCATGGTGCTTTGTGTTTGCCTTCATGCCTGCAGGGGTATAATGACAAGCGTGGACCACCCATGTCTGCTTTGGCCTGAATGTTATTTAAGGAATTCCCCCAGCTTCAGTGTGTGTGTGTGTGTGTGTGTGTGTGTGTGTGTGTGTGTGTGTGTGTGTGTGTGTGTGTGTGTGTGTGTGTGTGTGTGTGTGTGTGTGTGTGTGTGTGTGTGTGTGTGTGTGTGTGTGTGTGTGTGTGTGTGTGTGTGTGTGTGTGCTCCAGTTTAGGTTGACAGACAGACTTACAGTAAGGTGATTATACTTTAACTGATGATTTATTAATTTGTAAGTACAAAAGTCATTTATTCAAAAGTTGATGATAATATTACATAATAATATTGTAATAATAATAACAAATAATAATATTTGCAACAATAATGATAATAACAATAATAATAATATTAATCATCATCTTGATATTATGTTTGATTATAATTTCAATAAAGTGTGTAGAAAATGTCCATGCATAATTTACTAAAGCTTTATAAGCAGTTATTTTTAATAATATGAATATCTAAATAAAAGATGCAAATATAGCCAAATTCCATTTTACTTTGTTTATAATTTATTTATTAAGTGATTGTACACATATACAAATCATGTGTAGGTTAAATGGATGTAATGCCCTTTTTGAAACGTAAGCCTATTTATTAAATATATAAATACTTCATATAATTGAATACTGCATGCATACCATTTTGTGTAATAAAGATAATATCAACAGTTTATCTATGTTCAAATTATGAACAGGCTGGTTTGAACTGTAATATAGGCATTTAAAACGAGTTATATTGTCTAGTAGTGGCTAAGCAAAGCCAATGTAAGTCAAGGTTGCGTTGAATTAGACATTTCTAAATCCGATTGCTTGCTTAGTGCACACGTCTTCACTTGTTGTACTGCTAAACGTTTCTTAAGCATTTAGCATTATGTCGTAATTGCAATGTGTAGCCGCAGTGAGAGCTGTGCAGTGAAAGTAACAACTGTTGACAGGGGTATAAACTAAGTGAACACTTCAATCACAAGAGGAGTTACATTTATATAAATACATCAAGTGACAATGACATGCTCTTATTTATGCTTACTTTTCCATTATAGGCCTTGAATTAATTTTTTATATACCAGTTTTAAAGGCTAAATAAAGCTTGGGTACAAATAAATCCTGTTTAGATGTTTACTTTTGTTGTAAAAGTACGGAGTCCACTAGGGGACATGGAGAAGAAAAAAAAAATAATGTGAAAAAAAGAATAAAAATGTTTTGCGAGATATCGCAAAACCTTTGCAAGATCTCGCAATACTTTTGCGAGATCTCGCAAAACCTATAGGTTACTTACAGTACGTAACCCCAGTTCTCAGAGTAACATGAAGTGAGATGTCTGAAAAACCAGCTCGCTGCTCCACAAATGTCTTGGATGGAAACATCCTTGAACAAAGCCCAGGATGTAGCCAGTCCACGAGTAGAATGAGCATGCAGGCCCGTTGGTGCCTGCAAACCCTGACTCGTATAAGCCAGAGCAATCGCTTCCACAATCCAGTGGGGGAGCCGTTGCCTGGTAACGGGCTTGCCCTTATGAGGGTTAGCCCAGGATACAAAGAGTTGGTCATTGCATCGAAACTCTTTTGACCTGTCCATATAGGTGCATAAAGCACGGACTGGGCACAGCAAATTTGGCAGCTGTTCCTCAGAGGAACACAGCGGCGGAGGAAATGCCTCAATGTCAATGGGGGTACATGAGCCAACCACCTTAGGTACAAAGGCAGGGTTGGGCTTCAGCAACACTCTCGTTTGCCCCGGGGCAAACTGAGTGCATGAAGGATGTACAGAGAGCACATGAATGTCACTGACTCGCTTGGCAGATGCCAGAGCCAGTAACAACACTGTCTTCAGTGACAGGTGTTTCATGTCAGCTTCTTCCAGGGGTTCAAATGGAGGTCGAGTGAGCCCATCTAAAACCACTGCCAAGTCCCATAAGGGCACCAGTGACCTGGAAACAGGGAGGAGCCTGCGAGCCCCTTTCATAAAACGGCATACCAAGGGATGTTGGCTAGCCGTCTTTCCCTTAAAGCCCACATGGCATGCAGCAATAGCAGCCAGGTACACTTTGATCGTAGAGAAAGCTCTGTGTTTATCAATTAGGTCCTGTAGAAATGATAGAATCACCCCGACAGGACATTGAAAAGAGATGTGTCCCTTTTGAAGGCACCACTCCTCAAACACCCTCCACTTACAGTCATAGAGAGACCTGGTGGAGGAAGCTCTTGCACTCTGAATCGTGTTTATCACCTTCTGAGGGAGCCCCACTGTATTCAGGTTATACCACTCACGGGCCAGGCCTATAGTGCCAAGCGCTCTGGGTGTGGGTGAAAAATCGTCCCCCCCCGCCTGAGACAGTATGTCCCTGTGTAGCGGGAGCTGCCACGGCTGCCCGCACAGCAGCTGATATATCTCTGCCAGCCAGTACATTGCAGGCCAGTGTGGAGCTATTAGGATCAGTGTGTGGCGTTGTTCTCTCACTCTGGCTAGAGCCAGGGGTGGGAACGCGTACAGGAGGACCGGAGGCCAAACGTGCGCGAGCGCGTCCACGCCTAAGGGTGCGTTTAAATCGCGCATTGAAAAGAACAGCTGACATTGAGCGTTTTCTTTTGATGCGAACAGATCCACCGCGGCCCGGCCGTAACGCAGCCACAGCTGACTCACAATTATTGGATTGGAGTCCAGTCTGCATATAGTGGTGCACCTCTGGACAGCAGATCTGCCCCGAGGTTCATCACTCCTGGTACGTGCGTCGCTCTCAGAGAGAGGAGACGTCCGCAGCTCCATAAGATCAGTTTGCGTGCCAGACTGTGTAACTGGAGAGAACGCAAACCCCCTTGGCGGTTTTTATACGATATTGTGGTCGTGTTGTCTGTCCTCACGAGGACATGATGTCCTCTGAGAAAAGGCAGAAAGCGTTTCAGGGTGAGGAAAACCGCTAAAAGCTCCAGATAATTTATGTGTGACCGTTGGAGGTCTCTGCTCCAGAGACCCCTCACAAGTCGACCTTCGTATATACCCCCCCAGCCCGTCAGACATGCGTCTGTGGTGACCACCTTCCGTGAAAGGACAGCACCCATAGGCACGCCCCGTACTAGAAAAGTCGGGTGCAGCCAGTGGCGCAGTGCCATTACGCATTTCATAGTGACCATCACTCTCCGCGCGCCATGACGGGGTCCAGTCTGAGGGCACCTACCCAGCGCTGAAACTCCCTCATGTGTAAGCGTCCCAGTCGTACCACCAGGATGGCTGACGTCATGAGCCCCAGTAACCACAGACATGATCTGAAGAGAACATATTTGCGTGGCTGGAAATGAGCGAGGCAAGCCCTGAAGGCTTTCACTCTTTCTGCTGACAGGCGGGCTGTAAAGGGCACCGAATTCAGGCATAGGCCCAGGAAGAGTACAGTCTGGGCTGGGGACAACATGCTCTTTTCTGTGTTTATTACGAAACCCAGGTCGAGCAGGTGTTTTACGAGGACATTCGTCTGCGTAATAGCCTCTTGCTCCGACTGTGCGAGAAGGAGCCAATCGTCCAGATAAGTTGCCAGGCGAATACCCTGTTGTCTTAACGGGGCTATCGCGGCTTCCGTACACCGTACAAACACTCGTGGGCTGAGAGACAGACCGAAGGGAAGTACTCTGTACTCGTAACAGACACCCTGAAAGGCGAACCTCAGATATTTCCTGTGTGGATAATATACTGGGATGTGGAAATACGCATCTTTCAGGTCGACTGATGTGAACCAATCGTTTTGGCGGACGAGACGCAACAGAGACGTGTGAGTGAGCATTCTGAATTTGTATCTTTTGAGATATTTGTTCAGAGCCCTCAAATCTAGTATAGGCCCTTGGCTTTAAGCCTGGAAACGACAATGGAAAATGATTTATTGAGAAACAAGAGTGATGACATGTGTTTGTGTGACTTAAACGAGCTTCGGAGCTTGCTGTCTTTGATCTTAAGTCCATATCCCTCATGGCGCGAACTCGAGGATGACGTTCTGACATCACTCGAGGTGGCGGGAACATGGGGGCATGGTTGCACCCCGGAAACACATGGGCATTTAACACTGGAACGTCTTTTGGAGCTGGAGAACAGGGAACTCCCAGCTCTTTTATCGAGGAGAGGAGAGGAGGCTGTCAAGGCCGCTCTTTTCTTCTTCCTCACCTGATGGCTGAAAATCTGGGCCGGCCGTGCCTGAGCGGCTGCTGCCGGAACCGGAGACTTTCTTGGCCAGCTCGTCCTCGCCTCGAGTCTGGGCCTCTGCTGTTTGGGGATCTTGAAACGGGCAGGACGTGAGGCAGCCTGAGCGAAGGACTGCCGCGGGGCCGTTGAAGGCGGCGGCTGGACCCTTCGGGGAAGACAAAGCTGGAGAGCCTCATCCTCCTTCTTTTTGGATTCACAGCGCTGTTGCATTGAAGCCAGAGCGGTGCCAAATATGCCCTCGGGAACAATAGGCATGTCCAAGACGTCCTCTTTTTCCCGGTCTGGAAGGTTTGTCAGGTTGAGCCACCTGGCTCTCTCCTGTACCACCATTATCCCCAGCGTTTTGCCCGTGGCTTGGACTGCACATCGCTGCACATGGAGGCAAATGTCCGCGATCGCTGTGATTTCGTCCCACACGGCAGGCTCAGGTTTGTTCGTCATGTCCTCGCAGAGCTCCGCCTGGTAGGCGGTCAGCAGCGAGGAGACATTGAGCGCCCTGGCGGACAAAGCTGCGGCTTTATAGGCTCGTTCGGTCATTGCTGGGGATGTCCAGGCTGGACGCAGCGCGTTGGCACACGGCCTGCAAGTCCATACAGAGGCAGGGCGAAGCTGGTGTGCTTTCGCCCGGGGGAGCGGACATCGCCTCCGGCTTGGCAGCCCGGGCAGATGAAACGAAGATGTTCTCTTCGTTTCATCTGAGTCGGATAAGAGGAACTCAGAGGCATCCTCTTCATCCTCCTCCATATAATCCAGCTCTAGGACATCCCCCGCGGGGGGAACCACGGTGAGGTCCAGTCGGGAGCCCCAGCTTGACACAGCGCAGGGCTCCGCTCTCGCCGCCGCCGGGCCCCAGCCTGACATGGCACGGGGCTCCGACACAGCGTGGGGCTCAACCTCCGCTGCGGTCGTCACCATGTCTCGATTGCCGGCCGGCGAATCAACAGACATGAAGAGGTCCTGTCCCGACAGGCTAGCTTGGTGCACTAGCCGTCGGCGGAGGCTCTTGGTGGTGAAGCGGACACAATGTCCGCCCGAACCGGGGGCATCGATAGCTTCCTGGGCGTGTTCCAGCCCAAGGCAGGACGAGCAGACCTGGTGTGAGTCCGTGCTCGAAATCTAAAACCTGCAGCCGCAGAGCCGTGTCTCCGAGCCTCCGTCTCCTCCAGTGTGAGGGAGAGAAGGGTCCATCCTCGTTAGCCGGGGTGTCGGCGTGGAGGGACAAACTAGTAACAGGTATGTTACCGTTTAAAATCAAAAATCAAAACCTCATCGTTATTCCGAAAGGAAAAAACGGGGGGCAGATTTTTTAATATTAACTGGTGTGTTAATATCTTTTATCTCCGTCTCCTCTGGTGTGAGGGAGAGAAGAATCCGTCCTCGCTCGCCGGGGTGTCGGCGTGGAGGGATAAACTAGTAACAGGTACGTTAACCTTAGAAGAAAAATCAAAACCTTACCGTTATTCCGAAAGAAAAACGGGGTGGCAGATTTCAATATTAACTGGTGTGTTAATATTCAATTCAATCTTCTTGCAAAGCAAGAGTAGCCGGCAAGCGCCCGTCGACCGAAAGTTAGCTTGTGGTTCATTTTGTGGACAGTTAAGCTAGCCCGGATACTGATATTTTGAGATGTGCTCCGAAGCGAGAACAGGTGTTTGAATGAAGCTGCGACGTAGCGCAAGCTACTTAAAGGGTGGGTGGATTCCCTGACGTAGACGTCAAGATCACCAGCCAATCAGGATTGGCGTAATGAGATTTATGCTTCTGTTTGCATACGTGTTGAGGCGCATCGAACGGAGTGTTATGAATGAGAACTTTCATTTAGCTCAATGTACTTCCTGGTCAGTTCGGCTGCTACGGCAACACAGAAACCACAACAATGAATCGATGAACCACTCGTTCATCGATTTTACTTGAGCTTGGCCTTAAATCTAAAGATATAACATCAGTGCTTGTCAATAGGCACGGGTTTCACACATAGACTGTATATATAAAGGGTTTCACATAAGTGAAGACACCTCAAGAGAACACTCAGAGCGAGGGGACATGCACGTCCCTCTGAGCTGAGTTATTGACAGATTCGAATTTCGCGGATCAATAACTAATGAACATAACGTTGTAAAAATACAAACAACATGACTTTACAATCATAGCAAGGTAGACAACGAGCTACAGAGTCGTTTTTATCAGAACAGTTCGATACGCGCCGTCATCCGAGCTAAACATCAATAATTGGTCACAATCTGCAGCTGGAGGAGGGAGAGGAGTGCTTAGGGACCGTCTACAAACTGCAACGGGTTTTTTTTCCTTCTCCATGTCCCCTAGGCGGCTCCGTATAAAAAAGAGATGCAGCTTACATGAAGTGGAATAACTAAAACAGTATGAGTAAAGGTCTTGGCAAATTCTCCTCACTCACTGGGTAACATGCTGCATGCAGCTATGTAGATCTACTATAATCATTCTCAGTGCCTCTGTCAGAAGCAATCAACATTATCATGCCTTCTGATCCTGATTTCTCTTTCTCTGTGCAGCGTGTTGAAAGACAAACCCAGTGAGAAGCGGTGCTGCATGAACAAGGGCTGGTTTTCAGGAGCGTCCCACTCCCCAGAGGTCAGGAGATCTGCACCCTGCGACGACCACGCACTTCCTGGCTCGGCTGGTTTCCACGGCTACAAACTGCCGTCCATGTGTTTCTTTCTGCACCGTCAACTCCGCACATGTGTTTCCAACTTGCTGAGTATCTTGGGTGAGACGTTGAGGAAGCCTTTTGTGTGGGGAGGTTCACTCTTGATGTTGCATAGAAACTCAGGAAGCTGGATTTATGGGAAATGTGGTCTACATTTCTGAAAACGCTGGCATGTATTGGCATTCTAAACAGATAAAAACAATGAACAATAGCCATGGTAGGACTATATTTCCTCTCACAACAAGAGATGTTGAGATGTTCTTTTTGTTGAGTTGTCACCCTTCAGTGTCATACTTTCTCTTCTGTCTCAGTTTCTTTCTTTATCACACAGTCACTCAGTTTCACCCTGTCTCATTCAGTTACTCACACTTTTTTCTGTCTGTTCATGCCCCCTACACTTTTTTTTTCCATCTTCAGTCTGACATTGCCTCTTCAATTAAGTGCTGACCTTTGAACTCTCGGAGATTGACCTCTTTCCACTGATGGACGATTCCTTCCTTGTTCTCTTCCCAGTCATGTCATGTGAAGTGGGTGGCCATATTAGGAGACATGTTAATGTCTGTATGTCCTTCTGTGGTTTCCACTTGTCAAACTTCATACCTCTTGTTTGTAATCTAACAGTGGAAGGGTACAGAGACCGTTTCTAAAACCCTGCTTTATAGTTGCAAGTAGGACTGGAAGTGTCTGGTAAAAAGCCCCACCAAGTAACAACATGAAAGGAAAGCAAATTCCTCACATTTTTTCCCATCACTTTTTTAGCTCAGGGATCTAAAGTGAAAACCTCTTCACCCTGCTGGAGAGCTTACCGGTCATTTTCACTATCTCATCCGGAATCACTTAATGTCGTTGATGGAAATCTTTTGAGACTGACTGTAAAATAATTAGAGAATTGATCATCGCTGAAAGTGCCTTAAGGCTCTTGATGATGGTAGACTTGTGAATCAGACTTGTCTGCCGTGACACACGCTGACAGAGGCTCGTGTTTTCTGCAGCCGCTGTCTGGCCCCGGGCCTCTGGGAGGATACACACACACACACACACACACACACACACACACACACACACACACACACACACACACACACACACACACACACACACACACACACACACACACACACACACACACACACACACACACATCTCTGAAGTGTTGCTCAACACAGCTGTGGGTAAACAGGCAGTGTTTAGATGCCCATGTCTCAACTTGTACACACACACACACACACACACACACACACACACACACACACACACACACACACACACACACACACACACACACACACACACACACACACACACACACACACACACACACACACACATTAGAAAGGCAACAAACCGGGAAAAACAGTGTGGGCGTAGTTGCAGTGCCACACCAAAAGCTCTTGTCAAAACTTGTTAGACTGAATACAATTGAAGTTTTTACACACAGGACATAATGATATGCACCTCTTTACCACTGGGCTTATTGCTGACAGTGGTGTGGCAGTAAGGTGATATTGGTTCATTTGTTATTTCAATTGATGCAATCTCAGAATCAGAATCAGAAGATTCTGATAAATGCAATCTCATCAAAAATATGATTTATTTTTGCATTTAACAAGGCTGTAAATGTATTGCTAATCCTGCTGAATGTTTTACATTAGTACAATGTGTTAAATTAACCAGCAGTACGTTTAACAACATAGAAAGTTTATAGTCAAAATGTCGCTATTTAAAGGTCACATGTCATGGCCATTTCCACTGATCATAATTCCATTGTTGAGGTATACTAAAATAGAAAAATACTGTGCAATTTTCCAAACTCACATTGGTTTCGCATACAGCATCTCTGTAAAGTATGTGTATTCAGCAGTATTCACTTTCTCCACTAAACGGCTCGCTGCAGCTCCCCCCCCTCCGCGATTTCCTTGTTTAGCGATACACAGCCAAACACAGCCAAACTAAACCTGAACACACACAAAGTAACAGCCGAAATAAAAACAATAAGTGTGGCTTGATATTGAGTAAGAAAAAGGTTTATAGGTTGATAAACGCTGTGAGAATGGGTCTGCAGAGAGAATTTCGCGCGATCCCAACTGTCTGTTATCAGCATGCAGCAGGGAGCAGAAATCAGCAGGGCTGCCTGCATTGAGTGTGTGTGTGTGGATTGGTCAATTGAACGTGCTTTCGTAAGCACGTACCCGGAAGAATCAAATGGATGATGATGTCATGATGACGTTTCACCAACGAGGCGTTTTGGGGAGGTATTTTCTGTTTTAGAGTTTTACTCGCTACAGGGTATAGGCCTACTTTGAGGGTTTTGACTCTGCACACCGTTTACGTGCAGAAAAACCTTCATAACACACAAGGGGACGGGTAATAACCGGAAAAGCATGACATGTGACCTTTAAGGATGAGGAAACAACTGTTTTTATATGAATTGTTCCAGCTGTTTTGATGTTGACTTTTTACCAACATCATTTCAGCATCTCACAGTTTCTCCTGAGTCCTGACTGATCCCACACTAACAGTAACTGCACATGGAGCCATTGTGATCTCTGTAAGGGATACTTTGCTGGGAGGAAAGGACACTTTGACAGCGTGGCTGCTAAATTCCCGGGTGTTGTTTCTTAACTGCAGGTCAGTCATGTGCTGCAGGTCACAACTACTGACTTGAGCTCAGTATCACATGTAGCGTGAGCGTGACTCAACATATATGTTATCTTTAATCTGTTTGTGAAACAAGATAGGTGGACTTACGTCAGCAAGTATCGACTACAAAAAAAGTAACTGAAAGGATTTGTAACTATTATGCAAAGTAATTATTTACTCCATTTATCAACCAAATGTAGTGAAATTGTACTTTAGCAATGTACTTGAGTAAATTGCTTTACACCACCGCTGACAAGTGCGCTATATTTGCTCCTTCCTGGCCCTTAATTCTAGTACACACACACCACAGTAAAAACATCTGGTAACTTAAAAAGAATATTCTGGAAATTGTATTAAACCTGGTTGAAACTTGATCCTCTGCTGTCCCGTCTAGACAAACCACTGCATTTAGTTTCCTAGAATATTATCCAATTGTGATGAAGGGAGATGCTACTGAGGCTAATTTTTGTGCGCAGGATATGAGGGTTTAAACTTGAGCTTCGGACAGGCTTTGGCAGCGAGTGTGCTCAGCTGTGTGTGGCTGGACTGAGGTCAGGTCTCAACCACTGTCCCAGCATTTTACGCTGACCCCAAGTGACCCGTGGGCGGCTTAAACAGTCAGCCAGCAGCAGAACATAACAGCTGCTGCCCCATTCAGCCTTGTTAAGCTCTCCCACAATACAGTACAACAGATCAGTAAGTACATCTACTCGAGCACTGTGCTTTATTTGTAAAGTAACGAGTAATGAAAGCTGCAATATTTCCCTATTGAATGTAGTAGGGTACAAGTAGAACGTGGGATGAATATAAAATACACAAGTAAAGTACAAATATCTCAACAATTTACTTGATGGATATTGTCCACATCTCAAATGTGAAGATTTGCATGTTCTTTATTTGAAACCCTCACTTAAGGCTCTAGGTCATTATAAAGGCATTTCTTACAATATTCACCAATTTTAGAAACCAAAAAAAGTATTAATTAGTCGCTTTCACACCAAGTACTTTGCCGTACTTAGTGCCCGGCACTTAGGCCGGCAACGCAGAAAACGATAACGGGTCCCAACCATGGTCCCAACCCAAGGTAGATCTGCAAACGAAACACTCTGGGGGGGGCAAACGGCTCCGTGTTTATGCCTATATGATCATTTCCTGATAACGTTGAAGCAATAGCCCCGCCTCTCCCCACCTCTCCTGCTCAGAGATCAGCTGCTGGGCTGTCAGAAGAGGGGGAGGAAAAGAGAGGCTCCTTTTTTTATTCTTCTATTATTATATAGAGTCGTTATCAATTTGTTTTAAAGCTCAATAAATAACAAAGAAGACCTTTGACTGGCACTTTTCAAATTTTGTCTGGAAGATTAAACTTTAACGGACATGTTAACCGGCGAAAAAAAATCTAACTGAAGCTCTGCCGCACGGTTCCCTCGTCCCTTGGAAGAGGGGGAGAGATGGGTGTTTTTCATCTGCTGGTGGACTACCGGAGAGATTTACAGCAGGAGCAAACGGAGACCCAGAGCATCCACAGCGGAGAAAAAACAGAAGGGCAACCATGCGTGGGAAGTCTTCTTCTCTGCTTTGGTGGCAGGAGTACAGCGCCACTTACAGGCCTGGCATATGTACTACAGCGTCTCCAACGCTTTTGAGCGGTCTTGTGTGAACTGACGCGTATCTGGTGCCTGTTGCGTGTGGACGGAATACTTTTTTGATAACGACTGCGGTCCGTATGCGTTTTCAAAAAAGTCTTCCGTTCACACGCATTCGGCTCAATTAACGTGTCCGTTCACACGAGACCGCTGGAAACACTGGAAACGCTGAAATACATATGCCGGTCCTGCAATTGGCGCTGCTGCCGCCACAAAATACACCAAAAGCAGCGAAGAAGACCCCAGAGCATGGTTGCCATGGTTGCCCTTCTGTTTATTCTCTGCGGTGAACGCCGTGTGCTCCTGCTGTAAATCTCTGAAAAACACCCACCTCTCCAGTCTCCACCTCTTCAAAGGGAAGAGGGAACCATGCGGCAGAGTTTCCGTAAAAAATTTTTTTCGCAGGTCAACATGTCCGTTAAAGTTTCAATCTTACGGACACAATTACAAAAGTGCCGGTCAGAGGTCTTCTTTGTTATTTATTGAGCTTTAAAACAAATTGATAACGACTCTATATAATAATATAAGAATAATAAACAGAGCCTCTCTTTTCCTCCCCCTCTTCTGACAGCCCAGCAGTTGATCTTTGAGCAGGAGACATGGGGAGAGGGAGACGTGGGAAAGGGAGGCGGGACTATTTAATCGTTTTCAGAAAATGATCGTATAGAGGCTTACATACGGAGCCGTTTGCCCCCCCAGAGTGTTCCGTTTGCAGATCTATCCACCTTGGGACCCGTTATCGTTTGCGGGGTCCGTTTCTATCGTTTTGTTACGGCCTTGTGTAAACGAAAGGGCTATACGCAAGAGAAACTATGCGGATACAACCCGTATCGTCCTCGTGTAAACGGGGTCTAAGCACAGATCGTGTTCACACCGGAATAAGATTACGCAAATGAAGCCGCTGCCGTCACTTCTTCTTCTTCTTCTGCTTTGGGTTTACTGGCAGGCCGCAAACCACTTCACGGCGTATACTGCCAACCGAAGTCCCCGGAGTTGGGGACTGGCTTCAGTAGAAGCTGCTGGGACTCCCAGCAGCTTCTACTGAAGCCTTCTGAGTAAATCGCCAGAACGCCGACACCTCCTCATCACTCCACCGCTCCCATGTTTCTCCCATCGAAATTGGTACTTTTTTCTCCCCAGGATAGTACCAACTCTCTAGCAGGCACTAAAAATGGGGGTAAAAGTTCCCGGCACTAAGTGCTCTTTTTGGTGTGAACGCAAAATATGGGGTACTAACTGTCACGATCTTAGTTTTATGTCATGGTTTTAGTTTGGTCTGTCTTGTCATGGTTTTATTTTGCAATTCTGTTCTCCCTGTGTCTTGTCTTCCTCCCTGTCGTTAGTTTCCCTGGTGTGTCTGATTGTCTGATTGTGTTCACCTGTTGCCCTTGTGTTTCTCCTTGCCCGGCTGTTTCTCGTCTCGTGATTACCCCTCCCTGTATTTAGTCTTGTCTCTTCCTGTGTTTGGTGTTGGTTCATTATTTGTCATTCATGTCTCCCTTCATGTTGGTCACAGTCACCTTTTGTTTGGATGCTACTCGTACCTGTTCATGGATTCTTGTTTTGTTCAGCTTTTGTTAGATAAAGCTCGCCTTTTGTTTCCTTTTGAAACCTGCTTCCTCCTCAATCTGCATTTGGGTCCTATTTTTCCCCAACCCTGACAGAATGAACCAAACACATATGGACCCAGCAGATGATCCATTTGAAGTGGAGTTGTATTCATTTACCTACTTGCTGGCTTGCAGCTAGGTAAATGGAGGGGAGCAACCAGTGTAAGCAAAAGAGGGCTGCCCTGGCAGAGGCGTACCAGAGGGCAACAGAGAAACCAGGGTTAGTGAAGTTCTTACCTGGCTGGATTATGGACTTCCTCCAGACATGCGTTTCCCGGCCTGCTAGCGCCAGGCATGCTAGCCCCCTGCCTGCCACAGTTCCCAACATAGCTTCTTTTGAGAACGCATTTGATGGGTCTCGTCTGGCTTTTGGAGGTCCACGGAGCCTCCAAAAGGCTCCTAAGAGAAGGAGACCCAAGTCCAGGCTACCAGCCGAGCGCCTGCAGCCATGTTTCCGACTCCAGCATGTCCTCTCTGGATGTGACTTTGCTGGCTTGACACCACCTATCAAAAAGGCCACCTTTTCCCCTCGCAAACTCTACATAGGTCTGGTTGACATTTTTCTTACCATTCCTAAATTTTTGTCTGTATGCCTCCGGAACCAATTCATATTCTTGAAGGACTGTGGTTTTCACTAAGTCATAGTCGAGGCTCTCCTCAATAGTCAGGACATTACATACTTCCTGAGCCTTACCCACGAATTTGCAATGTAATAACAGAGGCCACACTCTCTTTGGCCACTGCAGCATAATAGCGATGCGTTCAAAAGCATTAAAGTATGTATCCACCGCTGACTCTTTGAAAGGTGGGACTAATGCTATGTGCCTACTCACATCAAAACTGTCATGGGGATTTGTGTGTGATCTATGGATAGGTGTTGGACTGGATGGTAGAGCGACTCCCCGCTCTATCTCCAGAACTTTTACCCTTAGGTGCATGGCTTCCACCTCCAACTCCTTGTGTCTTAGCTCTACCTCCCTGATGCGCAGAGTCAGCTGTAGCTCCTCTACAGACATCCCAGCTTGGGAAAGCAGGCCTTGGAGTGGGGCAGACAAACCTGCGAGATCAACCATTTCATGTTTTTCCTCAAATACACCCTTCTCGACTAGTTCTGCACACAAGAGGTCTTTTAACTCTTGTTTTTTTGTTTTGGTAGGCACAAACACATCATAAAACTGTGCAATTAACACTAAATCTGCTACTGTGCAGTCATCAAGTCTCTCAATGGAAGGGTCCGTAGTAAACAATTCCAATTGATTCTCCATCGTGAATTCCAAAAAGAAAACTGTCAACCAGAGACCCAGAATGTACAAGAAAAAAAAAATAGCAATGCTTACCCGACACGACGAAAAGAACGGAAAGACCGGACGGACGAGCCCCCAATTATGTTACGCCCAAATCTAGGGGAACCTAGGCGCAGCATAAAATGTGCATTCTCTCCTCTTCTCCCACTCCCAAGAACATAGACAATGAGACAGTGAATGCCGTTTGGTACATTTAATTACCAAAGTTTTCTTTTTAACAAACAAGTGCAACAACCCACAAAACAAACAAATCTCTGAACAGAAAATCTTGCCTAACAAATAAGAAAATAAACATACAAGACTCTTACCTACACTAACATTAAACAGGAGAAAACGATTTTTTCGCACTCCTGAGTAAAGAATACAGCGTGCCTGCAAAGACAGGTAAAGTGGCTTACTTTCTTAAGTCTCCCCGCAAGGAGAGACTGACAAGGTTTACGATTAAAGTGCGAACACAGCACAACAGGACAGATACAACTGCGCAACAGTGTTGGGAGTAGGAGAAGTCGAGTCGGAGAGAGCGCCCGAGGAACTGCACGGCTGCAGTTAAATATCCTCCCGTCTCCCCAGGTGGACCAATCAGCCTGTTGAAGGTAGCTAATCAGCTAACAGGCACCACCTGCTTGCTCACACACACACACACACAGACAGAGGAGGAGGGAAAAATCTCTACACACAATACACATAACAACCAGGGTCGTAACAAGTCCCCTCTCAAGTTCCTTCTCAAGTCCCCTCTCAAGTCCCCTCTCAAGTCCCCTCTCAAGTCCCCTCTCGAGTCTCCTCTTGAGTCCCCTCTCAAGTTTCTTCTCAGGTCCCCTCTCGAGTCTCTTCTCGAGTCCCCTCTCAAGTTCCTTCTCAGGTCCCCTCTCGAGTCTCTTCTCGAGTCACCTCTCAAGTCTCTTCTCGAGTTCCCTCTCGAGTCTCCTCTCGAGTTCCCTCTCGAGTCTCCTCTCGAGCCTCCTCTCGAGCCTCCTCTCGAGTCCCCTCTCGGGTCCCTTCTCGAGTCCCCTCTCGGGTCCCTTCTCGAGTCACCTCTCGAGTCCCTTCTCGAGTCCCCTCTCGAGTCTCCTCTCGAGTCTCCTCTCGAGTCCCCTCTCAAGTTCCTTCTCAAGTCCCCTCTCAAGTTCCTTCTCAAGTCCCCTTTCAAGTCTCCTCTCGAGTTCCCTCTCGAGTTCCCTCTCAAGTCCCCTTTCAAGTCACCTTTCGAGTCCCTTCTCAAGTCCCTACCCAATGTCCTGTGCCGTTGGAGGTCCCGCGGACTACTCTTCTGCCGGGGGTCCTGCCAACCCTATGTCCTGTGCCGTTGGAGGCCCCGCCGACTACTCTTCTGCCAGGGGTCCTGCCAACCCTATATCCTGTCCCGTTGGGGGTCCCGCCGACTACTCTTCTGCCGGGGGTCCTGCCAACCCTATGTCCTGTGCCGTTGGAGGCCCCGCCGACTACTGTTCTGCCGGGGGTCCTGCCAACCCTATGTCCTGTGCCGTTGGAGGTCCAGCCGACACCTGTTTCGTTGAGGGTCCTGCCAACTCCATGTCCTGTGTCGTTGGGGGTTCAGCTGAAAGTCCTGCCAACCCCATGTCCTGTTCCGTTGGAGGTCCCGCCGTCACCTGTCTCGCCGGGGGTCCTGCCAACTCCTTGTCCTCTTCCGTGGGGGATCCTGCCGACACCTGTCCCGCCGGGGGTCCTGCCTACTCCTTGCCCTGTTGCGTTGGTGGTCCAATCGACACCAGCCCTTGCTCCATCCGGGGTCCCATTGACACCAGCCCATGTCAGGTCCAGGATCCCGTCTACACCTGTCCCACCGGCTCCGGTTCCTGTCCGGCCGACACCGGGTCCTGCCCGGCCTCCGGAGATGTCCCGTCAGCGCCTACCTACCCGTCCTCCAGAGTTGTCCCGTTGCCGCCTTCTTGCCCGTCCTTGTGTCTGGCCCCCTGAGAGCCGCTGTCTTCGCCCTTGAGCCCGGCCCCCTGAGTGCCACGGTCTTCGCCCTCGGGCCCGGCCCCCTGTCTCTTCCCGCCGCTGCCTTCGCCCTCATGCTCGGCCCCCTGAGTTCGCCCACTGTGGCCTTCGCCACTTTATGAACTCTGCCTTGCCCCCGGGCCGTCCGCCCGAGACCCCCACCACAAACTCTGCCTTGCCCCCGGGCCGTCCGCCCGAGACCCCCACAATGAACTCTGCCTTGCCCCCAGGCCATCCGCCCGAGACCCCTTCCTGGTCCTCTGCCGTGCCCCTGGGCTGTCAGCCCAAACCCGTCCTCCAGACCCCCTCCACCCACCCTTTTGGCCCTAGTGGTGCGTCCCTCCTCCGGACCCCCTCACCCACCCTTCTAGAGGTTTTGGACTCTTTGTGTTTTGTATGGACGTCTGGAATTCGTCCCTTGAGGGGGGGGTTCTGTCACGATCTTAGTTTTATGTCACGGTTTTAGTTTGGTCTGTCTTGTCATGGTTTTATTTTTTTATTCTGTTCTGCCTGTGTCTTGTCTTCCTCCCTGTCGTTAGTTTCCCTGGTGTGTCTGATTGTCTGATTGTGTTCACCTGTTGCCCTTGTGTTTCTCCTTCCCTGCCCGGCTGTTTCTCGTCTTGTGATCACCCCTCCCATTTAGTCTTGTCTCTTCCTGTGTTTGGTGTTGGTTCATTATTTTGTCGTTCGTGTCTCCCTTGATGTTGGTCACAGTCACCTTTTGTTTGGATGCTACCTCGTATCTGTTCATGGATTCTTGTTTTACCTCGTACCTGGTCATGGATTCTTGTTTTGTTCAGCTTTTGTTGGATAAAGCTCGCCTTTTGAAACCTGCTTCCTCCTCAATCTGCATTTGGGTCCTATTTTTCCCCAACCCTGACACTAACGGAACTAAACGGGAAAAGTACGGGGAAAAGTACTCCGGTGTGAGCGCCTATGGATGTATACCACCTCTCTAGCAGGCACTACAAATGGGGGTAACATTTATCTGAACTAAGTACTCTTTTTGGTGTGAACGCAAAATTCCAGGCACTATCGGAACCAAACGGGAAAAGTACTCCGGTGTGAAAGCGCCTATTGTTAAAATAATTGTCTAAATATTATCTACTATTGTTACAGTTTAAGGGGAGCTTTTTCTGAATTAAATTAAATTGTTTACTTTTAGTTTTAATACTCTATCCGGAATATAACCACATACCTTTACTTGAGTAACACTTTCAATGCATGACTCTTGTTGTAACGTAGTATTTTTACAGTGTGGTCATAGTACTTTTACTTAAGTAAAATATCTGTGTACTTTCTCCACCACTGTTCATGGGTCATTTCCCTCCACAATGCTATCATATTTTAACACATCTATTAGTCCCTGAGCATCCACAGAGTAAAGCCATAATGAGATTAGTCCATATTTAAACCATAAAGAGTGTTGAATGTGGTGTCAAGTGCAACTCTACCGTTAAACTTGATGCCCTATTTGAGCGGGAGAGGAGGGATTTCGAACGATGTGTTTCTACAGTATTTGTTGCTCTGCGCTCTGAGCCAACTGGTCCATTGCTACCCCCGATCCATTTTCACAGACCGCTTTTGTCCCTCACAAAGCCCAAAATACCGCAAAGAAAATGGGCCGGGGTTGAGTTCAAACAACAGCTCGAGTTTTATGTTCAATGGAATTAGAATTGACTTTTTAAATGCCACTCTATGCGCTGCCCTACTGTAAGAACTCGGTTAATGAGTTTAATGTGCAGTTGTTGGCATGGGATGTACATTTTTGCATCTGACTGATTAAAAGTCCAAATGATTTATTGCTGCAGTGGGAGTTTGGGGTGTCATGTGGGCGTCTTATTTTGATTTGAGTTCCCCTCATCTGTGTCATCACTGTGTCAAGCATTTACCATCTTGTTGGATGTATTGTGCTTCACATGAAATATTGTATTTCAGTTGCGACTTGAAGCTACTTCCACTCCAGCGCTGCAGGCTCTTCCTGATAGACAGATTGAGAGTTATCGTGGCACTTGAGGTTTGAGATGAGAGGTTTATGTAGTCAGCACATTCCCTTTTTTCCTTTTATGACTATTCAGCATTTCTATCTTCTAGAAAAACATTCCTTTTGTTAAATCTTGGAGAAATGTTCCTGCATTATGGTACATCTACACGAAGAAATACATTTTAAAGTGCCAGATTGAGGTACACTTTTGCTTACGTGGGTCTGAGCTTTACTTCTTGTCCCTGTAAATCAACTCTTTAATTCTCAACCTGCCTGCTGCATGTAATCACAGTAAATCAGTAGCTTTCAATGGTTAGAAGGATTCGTGTAATAGGCCTTGACAGTTATATTAGAGCACAGTATTTAGGCTGTCTGGTGTTTGTGCATAATACTTTTGCAGCACTTCATTTGCATCCTCTGTGCAATTTGAAGTCCTTATGAGCATTTTTGTGGACAGGAGAAAAGGAAGTGGTGGCACTTATCTCCAGTGGTGGTCTCACCTCAGCCCTATAGAGTGGTAAGGTTTTAATCAACTGTGCATATTTCCACTCTTTTTTAATTAACTCATGTTCTGCAGTAATAATACTAATCATGAAAAATACTAACTTCAAAATGATTGGCATTGATGAATATCTCATGTCATTATTTATGTTTGACATGAATTGTATTGCTTTTGAAGTGGACACAGAAGACTTTTCAAATCCCCTCAAGCATTTTTAAGTGGTATAATTTTCGGATCACTTTCAGTTCTGATGAAACAGCGTTAACAATCTTTTAATCCAAGTCTTGACAAGAAAATGAATGAGTATGTTTCCTAAAAATGCTGGCTCTCATTTAAAGCAACAGCATTTTTTAAGATACAATGTGTGAGATGTGCCAGGATTGCAATTTTAATATTTATGTAAGAAACATTATCAAGTGAACGTGAAGAGGTTACAGTGTTGATCTGACATTGTGATCTGATATTGAAATTAGCATGCTAATTTAATACCAAATGTTCGTCAACAGGCAATAGTGAGTAAATGTAGCTCCAGTCCTCTCTTACTTACAGAAGGAAGAAGTACATCTGCCCTGACTAGCAGGTTCAAGGGCTTGCCAGTATTACATCCATAATCCCTGCAAGTTTCATCGTTTTTTTTTAAGGTCAATCCAACATTTTAAAAAACAAGAAAATGACTCGCACCATCGCCTCGTTCCAACCGCTGCAAGGAGGCTTCGTTTGCCAGGAGTAAAGCGTGGGGTAGCTGGAAGTCGAACAGTCGTTCTGTAAGGAGTTAGAAATGAGCTCCAACTGTGTGTTGCTGCCAGGGCACAGGTTGGACCCCACGCTCAGTTAGCTGCTGGAGTTTCCCCAGCTACAGTCACCTACTACAGCTTTGTCCCTGAAGTCAAACCAATTGACCATTGACCAAAACAATAAACACTATCAAAACTTCACGTTACACCAACCAAACAGAGGATGTGTTAACTTTATTTACATATTGTGTCTCCTCTGGACAAGATTTTGATTTCTGACCATGCAGCAGAGACTGGAAGATTTTACTTGAATGTAAATTACAGAGTAAAGGAACACAAAGCAATCCTTTAGCATGGTTGTATTTCCCTGTAGTCTTCCAACCCAAAGCTTGGATACAAATGTTCATATTTAAATGTGTGGTATTTGCCTTCACATGATGAACCAGATGATCGATGATCTCAATGGGATTCACCTGCATAAAGGTTTGAAATTAAATGAAATGAACCAAGGGAGACATTTGCATTGTAGCCAGCACCCACTCACTAAAACAGTCATAGCAGGAAACTGGTGAGTCAAGAGGTTTTTGAAGACACATTCTTGCCCGTCTGCTCCCTCAGCACTGAGAGGCCATAAACATGATGAAGATTTACTGCTGATGCTGATGATGGATGTATTTAAAACCACCACTCTTCCACTGCCAAGGCACTGAAATCTCTTCCTCAGGGTGCAGTTGAGTGAAGACCTTCTTGTCCGCAGTGATTTATCTGAACTGGTTTGACAATGTGATAATTGATAAGGAGCATAGCAGAGAGCATAGAGGTCGTCCTGCTTTTTCAGAGATTTTACTTATTGTGTTGCCCTCTGCTTTCACTAATTTTGCAAGTTTGTTGAAATCAATGTGACATTATCCGTTGATTTGCGGATTTGGTTGACTTGATGGACTTGATGTTCAAGTTTGGCTTTTTGCTGTTTCCATCTTGTTTTCGGCTTAACCAGAGGTGATAGTGTGGAGTCCACTATCCACACTACTACTTTATTGTAGCATTCAGTTGTACTTTGGTCCACAGTGTGGACCAAAGTACAACTGCTAAAATGCTACCTAAAAACGGTTAGGCGAACAACATTTTACAATTATTTAAGGAACTCAAAACAAACTGTGAAAGGGTAAAGTTGTTAGACAAAGAACATAATCACCCAAACAACACCATGTAAGAAACGCCTAAGCCGCACTTAAAGGTGGGGTAGGTAAGTTTGAAAAACCGGCTCGAGATACACTTTTTGTTATATTCCATGGAATGCTCTTAACATCCCGATAGGAGGGTGGCAGGAAGTGGGAGATTTTTTCCGGCTGTGTATTTTCAAATTCTAGCGCACTCGAGCTGGTTTCTCCAAAATTACCTAACCTTAATGTTGCTTTATGGTCTATTTTACTTTAAATGCGACCATACTCTACTAAATGAACATCATGGTGAGAAGTCAGGTAATTTTCTCATAGACTTTTGCGAGATGTGACTTTTCAAAATTAATTCAGGTCCAAAGCACATCTGCATTGGCTCTACTTTTCAGAGCCGGGGGGCGCTTCTTGCTTTAAACTTGCTGTAATTAGTCAAGTCTAAGATGAGTTTATAAGGTCAAAGTTCTGCTCAGAGGGAAACCTATTACTAAAACACACACCTTCCAATTATTCTGTAATTTTCAGAGCAGCATGTAGGCCTACTCTTTTTTGCGCTGACAAGAATGTTGCATGTAAGTTTTGTAATACTGGGAAAGTGATTTTCATGTACTTGGATTGTGGCTCACTGCTACGCACACATTTGATGGCGTGTGTGCACTCAAACATGCTAGCACAGGTATAAGAGTGTGGTGGCTGAGCAGATATACTTTTTTTGGTGGCTGTTCAATATGGGCTCAGAACAGTCTCATAATACACACATGCACACAGAAGGATTCAAACTTGTATTTCATGATCCGCAAAAGGATCCACACTTGTGTTTTTCAATGCACACACAAATGTGTTCTGTTTCACATGTAAATAAAATCCAAATACAGAACAAAGTTTTTAATGTGTATTTTTGATCCACACATTTGTTTTACGTTTAAAACCTCTGAACCTGCAAACACAAACCGCTTTCTGTGCACGGATCGCTGTGCATTCGTGTGTGGGTTTTTTGAGACTCCCCTGACGGTCACCTGATTCGTAATTGTAATTGTTTCTATCTATAGCCAATCAGATGTCTCCTCAATTCTAAGCCAATCACATGAGCGCGCCCCCACGAGGGTAGATTTATTGCGTTCATGACGTAGCGCTTCATGTACGCATTTTTGCGCAGTCCGGAGCTGACAGGTCCATGGAGCCTGCCTGCAGGCGCTAATCTCAGGACACCTCCACCCTCAGTACATTGCCACTTTCCGAACAGGAAATGCACGCAAATACAAGCCTTTATATTATTAAGGTTCAGCGCCACTTTCGATGAATGCTTGTGTCTACACAAGAACGGCAGGCAAAACCGTTTTAAATGTGTGTTTCCTGAATACAGCTGCCTGCTTTATTTATGTCTGTATGAAGTTGTTGTGAGTGTGGAGGGCAGCTACAGGTTAGCTTAGCCTAATCGATCAGTGCACTACGAAGCCAGTGCTAGACAGTGAACTGTCAACGGGGGGAGCCCCGCCGGTCATTATCGGCCGATATTCACTCTAAATAGTTTGATCGGTGCTCTCTATAAAGGCCGATCAGGAGAGCTGGATCTGATCGATATGGACATAAACGCGAGTGAAGTGTAACCGGACGCGAGAGAGAGATTGGATCAGCTGCTGAGTCTGACGGAGACACGCAGCTCTGCATGATCACCTGAAGCTCCCCCCTCTGTTTAGCGAGCTGACCGGACAGCGCGAAATGCGTACTGTATATAAAGTGTCATGAACGCAAGAAATCATACCCTCGTGGGGGCGCGCTCATGTGATTGGCTTAGACTGGAGGAGACATCTGAATGCATAGCGATCCGTTCACAGAAAGCGGTTTGTGTTTGCAGGTTCAGGGGATTTAAACGGAAAACAAATAAGTGTGGATCAAAAATATATAATGTAAAACTTTTTGCTGTATTTGGATTTTATTTAGATGTATATGAAACATGCATTGAAAAACACAAGTGTGGATCCGGAAATACAAGTGTGAATCCTTCTGTGTGCATGTGTGTATTATGAGACTGTTCTGAGCCCATAGTATAACACACACACACACACACACACACACACACACACACACACACACACACACACACACACACACACACACACACACACACACACACACACACACACACACACACACACACACACACACACACACACACACACACACACACACACACACACCCCTGAGCCGATGGGTGACGGTGGTGGTGTGGATAAGCATGCAGACTGTGACTCACACAACAAACGCGACACCTGCGCTGTCCAGGCCGTCACTTGTCACTGAACCACACCCGGATTTCGCAAAAACTCCGCTTCTGACGTAAATGCAGGAAAATGAATCCTGCCTCCCTGCCCCTCGAAGCACAGTTAGACCTTTCAGGCTCAACGTTTTTATGGCTGACTTCATTTCCATTTATTCATTTATCGATTTCCCCGCTAATGCATGGAAGTAAATGAGGCCTGCATTTTTCAAGGCCAAATATTTTCTCAACATATGTAGAAGTCCATTGATAGCATGTGGCTCCACTTAATGTAGACACGTAAAAAACAACAAGCAGGAAGCATTAAAGCCATGTGAGCCTGGCTGTGCAGCTCTGCGAGGGACCCACTCCTTAATCGAGTCTGTGTACTCACAGCCCAAGACAGGGGTAAAAACACTCTCCCCCCACACACACACCCATATACCTGTTGAAGCAATTGCAATTAGACATGCCTGTTCTCCATATTGGAATAATAAATACAGACCAGGGGGTACTGCGGTACTATAACTAGTTAATGCTTCTCTTTCAGCCCTCTGTGCTATATTAGAATAAACAGAAGTGGTTTGCAGGTTTGGGGAAGTTGACAGGTCCAAACAGACCTATGAAGCAGCATTCGCATATATTTATTCTAGTTTACTACAGGACTTGTTTATATATACTGTCAGAGTCAGAGTTAGACAGCTTAGATAATAACTGCAGGTTTATATTTTAAATGTATGTTGTGTGTAACCATGATTGACATTACTCTATTTTAAATGTGCTGATATAATACCACTCATGTGCTTTTCTGAGGTGGAGAAACAAATGCTTATTTGAGGTACTGTTTGACCCAGCTTTGCCAGTGGATATCAATTATTTGTGACACCTTACGTACGTCTATCTGCAAGATTCCCTCCATGGTAAACAGTCATAAAAAGCCCAGGATGTAGTTGCACTAACACAAATAGCTGACTATTTATAGCACTAATGAGAGCTGCAGGGTCACCAACAAGCCTTGAAACGCACTGTCGCCACTCGTAGAGTTATGGGACAACTTGAGGTAGAAATCAACACTGGGGGGTAATGGCATTCCTAAATAACTTACTTTGTCTTTTCCTGTTATTCTCTTTCCGTTGTCCCTTCACTTTGTAATCGTTCCTGAAACAAACATTTGCTCCTCCTATATGTAAATGTACATTTCTGATGGAGACTGAAAACCTACCTGTTTCGTTTGCACCAACAAAAAAAAAGAAATCTCATTTATGTATGTATAGCTCTTAAAAAGGTTCGGTTTATTTGAAGCCAATGCAGAAGCACTTAAAATTGTTTGGCTTATTGAAAGCTAATTTACATGGATTAGGGTTAGGGTTAGGATTTTTCTATTTTAAATTGGTATCTTCATGGTTGATTCCATTATTGTTAGTCACTTTTGATTAAAGCTAAATTAAATGTAATGTAATGAGAAATTTTCGTTACAACAAATATGTATATCATATTAATTCAGCTTGGGCCTGTTTTTAAATAAAGTAATCTGCCCTCACATTACCTTTTCCTGTGAACCACTCTGCAGATGGGATTATGAAAGTGTCAAGTCTCTCCCTCATGGTCCAAAGCTATTTTCCCAAGTAAGACATTAACTTGCCATTACCCCCCACAAACCACAATAGAGGGGAGTGTAATTTAGCAGCGCACTGATTGATTGGTGTGTTTATTTTTTAGTTTGGCCTGACAGGAATTTCAGACTTCAACTTCCAAATTCCTTGCAGATGGCCAGCAGGCCTTTTGAAGCCACTGTAATTAACCTTTGGAGGGGAATAACAAACCCCGTACACAGGGGCACTGTGGCCTGGCTCACATGCTTTGATGTGGTTCCTGTGTTTGCTCTGCCATGAACTGGATGGAGGTGAACTCTGCCAAGACCCCGGGGGTCTGCCTCCACCGACCCGCAGCAGCAGCAGCATGGAAAGAAATGTTATCGCCTTTCTGAAACATTGGCAACAGAGAGCAGAAGTCTCCCTGTTGCCTCAACTGAACCAGTGAATATCTTATCCCTTGTTGAGCTTAAACTGACTCAACACTGAGTGAAAAAATACAATGATCTGTCAGCCTCCCCCTCCTCCCTTTACCTACCTGATTTTAGATGAGCAGTTAACCCAGTACCACAATGCGAAGATTCAAAACGTTTCCCTTACTCTAATTGTTTTAATGGCCAACTAGCAACAACATTTAAACGCAAAATTGATACATTATCCCTTTATGAAGTTGGTCCGCGAAACATTTAGCAAACAGTTGCTTATTTACACATCAAGCAGACACGTAGTCATGTTGGTGAATAATTCGTTTTCTCTGTTTTAGCTAGTGCACTTTACTATTCACAACAAATAGTCACTAACTTTGTCTCTGCCAAAAAATGAGCTGAAAGCGTCAAAAAGGTAATTATTCTCTTCGTCAGGGAACAAATCAATTTGTAGGAGAAAACTAAGGGTACAACATACAGAACAAAAGAATCAATCAGAGATATGTTCTTATCATAAAATAGAAAAGATATATAACTGACTGCATGTTCTCTATTGTTTGCTATACACATATTAAGAGCAGCTTTAAATAATTTGTTAGTGGTAAATTCATCACGGCACCAAATGTGAAAATACATGCACTTTCCCATGGGTTTCATTATTGCTGCAACTTAGAAACACATACTTTTTCTCCTATTGCTTAACACAGAATGTCTTTCCATAATTGACTGAAAACCAGAGGAGGCATGTTTGACTCCTTCCAACAGTTGTGTCTGGAGGCTATTTTGGCTCTTTCCTGCAACACCGTGGTGGCTTTTAATTAGCCGGGGTTTAGTGGGGAGCTCCATCATCGACAGAGCGTGTCGAACACAACCCTGTTTCTCTGCTCATTAGACCTGACGGTGTACTGTAGCATTGCAGACACCTTAAACCAGATCTTCATTAGCACTCTGCCATTTAACAACTGTGGTGGCATGAGACCAGTCAGTCATCTCTGGACCCCCTGAAAATATGTTACAAATGTGTGAGGAGTCGATCTTATCAAACCGTTTAAATATGGATTTGCATTCTTTCCCCTGCGCAGTTTAGCTTCTTGCACAACTCTGTGTGTTAAGTTGTGTAACATAAATTATTTCAGCTCCTCACATTGGTGTTGAATTACCTCCTACAGCTTTGGGTTCTTTCTTTAAATCACTTTTAGTTTAAGTTTTTGCTTTGACATTGGTAATGTGATCTGAACATTTGATTATCTTTTTCTTTTTGAATGCCAATGTGTTTTTGAATGCCAATTTCACATCTCATAAATGAAATGGGATATTTTTTGTTCACCCATTTCTAAAGATCCTATCAGCCAGTGGCCTGAATTCTCACCCACAGTAGTTTTTTTCCCCCTTTAACAACGACTCAATGTGCATTTGAACAGGCCCAAGGAACAATGTTGGCCTTGTGAAGGCTTTCCATGCGTTTTCTGTTAAGCACGTGGCATTTCAGAGAAACAGATTCCTTTGAAAGCTTCACAATGGCAATGGATTTTGTGTGTCAAAATGTGGGCAAAGTGGAATTGGGTTCATTTTCAGAAAAAAACATACGCAGTTGGATGCAGATTTACTTGTAGACTGACATGTATGCACTTGGCTGCTTCCTTCTCCGCACCAGAAGTGTATGCATTGTGTGTGAGCAGTGGGAAGGTTTCCTCTGGCCCTGAAGTGTCGGTGGTGGTGGGTGGGAGGCCGTGGAGAGTGGTGCGGTGACTGTAAGCTGTGGACAGATCGCTGCTCCGTCCTATCTGCTGTGTAGAGCCGACATTCTGGCTCAATGGGCCATTTCAACACCTCGACACTCTATCCACAGGGGACAGCAGGCCGAGCTGCAGACCTCTCTCTCTCTTCTCCCCCACATCTCTTTACCCCTTTTTCTCTGTCTGAACACACAAATGTGCTTTCTGTTCCCGTTTATACATGTTTTTTAAAACAGTATTTTGTAGTACTTTTGACAAAAACCCCAGTCAGGGAATTATTCATAGTTGACATTTAATATTAACTTTAATATTCTGAGTGAACTACTGACACACAAACAGAATCAATGGGTGTTAATGTGTTTTTTAAAGGAAACCTGGTATCAATATAACAAGATATAAGGACAATGTATGATGTCAATTCAGAATACAAACAAGTTCTGCAACAACACGCCCAAGATCAATATGAAACAGGTTTATTAACCAATAGTTTGTTAGTCTCACTGACCAAAACACAAAATAAGGTTTGCCACAATCATTATTTTTTTTACATTGACAATGGATTACATGACGATATGTAAAGGGTTTGTTATTATTGATAAACACACACATAATGACTGCAGTTTCCCTCCACTTTACAGAGCATTTCACTTTGTTTTGCTTCATATTATGACCCTAAACTTTACCTCACAGTTCTCATTTGACAATTGTATGTATGTACTTCTTCTTCCCTTCACCAAAGTGCAAGTGCAGGTTTAGTACAAACAGAGTAGAATAATAGTAATAATGCAAATTACAAAATCATATTTATATTGCCATATCACCTGTATATAAAATAAGTTCATACAGTATGATAAGATGATAATATGTCAGTTTGGGTTTACGGCTCGATGCACGCACTAAATTAAAAAAAAATGTTGGACAACATTAATCAACCTCAAGGGCAGATTCAACAAGTGTGCTGAAGAGAAGCAAAGGCCTTGTTTTACTCATGGAGAATGACACATTGGAGAGATTTTCCACAATTTAAAAAAATACAATAGGACAATGCAAGATACTGAGCAGTATAATAATCTCATTAATGAGTCAATGAGTGTAACCAAGCCTAGCCTACAGTATGCAGGAGGAAGTATCCCAATCCAGTTATACCAACTTACTCACAATATAATATATGACACATATTAGGTCAGTTATTTCTATGAGAACTAAAGCCAGGAAAGAGTTGGGTGAAAAGAGAAGGAGTGCCCTTTTGCGTGCTATTTTATAACTCTCTGCGGGTACACGGAGGCTGGCTCCTGAGTGACTGCCCAAGGCGTTCGGTTACACGGAAGAATTTAATGTGCTGCAAGTATGTGACTGAGTGCCACCTGATGTTGTGACAGTGTGTGTCACCTTTACTGGCAGAAGGTTCGCAGAGGGTACAGGTTTTGGGGAGCATACATATAGCAGGTATGCTGGCTA
The DNA here is from genome assembly GCF_949606895.1 of Notothenia rossii. Classification (NCBI taxonomy): domain Eukaryota; kingdom Metazoa; phylum Chordata; class Actinopteri; order Perciformes; family Nototheniidae; genus Notothenia; species Notothenia rossii. Next base: position 16,569,972 of record NC_136909.1, on the reverse strand, counting down.
CTGAATAGTATTTCATAACTGTCAGTTCTGTATGTGTCTTCTTTGTGCGTTCTTTGGTTGCTTTTTATGATGCGAGTGTTAATTAAGAGAGTAGTTGTTTTGAATTTGTTTGATAAACTTAAGATCAGTTAAGATAAAAAAGATATTGCCATCTTGTCTGCAACACAATTAGCTTAAAACAAAATACATTAAAGAAATATAAAGTTGATTATTCGTATGTGTTAGCGAACAGTTACTTATTTACATATCTAGCTGACACGGTCTGACAGCTTTGATTGGAGCTGTGGTTCTAATTATATGACGAATCTAAGTCACGTGTTCACGCTTCCTTTATATCTCTTTTGGTATCGATCAAGCTTTTAAACACTCCCCTATGTTCACGGGCGTATGTGGTCAAAAATTCCCAAATCTTTTAGCGATTGTACAAATAATCAATAATAAAATGAACTTGAACAACATTGGTATAATTTTCCTTTGCAATGAATAATTATTATTCCTGACATTTCAAGTGCACATAATTCTTCTCGTGTTTCTCTGTCTTGATGATTAATGTAAATTGGTGTCATGCAAACAGAAAGTATGCCCACGCTCTGACTGTATCACTCAAGATGTAACACATTGTTAAGGTAAGCGAAGGAGCAGGTCAGATGTTCTCTATGTGACTCTGTGTGGGAGTATAACTCTGTTAAAGGCCACCGTTTTGACAGGCTGAAGGCAGTGTAGGTGGTCTGAGCAGGGCTCAGGTTCTGTACTGCTGACTTCTTATTGCATAGTCAGCAAACACGCTCTGCCCACACACATGCAAACACCACTTTATCTACACACACCCACAACAACCATCAATCTCCCCATCTGAGACACCGACATGCAGGAAAAACAAGGCCCAGTCCTTTGTGTGCTGTCTTCCCTGCCACCTCATCACTCTATTTTCTCCTATTTACCTATTCTTTTCCAGCCTATATCCCTCATTCATTGCAACCATTCCTTTTCTCTCACTCACTGCTTCCCTAATTTACCCCTGTGTGTATGACTGGAATCCACTGCATGGCTCCACTGCAACCGAATCCTTAAAGTGGGAGTAGGAAAGCGGGCAGAGTGCTCGGGGGAGGCCGGCCAGGTTTATGGGAGGTCACGCTGGAGCCCACCTAGCAATCGGGCCCCAGCGCTGATCAAACAGATGGAGATGCGCTTTGATCGTGTGCCCCTGAGGCGCTGCACCATTCAATGTCCTGCAACAAGTTCTAAAGGTACGTGAGCGTCACAAGAGGGGGGGGGTCACACTGCCTGGATCCTGACCTCCAGTCCCACCTCGGTCTTGTGACTGCAGGGCACAGGGATGGTGGTGGGCATTTGAGCCATGCCTGGAAGGTGACTCCTGGTGCCAGTGTTGGGTTTCAAGCTCAACCTACAAAGTGAGAAGCAGAGGCCATGAACCTCGCTGTCAGGGCTGTGAGTGAGATATAGGGGGGGGGGGGGGGGGGGGGGGGGGGAGAGAAAGACAGTAAACGAGAGTGACAGAGGGAGATTGGAAAGAGAAGAGAGAAAGACTGCGGAGCAGCTTCATAAACACCCCCGCCGCTTGCTATGCAAGCTGGGCATGAATGTGTTTCACCAGAGAGCTCGAGTCCTCCTCACCACTACTGACAGCCCACAAACCCAAACATAGTCATTTTTGGGAACCATGATGGTTTTTGGCACTATAACTTGAGATTTTATTTATTCTCAATTTGGTACATAACTTGTTATTAAATATAGGCTCTTTGCAAACAACTTCACCACAAGAGCTTGGGTTAGGCTGCTGTAAAGTCCTAATGATTTGCACTTGGTTGTACAACTGGCACCTTTATCACCAGCAGTGCCTCTCAAGTGAGATATTTGATAAAGAAACTCTTGATATGATCAGTGTAACACAGAAAGAAACAGTGGTCATTCTGTCATTTTAGATTTGTTGTCTTCTTTATTGCAAAGCTGCCAAATATTCTGTATGATAACAAATACTTCAGATTAAAGATCTGAGTCCCAACAGGTTGATTGAAAGTCTTGAGGTGAATCCACTACCAGCCGCCAAGCAGGAATGATAGGAATGAACTTCTCATTCGTCTTCCTGGGAAGCTGTTGGAGGAGTGATTTGGTTGACAGGATGTAGGGAATATCTTATGCAAATATATGTTCTCTTTAAAAACCTGGGTTGTTGTGTGAAGTGATCCAAAAAGAATGTTTTGTTGAGCATTATCTGTTTATTTGAGCATTAGTGTTCAACACAAAGTATAGCTAAGGGTGATTGGAACATATTTAGTTTGGCAAATATTATATATGAATATGAGTTCATGAGGGTTACATGAATGTTTGAGCCACATTTAAAGCCAAGGAAATGTCAGGGGATTGTTTAAATCATCCATCTTGTAGATTGTGAGGGATTACCATTTGTATCGGTACCTAAAAGACATTTCACTAAAAAACAAAAATGTCAACCTCATGGTGGCACTAGAAGAAGTCGGAGCATTTCAATATCTGCACAACATTTCTTGTCAACCCATCAGTCAATAATTTAGATACTTCAGATTTGTGTTAATAATATATCTACTGCATGTGGCAATGTATGCGTTTATAGTATACAAACCATCATTTATATTCTGCATGCTCTGTTGCACATAGTAAACTATTTAAATTGTGTTTACACTAAACAGTAATGAACCACAGCTTTGGTGTCCACTTGCAGACACGGAACATTGTGCTCTGATGTGTCTAGACAGGGGTAGAGTAGTAGAGGTAGTCACATGTACCATTTATAAACAGCTAGGAGACAGAGACACGATAGCGTGATACAGCACTGTTGGGCTGTTGATGACAGATTATATGTCAAGCCTGTGTCTCCGTGTCTCACACAGGGGCATTCCTGGCTCGCCCTATCACACTCCTCCCTTCACCCCTCTGTATGTTTGTTGCTGGGCCTCCCCGGTAGTTGCCAAATCAAGTAGGCTAAACTTAACTCCCAGCCTACCATGCATTTCGGACATTTATTACCACACCCTTCCTTGTCAGTGCCGCCGCCTTCTTCTCAAACACATGTGTTTCTGTGCCTGCCGCCAACCCAAACCAGGAGTCAACAGACAGGCTCCTGGAAGGCATGAGAAGTTCCGAAAATAGTGAAGGATATACAACATAAAGCTGAGAGTGAGTCCAACTAAAAATATCCTGGGTCTGAACCAACTATAGGACCAGTGGCACCGTCCAAAAATAAATGGTATTGTTAGGGGACGGCAGGGCAGTCTGATGGGTGTGGGTGGGTTCAAGTACGGGTATAGTACGTGGTTTCTTAACAACAAGTTCAGTAAAGCCACCTGACTACCAAACAGTTTGCCCTGAGACAACAGTGAAATCTGCAGCTTCTAGAGAAGATAAGCCACGTTTGATGACGTTTCCACAGCTCCTTGAAATATGAAACAGTGTGATTATCCTTCCCTGTCTTTCTGTGTGTGTGTGTGTGTGTGTGTGTGTGTGTGTGTGTGTGTGTGTGTGTGTGTGTGTGTGTGTGTGTGTGTGTGTGTGTGTGTGTGTGTGTGTGTGTGTGTGTGTGTGTGTGTGTGTGTGTGTGTGTGTGTTGGTGTGCGTGTGTGTGTATGTAAGAAAGACAAAGGCAAAGTATGTTTACATATCTCAGAGTTCTTATCAACAGTGTCGACTCAGAGGGAAACCTAATCTCACCTTGACCTTAAACCTGCCTGGGACAGCTCTGTTGAAACACACCCTCCCTAAATGTAGGTTTGACACATCGAATGTAAACATTTCTTATCTTAAGCATTACATTTTTTTAAAGGAGAAGGATCCAAAACTCCACATGTTTCCTAAATGAATCAAATCATTCCTGATGGGTACAGATGACTCTCATTCATCTCCAGTGTGTTTTTCACAACGTTATAGTATTTCAAAAGCATATTTTTCTTTTGATGGATCTGGAATAATTCAACATTTTGATGTTCACATGATTTCAATGCACTTTTCACGTTCAAAAGATTACTATCGTCTAAATGGCATGCGGCACTATTTATATGACTTGATTAGAGGGAGTTTTTGTATGAGTTTACTTTAGGTTTGGATACATACATAGATTCTCTGTCTTGCAGGAACTGGTGCGTCGTACATTTCTGGCGGCAGCAACAGCAGTATGTTTGCAATAAGTGGAACAATAAAAAGACAAAATGAAAAGCACCACACACAGAAATAAAAAAAAAGACCACTGTGGATAGCAGCTAAAACTTGACTAACTCTCTTCTTGTTTTCTTCCACATAGACAAGACAGACGAAGAGCTAACATTATTTCAAATGTCTTCAAACATACTTGTGTACACTGAGGTTTTAATTTCTGTCAAGAGTGTGCAACAGTCTGTCAGCAGAGTTTTATTTAGACTGATGTAAAGATATATTACTTGAGCTGGTGGGCAATACGAAATCAAGTGCTGATGACAGTCATGTAGTCAACCAAGACTAAGTGCTTTTCTGGGAATCTGAGCCTTTTATAGGATTGGGAGAAAGCCACTGTGCTTCCAATGAACACGTCTTCATATTTCTCTGTCAACACCAGTCTGTCCGGTCCAGCCGTGAGAGCGGACGTCCGGTGGGCCGGTCAGGCCGTGGTCATCCAGGGGCTTCATTACTTGTCTTCCACCACCGAGCAGAGGCTGCTGTACCCGGGGGGCTTCTGTGATGTTATTCTCTTGTAGTGGGAGAGTATGAAATTGTTTGGAGAAAGATTGAGAAAGGAGCAGCTGTGCAAACATGCATGTCTGCAGCTGATGGGGTGTGAGTGTTGGAGGAACTGTTGGACTATTTCTCTTTGCTACCTGAAGCTCACTGGTCTGCCGGTTGCTCTATACTGCAGATCAGGGTTTAATCTAGATTATATACAGTACAGGGAAAAGTAGACTTCCTCTAGCCATGGTCTGAGAACTGGTTGATGGTTGCCTTAATGGGAAAACTCCAGATATTGCATGTTCTTCCATGTCGCTGCAGTTTCTTGTGCAAGACAAGATAGAGTTGTGTCATACCCATTTGGATGACTGAACTCTGAAGTAAAAATCAGCAGGAAATAGAAAGTGCACAATGCATTCTGATTTATGTTTCTATATTGAACAGGATGAGTCCAGGTGCAGGACGTATGTTGAGAATCCTCAAGGCTTTCTACGGCATCTTTTTCTTCTCGCTGATTGCCAGAATAACTGTGACCACCACAGTGCACATTTTTCCTTTAATAATTACCATGCGTCTCGCAGGGATTGAGAAAATTGCTGTCATAAGTGGTACACAGACATATGCTGTTCCCTCCATGTTAAAGTAAACACAGAGGAAACTCACCCTCTTCTTTGTTTACCCTGCTTTCCAGTCGCCAAACAAATACAGCAAATTGGTCTTAATCAAAACATTGTGAAAGTGCAAATGATTTTTGAGCGCAGCCCTTTTTGTCATTACCAGTAATTTCAATTTGAAACATGTGACAGTAAGTAATGTATAGCATCTCGCTGTCCTTTAATTCTGCAACCCACAAAAAAGTTTCTCTATTTCCCCCTTTATCTCTGCCTCTCATATGTGCAGCCTCTCATTTCCCCGCGGCCATGGCCATTAATTAGCACTCTCTCATAGGAAACAGATGACTTTTAATAAATTAGGGTCATGTTTTGAATTGCTTTAATACTTCCATTCCAGTTCCTAAGCAGCAACATGAAAGCATTCCTCTGCCAGTTCAACCCAACGGCCAGAATTCACAGAGATTTGTAGAGTGGCAGGACAGCTGGGGTTGAACACACACACACACACACACACACACACACACACACACACACACACACACACACACACACACACACACACACACACACACACACACACACACACACACACACACACACACACACACACACACACTATGTTATCCTTTATGCTGTTGTGGACGAAATAAGTAGAAGTATATATACTGTAATACTGTAAAATGCTCATGTAAAAGTCTAAATGCAAAATGTTACTTAGGTAAAAGTAAAAAAGTATTAGCATCAAAACATATTTACTTTGAACCAAAAATAAAAGTACTTACTTTGCATTTTGGCCTATACGGAAGAGGATTAGGGCCACATGAAAACATTTTCTTTTTCTTTTTTGTTCTGAGAAAATAAATCCTCTTCCGGATTGGCCCATTACAGAATCATATTGAATAACTAGATTATGATTATGATTATGATTATGATTATGATTATTATTATTATTATAGAATTTAAACTATAATGCATAACTAAAGCTGTAAAATGAATGAAGTAGAGCGGAGTAAAAGTATGAAACGCATTAATGAAATACCCAGATAAACCTGAAAATTGTACTTAAGTATAATACTTTAGTGTACTTATTCATTCCACCACTGCCTTCGGGCCGCCGAAGCACACCATTTTTTACATTTTCCCATGCACAGTCCTTGTTTTGATAGCCGAGCAGCCTGATTTATCAGACACTACAGCCTGCATTTACAATAATCAGCGCCTCTATCTAAGGCACTTCCCCCAAAACCGTTTCAGCACTCAAGATTAAGCCCAGGCCCCTCTGCCATATCTTACCTTACCCCAGCTTTCCCCTGGAGTCAACTCCTTCCAGACATTTTGTGGTTTCATCTCAAGTTCTCCACTTCAGGGAGATTTTCCTGATTAGTGTCACAGAGCTCAGTGGATAAAATGGCAGGAGATTTCCCCCTTTCTTTAAAATGCCAGCCCCTGTGCAGCCAAATCCTTACGGTCCTCAATCATCTACATCTATAGGATTTGTCATGCATGGCTTGCCCTGCTTTGGTCCTAACCAGGAGGTAAACAAATGCAACTCTAATCCTACTTAAACAAGTCTTGCCCAATGTCACGCTGTGTGTATGCTCACTTTCCTAAACCTTCGTTTAACTGGAGTTGTGTGGCCTCCCATGATTTTTTCACCCTCTCTTGGCAAAGTCTGAGGCGTAAGCGTGAAACTCAGTGAAACATCTGAGTTGTTTGACGGCCTAATCAACACTGAGGGATTTATGTGACTGGATGTTCCCTTCAATGCTAAAGAAAAGCCAAAGAAACACAAATCGGTTCTCGAAAGAAGCTGACCTCCAAACCAGTGTTGTGTATTTTTAATGCATCCCATAAATCCAAGTGTTCACTTTTCCTTTCCCACCTCTTTTGGAAATCAGTGACTAATCTATCGAATAAGTCATTACCCCATTTATTTTATTTGCAATCCACTTGATTTTATAAGGTACAATTGCCGTATTAATGTCTAACTTTTTTTGGCAGCTCACAGCGTAACTAATCTGGGAATGACTCGTGTTCTGCACCCTGTGACTTTCTCTCCTTAGTAAAAGGAAAATGGCTTTTATTTTTAAAGAGCGAAACAGGCTCAAACTGAATGTGGGTACTGGCTACCTTTGCTTCATGCTTTTGCCATTTTATAATACCACACACCCTAGGGATTAGCTATAACCAGGGCCGTTTCTTCCTATAGGCGGACTATGCGGGGGCATAGGGCCCCCGTGGCCACTAAGGGGCCCCCCAAGCTGAAAGTGTTTTTTGTTTTTTTTATTCATCCGAAAAACAAAAAAAGTTTAATTCATACACACAAAGATGAACCCAATTAGTAGAAGCGGGAGGGCTGAAGCATAGTTTGTGGAAAGTAGCCCTCCCGTGCATCATCCTAATACAGCGGCATTATTGCGTAAAAAATGTATAGAAATGAAGGAGTACAAAGAAATAAAGAAAACAGGAGAAAAAATTAAATAAAAGTTAGGGCAGGAAAAACAATAAATGCAAATATATATATATATATATATACGAAAACTAGATATAGGGTCATTTTCTGCACATGTCAATAGTAGTTTCAACTATCTTTTTTTGGAAATTAAATACTATATACATATAAATGTACTTGGCAAATGAATAATATTAATAATAATATATGCATAATTGCATATAAACATTGTGAACACTTATTTTCAAGTGACCTTTTTTACATTCATATGTTCACGCTGTGGTTTGGAACTACTTTTGAATGTTATTAGGCATTTTCTTATGGAAAATGTTGTGCATAATCAGTGCTGTTTTAAGCTGTACTATCTCAACACATTTTAATAGATTGAGTTTTTTTTAATATGGGAGTTGTGTGTTCATATTTACCAACACCACAGACTATTCGTAATACTTTTTTTTGGGATGTTATTATTTTTTGTAGATTTGTTGAGTAGGCTACGTGTTTCCCCATATTTCGGAGCACTAGTAAAGGTAAGGGAGAAATGTACTGTTATAAAGAGTATCTTTTCTTCAAGAATGTTCTTAGTATGATACAAAATACCTATTGTTTTTGACAGTTTAGTCTGTACATAATTTATATCGTGCTTCCAATTGAGTTTTTCGTCAACAGTCCTAAAAATGTACATGCACCAACTTTTTCGATCTCGGTATTGCAAATCCGTATAATGCAGTCATTTCTACTCTCAGACTTTGTATTGAATAACATGTAATTTGTTTTGGCCACATTAAGGGATAATTTATTAACTGCAAACCAGTTACATAGTATTTCTAATTCTGCATTCACAATTTTAACAAGATCGCCAAGATTATGATGGGAGCAGAGAATTCAAAGTTCAGGTTCAGCCTCAATATATTTGGGGAGAATTAAAATGAGCCGTCTTTATTTGTTGACAGCCAAGCCCCCTCCTGTGCTCGCAGTGGCGTTTGTATATGTACAAAAGTGGTGGGGCACAAAAAACGTGTCTCTATTCAGATGATATTATACTTTGCTGCTTAAATTCACCACGGATAAACTGCAACTCTCTTTTAATGTACTTATTCCATCCATCCATCTTCTCCCGCTTATCCGTGGTCGGTTCGCGGAGGTAGCAGTTCCAGCAGAGAGCCCAAAACTTTCTTTTCCCTGGCCACATCAACCAGCTCTGACTGGGGGATCCCAAGGCGCTCCCAGGTCAGCGAAGAGATATAATCCCTCCACCTGGTCCTAGGTCTACCCTTTGGTCTCTTCCCAGCTGGACGTGCCTGGAACACCTCCCTAGGGAGGCGCCCAGGTGGCATCCTAACTAGGTGCCCGAACCACCTCAACTGGCTCTTTTCGACGCGAAGGAGGAGCGGTTCAACTCCGAGTCCCTCCCGGATAACCGAACTTCTCACCTTATCCCTAAGGGAGACACCAGCCACCCTGCGGAGAAAACCCATCTCGGCCGCTTGTACCCGCGATCTCGTTCTTTCGGTCATGACCCATCCTTCATGACCATAGGTGAGGGTAGGAACGAAAATGGCGCGGTAGACAGAGAGCTTTGCCTTCTGGCTCAGCTCCCTTTTCGTTACAACGGTGCGGTAAAGCGACTGCAGTACCGCTCCTGCTGCTCCGATTCTCCGACCCATCTCACGCTCCATTGTTCCCTCACTCGAGAACAAGACCCCGAGATACTTGAACTCCTTCACTTGGGGTAAGGACTCATTCCCTACTTGGAGTGGACAGTCCATCTGTTTCCTGCTGAGAACCATGGCCTCAGATTCGGAGGTGCTGATCCTCATCCCAGCCGCTTCACACTCGGTTGCGAACCGATCCAGTGAGTGCTGAAGGTCGCAGACCGATGAAGCCATCGGAACCACATCATCTGCAAAAAGCAGTGGTGCAATCCTTAGTCCACCAAACTGCAGACCCCCTCCCCCACGACTACGCCTCGAAATCCGATCCATGTATATTACAAACAGGATTGGTGACAAAGCGCAGCCTTGGCGGAGGCCAACCCTCACCTGAAATGGGTCCGACTTACTGCCGAGGACCCAGACACAGCTCTCGCTTTGGGAGTACAGAGATTGGATGGCCTTGGGTAGAGACCCCCTCACCCCATACACCTCCCACAGCGACTCCCTGGGAACCCGGTCATACGCCTTCTCCAAGTCTACAAAACACATGTAGACTGGATAAGCGTACTCCCAGGCCCCCTCCAGGATCCTTGCGAGAGTAAAAAGCTGATCCGTCGTTCCACGACCAGGACGCAACGTTGATGAGACGTGTCAACCATGACAGTCCCTCAACACCCAGAGCCTTCAGCATTTCTGGGCGGATCTCATCCACCCCCGAGGCTTTGCCACTGTGAAGTTGTTTGACGACCTCAGTGACCTCCCCCCGGGAGATTGGTGTCGATCCCCCGTCATATTCCAGCTCTGACTTTAACATAGAGGGCGGAGTTGTCGGGTTCAGGAGTTCCTCAAAGTGCTCCTTCCAACGCCCTAACACTCCATCAGTTGAGGTCAACAACGTCCCATCCTTACTGTAAACAGCTTGGATGGTTCCCTGCTTCCCCCTCCTGAGGTGTCGGACAGTTTTCCAGAACAACTTTGGTGCCGCCCGAAAGTCCTTTTCCATGTCTTCTCCGAACTTCTCCCACACCCGCTGACTTTCCCTGTTCACCCGAACTACACGTTTGGGCTTACCAGGTCTATCCAGAAGCTTCCCCCGCCACTCGACCCAACTCACCACCAGATGGTGATCAGTTGACAACTCCGCCCCTCTCTTTACCCGAGTGTCCAAAACATACGGCCTCAGGTCCGATAACGAAATCGATCATGGACCTTCTGCCTAGGGTGCTCTGGTACCACGTACACTTATGAGCATCCTTATGTTCGAACATGGTGTTTGTTATGGCCAATCCATGACTAGCATAGAAGTCCAGTAACAAACCACCACTCCGGTTCAGATCAGGGGGGCCGTTCCTCCCAATCACTCCCCTCCAAGTGTCTCCATCATTGCCCACATGTGCGTTGAAGTCTCCCAGCAAGATTAAAGAGTCCCCTTCAGGAGCCCCATACAGGACTCTTTCCAGGGTCTCCAAGAAGGCTGTATACTCTGAACTGCTGTTGGGTGCATAAGCACACACAACAGTCAGAGTTTTCCCCCCCATAACCCGCAAGCGTAGGGAGGCGACCCTCTCTTCCACTGGGGTCAACTCCAACAACGAAGCACCCAACCGGGGACTTTTGAGTATCCCCACATCCGCCCGGCGCCTCACACCTTGAGCAACTCAGGAGAAGAATAGAGTCCAACCCCTATCCAGCAGTAAGGTTCCAGAGCCAACGCTGTGCGTAGAGGTGAGCCCAACCAGATCCAACTGGTAACGCTCCACCTCCCGCACAAGCTCCGACTCCTTCCCCCCCAGAGAGGTGATGTTCCACGTCCCCAAAGCCAGCTTCTGTCGCCCGGGTCTGGTCCGTCGAGACCCTCTGCCTTCACTGCCACACTTCTGGCAGCGCACCCGACCCCATCGCTGTTTCCCGTAGGTGGTGGGCCCGCGGGATGGAGAAGCGGAGGTGTTGCCCACGTTGCCTTTTCGGGCTGTGCCCGACCGGGCTCCGTGGCAAGCCCGGCCACCAGACGCTCACCGACGAGTCCTCCTTCTGGGCCTGGGTCCAGAAGGGGACACCGGGCTTCCTCCGGGCCGGGTATCCTCACTTCTTTGTTGTTCTTTCATGAGGTCTTGTGAAGTACTTAATGTACTTATTGATTAACTTATTCATTTAAAAAGAATATTAAAAACATAAAACTAAGTTCATGCTTCCACTCTAAAGACTACATGTACCATCCTGTGCTCAGGTCTATTTTGGGTGATAATTATGACAATCACCACTGAACTCTGTATGATAACGTTGGTTGACCTTAGTGCTAGATTTTCCATAAACCCTCTTTTGTGATAAACTGACAACTTTGTTGTCCCCTAAAAATGTCATCCATCTGCTTGCTTTCAGTATGCCTTTTTACTGTCATGTTTTGTTATCGATGAATTGAAAGCCCATCAATTGTATTTAACCCCAAGCTTCCATAAGTGGGTCTTTTTTTGACCCAGTGAGGTGGTTTACTTGAAGTATCTTTGTAATTACATTTTTTTTATCATTTCATATTCCAGCTATTCCTCAAAAAACATGTTTTGGATATAATGCCATTCAAATGTGTTATTTACATTTTAAGAAATTGTAGTTTTTGTATTACTACTCCAAGCTAAAAAATGACCCGCATGCATTTTCTATGGAATCCTATGGGAAAACTTTTTTTTTCAAAATGTAAAACATTTTCTAAAATTATAAATAGTGAAAAATTAAATATAAAATATTTCTAGTGTGAACCAAAATATAATACTAAATATTATACAAGTTATTTTTCTTAACGAAAATGACAAAAATGGCATAAAAACACACATTATTCTAATACGGGTCCTTTTTTACCCACTTATGGAAGAGTATAGGGTCCAGTCACTTGTGCATCTAAGGGTTAACTGAGACTCTGTACATGCATTTCTTCAAATACTGTGGTTTTGTAATCTTTTTTTCAGTGACTTTTCAGTTTTTAAAACATGCAGCTTTGCCTTAGTAGTGTTACAGGATGTACAAAATGCATTTTTAATTTTAACAAAGGACAAACTGTTTCGCTAATAACAAAGCATTTAATTTGAGCTGAGGTATGTTTACTCTACCCTCCATGTTGGTGGGAGCTGGGAACTCCTCGCTGCTTTCTCCATAGCTGTGTGGAGAGAGCACATTCCTGAAGCCTCCTGTTCCCTGCTGCTGTGGAGGAGAGGGACTTAAACTGCTCTGCATGGCATTTT
>NC_136909.1:16494829-16552329 GCF_949606895.1 Notothenia rossii | reverse complement strand
TTGAGTGGAGTTGCATGGTGAATTGTACAAGTCAGAGAACTAAATACGCCTTTCTTCGCTGCAGGGCACAGTTTCTGGCCTTGTTTGCCTCCTCCCCCTGTCCTGCCTACCTCTCTCTCCATCCCCTGACCACTTCCTTCTGCCTTTGAAGCTGTCTTTGCTGCTGCCAGACAGGATACCCCACATCCTGAGAGAGACAGGAAGCCCCAGACACACAATCTGTGCTCCAGCAGCCTCCAGCAACCCCTTTACTCTGCTAAAAGACTTGCAACAACAAAAATTTGTTTGCAAACTATGAAACAACAGTGAACACATTATTGTCAAACTGTAGCAAAAGTACTTTATTACATGAAAGGTTCAAACAAAAAGCAGATTGAAATCAGTTCTTGGAGACGCACCTCAAATCTGTGAGGATCTCAACAGCTGACACCAATTTTCCTGAGCCTTGTTTGGGACGGGCTCGCCCATGCTTCAGTAAACACGGGCCAGACCTCCATCTGATGCAGACCTGCTAGTGGTTTTGGTTGCTGCACTGATAGGCTGCATGCAGATCAGGAATTTGGTTATTTTAGAGCTTTTTCTTCAACTCATACAAATGCACAGTCAGGGTCGGTCAAAGGATCAGCTGAGTTGAGGAGTGGCTGGCTTTTGAAAATGTAGCCAACTAATGGCAAGTTACGACCCTCCATCCTTCCAGATGTTTGACCTGTGAAGTGAAAATGTTGCTCTAAAGTGTTTTCAGTACACCTCAAAGGAAAGGTGGATCATTTCCCCTCACACCACGGATCCGAGTCAAATACAAGTGAGAAAATAACTCGGTTGTTTCAAGCTTAAGCTTTTTTTAAGGACTTTATTTTCAATGTTCACATGTATTTTGATTTTACTGCTAAATTTGATGTACAGTAGTGCAGCCTCACTCTTCACCACTGCCCAGTGTCGCAGCCACTTGGTGAAGTTGTCTATTTCATCCCGAAGTGGAACTGTGCCTATTCCCATCCGCCTGCAGTTTGAGGTCAAAGGGAGTCAACCCGAGACCTAACGCCCAACAAAAACTTCTCTGCCGCTAAAACTGTCACTTATTTTTGGACAGACATGTAGCATTCAGAGTTTTGCTTTTTAGCGATGTGAAAATGAGGAGTAGGGCAACACTAAAAATGCTTGGCCCCCTCTCAGAAAGCAAAGAGGGGGCGTCGGCAGCGGTGGTCGTTACCGTGAAGAGAATAGCTCCACAGCTCTGGACAAAATGACTGATGCTTTTCCAGCAGCGTTAGTCTAACCTGTGCCAACAGAAATCAGCTTTGCCGCCCTGTCAGCTTTCAGGTGTGGGAACCCCCTCTCTGCCAGGAAGCCATCAAATGCACTGCTGTAATTTAGATCATTAAGATGCAGTACAGAGGTCTGAGAGCTGCTGTACAGGAAGCTGGCAGGGACACCGATTCACACGCCACTCCCAGCTGAAAATGGCAAAGCTGGGGAGTGAGATGGCGGGGAGATGGCCTGAACTTAATTTAGTGCCTCATCGGGTCGGATCACAAGCTTTAAATGCTATGTTTGCGATGTCCATTTATATACCTTTGTATTTTCAGTTTGCTAGGTGCATATTCTTCACCTACACCACAATGTCTTTTTTGCAGCCAGAAGTAGCTCTTTGCGAGTGAATTTGTGGCCCAATGCATTGGCCTTAAAAAAAAAGCATTGCAAATGTCTTCTTTTCCCAGTGAGATATGGACCAACAAATGAACTGTGGTTTCCAAAAAAGGACAAAAAAACAACAAATTCTGGATCCATTTTTGTATACAGGGCCTTTTACTTTGATTTCCACCCCTTTATGGGGTGGAGAAGGCCTGTTTCATTGTGATGCACCCTTTTGTTGTTGTTTCAGATAGTACACATTTTTTCCACTTAAATAAAATTGAAGCACATGGAGTCATATCTGCTGTGTCATATGTTGCTGTGTTTGTCATGCAGTTGTGCTAATGCTATTCTGCTAGTTGTAGGAGTTAAGCTCATCATGCACTTTTGTAAAATCCAAAGCCAGGGCCTGAGTGTGTTTGTGAGCAGTGACAGGAGACATCTAGTGGCCAGTTTGGATTTTGGCAAAGATAAATTAGGTTGACTTAATACTTATAACGGTACAAGATCCTAAATTAACTTTCACTTCTCTTTCCTTTTGTTCTCTCCAGCACCCTGCCATTATGTGCACATCTTGACAATCAAAAGTCTGTGTTTACATTATATTATTTGCCAACACAAATATTTAAATGTGCCAATGTATTGGTCTTCCATAACTTTGGTTAACTCCGATAGTTAGGTGTCAAGCGTGGAGCAGCAAGGTGACATGGACGGGGAGTCAGCTCGGGACCACATGGCGGCACGTTAGCGCTCCAACATTTAATATGCTTGAATTGGCACAGGGAGTTAATGTAAGCTAACCCCAAAGTTCAGGTTTAATTAAGCTCCTGCCAGACCCCACTCTCCCTTTTCTTAAACCTGATGGTTGCCATGCCGATTGTTTCTGTCACCCATCACTCTTCCTGTGTTTTGACAAACATCTTGCTGCTAAATGTTTGATTAAAGTTGATGGTGGGTCAGCAGCAGAGACGTGGTGTGTTAGTCATAATTACAGTACAGGCGTTTTAGAAGTTTGTGTCTAATTATTTTAAATGGTACATATACTTTCCATGTGGACTTAGTACACTGGTTAAAGGTCATTAAGTGCATTCACTAATGTACTGTAGTAAAATATTATTTTGAACTACCTTTTCATTGCAATTAATCGTTTATTTGAATAGGGACAATGCACATTAATGAACACTTAAGACAAATAATGCTTCAAGTGTAAATATGCCGGATTTTAGCTTTGAGCTAATTTCCATCCGTCGTCCCTCACATACAACATATAAGAACATGACATTTATAAACATAGCACAAAATAAATACATGATATGCAAAAAGAGCAAGAGCAGTATACAAGCATTTACCACATGGCAGTACAATGTAGCAGCTACGACATATAAAGTGCAAGAGAAGATACAAGAGCTACCTAAAGTGCAAGAGGAGACCCCTGTATTAAAGTGCATTTAGCGGTGACTGCAAGTCTGTTTGTCTCTCAACCATTCTTTGAGTTGACCTTTAAAGCGATTGAGAGTGGGACAATCCCGTATCTCAGTTGGGAGGCTATGAATGAGCTGCCTTTAATGGAGAGGACATTTTGTCCAAAAGTGGTCCGTCTACGATGGACTTCACAGTCTCCTCTGGTTTCTGACCTAGTGCAGCATCCAGTGTGTTTTTTGTGGATGAAATCCCCTAAGGGAGGGGGGGCCAGTCCATGTAAACATTTATAAAAAAAGCACATTCTTTTAAAAAACGTACAATTGTCAAAACTCAAGAAATTGTGTTTTTCAAGGATGGTACAGTTGTGGTATGAATAAGGCTTTCTGTCAAACACCTTGATAGCTCTCTTGTACAGCTGTTCTACTGGTTTCAGGTTTGTGGCACAAACATTTACATTTCTTGTTGCTTAAGACTTTTACTCCAATTCATTTCAGACAGCTTTAGATACTTTGAAGATTTAGATTATTAATACAACATGTGATCAAATATTTTGTCGAAAATATTTTATCCTTGTTCTAAGTATGGCAACTCAACAGTATATATAATAAAACAAAACAACTTTACCAGCATATATATATATATAGAACATTGATTGTTCTAAAATGGCCTGCAAAAATGATTTGTGTTTAAGAATATATTGATGCTGATATGTTTATAATCGGGCGCCGTGGCCGTGGCCCAACCCCCCATTCCCCTGATAGGTGGAGAGTTGGCCCAATAGCCGTAGCGCAACTTCTGTGACGACATAAAAGTGTTCAAATCTGGATCAGTCTGTATCAGATCCGTTGCAGCCCCTTTTTAAGAGATTTGTGTATGGAGGAAAATAGAGAGGGTTTTGTTTTCTGACACTTGGTGCGTTCCCTGGAACACCGGGGACACATATTCATGTATAAAAGACGTACAAAAGTGCATTTTGCATGATAGGTCCCCTTTAAAATATAATTTTTAATGCATTACTTTTACTTGTTACTATCTGAGATCTGAGTACTTCATGAACCCCTGGACACGTGTGTGCAGGACTATGAACATACATGTGAAGTGAATCGGTGATTTCAGAAATGTGAGAACACTTGTGAAATGTACATTAACAAAAGAGGCCTTAAACCTATTAAAGCCAATGTGGCCTCTCTCCAGCGACAGAGGGCTGTCTGTTGCTCGGCCTCACGGTCTCTCTGCGCGGGACAGAGGCAGCAGGGCCAAACGCTGGAAGTGGGTCAGTGGCAGTCACACAGTGGCTGTTACACACGCATCACATGTGCACCTGTGCAAACATACAGAGGGAGGGAAAGCAGAGGGGCGCTGGAATAGTGTAACCTTCAACATTTCAATTTAAAACTCAAATAAAGGGAAACAATTTTACTCACTTTTGTGCCTAAGCCATGGTTGCAAATTGCCAAAAGACAAAAGCCATACACTGGTTTGGATACTATAGACTGACTTACTAAACAAATGATTGGATATGACTGCTATAGGTGATGGAGTATAGGTGTATTTACTTAAGAACTATACTATGGTACACATCTGAGAGACTTGTATTTGAAAAATGTCAGGTATTAATGATATCTATACTTTCTCTCTACTACATTTCAGAGGCAAATATTGTGCTTTTTACTGCTCTACATATATCTGACATTAGTTACTAGACATAGATTCTCAACACAAAATATAACTGGGATAAAGTATGATGTATGACGTAGTAAATCATTTAAAAGTATATTAAGCAGTTCAAACTAGCTCCACCTTGACCATCTGCAACATTAAGATACACATTGATGCATCAATTATATAAAATACGTGATTCTGAAATAGGTCATTCTGCATAATGAATACTTAAAGTATATTTTGATGCTAATACTTCTGTACTCAAACTTAAGTAACATTTTGAATTCAGGACTTGCATTTAATTATTGATACACTGTAGTATTACTACTATTACTAAAGTAAAAGATCAGAGTACTTCTTCCTCCAATGCGGCTGAATGAGTAAAGCATGTACAGTTCGTCATTTGTTCGACTTGCTGCAGTCTGCGGTAACTGCTGTCCTGTTTGTCTGACTCAAACAAGGACTCTCGAATGCACCAAAGCCAAGACCGCAGAGGCAATATATTTTACAGCCTTATTGCATCCAACAGTTTATGTTCTATAGCTCATTATAGTTCAGAGTATAGCTTTTTTTGACTCAGCAATCGTACAGATGAATGCAGACAGGCCGATGCCAGAGCCTGTGTGGTTTTTTTTGAGTGTATGTTTAGGCCTGTCTGGAAGGAGCAGGGTGTTATTTTATGTCAAAGGTCTCTACATTCAGGGATGCAAAACATTTCTCAGAGCAGGAGGCTTCTATTACAGCTAATAAGAGATGGAAAGAGTGGAGGAAAACTAATTATGAAAATGACATACAAGTTCACTAAAAATAAACAAGTAATACTAACTTGCTTTGAAGTGAAATCGACTTTTCAAAACACTAAAACCAAAATCATACAGGAATATGAGTTGACAGCCATATTGCCTCTGTGAGCCTCTGCAAATTCTAATGAAATTACTATTACTAACATTAAACACAAATCAAACTTATTTATTTTACTTGCTACAAAGTATTGAAAATGTAAAAAATGTTACCTGAATATGGCAACAGATAAAAAGTTATTACAATTCATCCTGAGGGGCAAAATGTGTATTAGATTTCATAGTTGTTGAGACATTTGACTCAAAACCAAAAATGTCAACTAGCTGGAGGCACAAGAGGAAGAAAAGGGGTTTCACAAAAGTTACAGTAGTAGGCTTTATTTTCCGGGAAATAACCTGTCTGTACAAGATTTATTTTCCAATGCGGTGAGCAGAACTTTGACCTGCTGGTGGCACAGAAAGGTTTGAAATACAGAGTATATGGATGCGGACCTTATTTTTATTTGGCAAATAAGCGCATGTGTGTTAATTAGGTGCAACAGTCTGTATCCTGTATTTCAAGAACCAACGTGGGAGGAAATCCAAGTCAGTCCTCAGTAAGTGTAAGAGTTTGTGCCAGTGTCTTGATTGGCACTAGTTTGTTGGGAATTTAACACCTCAGTGTGTAAATGTTTTTACAAGTTTACTCACATTGTCTGAAAGTGTGTGATCCTAAATATGAAAAGGTGGTTGCCTCGCCGTCTCTCCCCCATGTCTGTCTTATTTTCACAGCATGGGCTGTCATGTATGACCTCAAGTAAACAACTTCTTCAAAGTTTTGCTCTTTTAATGCATGGCTAAATTGCTGCAGGCCTGTAAACTTTAACAGCTGTTTGGTTGCTCATTTGCACTTTCCTGTGTGGCTCATGTTTAGAGTGGAAAATGTCCCTGACAGCTTGCCTGTTATGAATCTACTTGTGCACATAAAACCTTTCTTTATGTCTTCGGGATTTTTTTTCCATTGCTTTGGATGTAAAGGCCAGTCTCGACAGTTGTTCTCATTGAGGGAAACTTGTAAAGTAAAGTGGTTCACTAAAAGAGTTTATAACTGCAAGTTGATTAAGGATTTTTTATTTTTAAAAATACAGATCATTATGTTGCATCAATGTGATGCATTGGTTGCACCTATAAACACAAACCATCAACAGTCTGCATGGCTAATCAGCAGACGTGGACAAAGTTCTCAGATCTTTTACATTAGTCAAAGTAGTAGCAGTGTTGGAAAAAGGTTGTGCAATCAAACCTTAACTTCTATAAAAGTATAAGAGTTTCAGCAGCAAAATACTTTAAGTACAAACACGATTGTTTTAGACGACAGCCCATTTCAGAATAATATATGATTAATATTTAACAAAATATGCATGAATGTGCTAATTACTTGAATGTTGCAGCTGGTTAAACGAAAGCTTTTTGGTAAATGTACTTTATACTTTTCTAATTGGAGAGTACAAGTACGCTGCAGCAGGAAAAAAGTAAAATACAAGTATTTCAAAACTGTATTTAAGTACAGTAAATGTACTTAGTTACTGTGTACCACTGCTAATCAGGGATCAAAAAGAGACGAAGAGCAATCAAATATGTCCAACATCTACAGCATGGTGAGCGTGAATTTCTATACAGGGATCCATTCTGTGAGCTGTTTACTCTGAATCACAGTTTTAAAGGATGATGGTTTTTAACACTAACAGTAAACCCATGACTAAGCAGAAAAACAGCTAATTTCGGGCTTATTCACCTGAGCAAACAGCTGCTGAATACACAGGTTGGTGTTGGTTATTAGCTTCCCCTTCCCCAGTTTGAGAGTGAAAGGTAAATATTCCAAATTGGGATGTTGGCAGCACCTGAAAAAGTCCAGACCAGGCACCCTTCAGCCCCAGATCTGCTCAGTGCAATGAGAAATGTACCCAGTGTATACATCTAAATATAGTGAAAGTGCCAGCTGTGCACACAAATCACATCACCCTCAAATCCACAGTTTATATACTTCCACAGATCTTAAATATGCTGTCTAGTTGAAGCATTTATGCCTTGTTTATCAAAAATGTTGAAACGAGTGTGTGGTGTGTACACTTGTTGCCTCAGTTGGCACCCGCAGCCCTTCATTTTCTGTGCAGTAATAAGCGAGTTTACATGCAGTAATCATCAGAAATGCATCTGCACGGCTGCAGCAGATGTGTCCTCTCCTCCCATGACTGCTTCAGAGGAGACAGACTTACTGTGGGAAACTAAGAGAGAATAAATGAGCTTAGTCTTTTAAATGTGACCTCTCATATTCAGAGACTTGTGAAAATATGCATTCAACATGACAAATCCAACATATTTCCACTATTTCAAATCTGGTACTGCTTTACTCTGGAAAACAACAACATAATAAGGATTATTAAATTGAGAAGATATTTTTTTATTAGAATACTTTTAAAGAAGGTATCACATTATCAGCACATCTTTGTCCATGATTTAAGGTTATACAAGGTGATATAATTAGGAATTACTTTTTAAAGCTGATTTTAAAATACTATTCTCGAATACCATACTCTAGGCCCCTGCTGCACATAATACATTTGTTCTCTTAAGTTTCAAGAACCTATGCAACAGTTCAAAAATATTCTGACAAAACCAACTTCTCAGACGGACAAACAAACACACACATGCACACACAGGACAAAGTAGTAGATCGATGTTCCAGACAGGGATTTCTGTTTTATAGTCAAACTTGAGGCTTTGAATTCTTATCAAGTTCACTTTTTGGCTTAACATAATCAATTATTTGGCTTTTTGGTTATTAGTCACGTCATTGCATCTAAATGATGTCAAAGGAACAGTTAAATAAAAGTAGACTCCAGGAAAGTGTGTTAATTATTACGTTTTAGAGGGTAGCTCGGTTTGGTAACCTTTGAACTGTTTTCCCAGCTTCTAGCCTTTTTGCAAAAAGAAAAGTTAACCATTTCCTAGCTTTAGATTCATATTAACCTACAAGATTAAGGCCCTGACACACCAAGGAGTCACCAGAGAACTCGCCGATGCCAACGCCGACTGTTGCGTCGGCGTGTTCTCCTGCGTCTTGGCCATGTGTCGCACTGGAACACACCGCAAAGACTTCAGCCGAGTACGTACGAACTGCGCATGCGTGAGTGGCAATAACTCTCCTTACCAGCAGGCGGCGGTAGTGTGTATGTGTCATTAAAAACAGGCAACAACCGGAAGACAGAGAAGAAGAACAGACTACGTGTTATAAACAAACAACAAATAGCGTGTGCGTTCCATTTTCACTCTCGTCGATCGAAAACATGTTTCGTGCGGTACTGGAGCTATCAGCCATTGGAGTGTTGCTTGTGGAAGACATTCTCAAGCAACCGTTTTGCTTCTCATGCAAAACAGAGCTGAACAGCCAATCAGAGTGATTTCTTTATCCGACTGCCTGTGGCCGACGCACGGCCGATTCAACATGCGTCGGCCATGAAAGGCCAAATAAGGCGTGTCATGGCCGACGGTGCGGGACACACCAAATTGAGTTTGGGCGACAGGGCACGCTTCGTCGTCCGACTAACGAAAACGGCCGATTTTGGCCTGGTGTGTCAGGGGCTTTAAGTACACTATAGAGGTTTCTCAATACTCAAATTTCCCCTCCTCCACTCCTCGGTCCTACGGTAGTGACCCGGAAATTAATTTCAGCGCGCCATTTTGAAGGACATCTCATTTCTCTAAATGCACTTCGAGGACCGAGCATCGAGCATCGAGGAGGCTCTCTGGAGGAGCTCTAACCGAGGAGACACTGATGGGTCCTCCACGGCTCCTCCACGGATGCATTTCCGGGAACGGTGGAGACGTGACGCATGGCCGGACTTATCTCAGCCAATGACGGCTCTGCATGCATCTTCTGCATATTATTTTAGTAACTGCTTTCATCGCGACGCGATGTTTACAGTGAGAACAGCTGTGAGGTCCGTGCAGAAAGCAGAGCAGTGTGTAAAATATATATCACTCAGTATAACAGGCATATTACTCTCTGTATTTGTATGCTGTAGTTTAGTAGATATCTACAAACAAAGAGTCAACATTTTTCTAAGACCATTTAGTGCTTCACATAATAAAATACACGACGGCTGTAGCCTGATTATGCTTTAGGAGCTGTAGGTGTGTGTGGTACAGTGTGTGTGTGTGTGTTGTACAGTGCGTAGACGCGGCGGACAGACGGGTCTCAGTTGGTTTGGTGTCCTATGCTTACTTTTAATACTTGTACAACTTTTTGGCCCGTAATTTCAATTCCCCATTTCAGCGACCAGAGAGAGGGGGGGGGGATATATCCAGTCTCTGATTGTGTTACGTTATTATGAGAGTGCTCTCATACTTGTTTGATTCTGAAATTGTAGCCTATATATTTATATAAATATATATGTGTGTGTTTGTGTGTGTGTGTGTGTATATGTCCGCATCTGTAGCCTGTTATTGTCTCATTATACCGCACTGTCAATGAATTAAAAGTAAATATATATAAGTCGTCATGAACACATCTGTCCATCAGAGTGCTGCTGTGCCTCCTGTCATCATTAATGGACGTCTCTTTAAAATGACCGCTCAGAGGAGAGGAGTTCTCATTTCTCTAACCGCCTGCTGCTTCCACTCCTCTCTCCTCGGTTCCCCTCCTCAGTCCTCCGCTCGCATCTCCTGTGGGCGGCACCAAGTCTCGAGGAGAGGAGTCGAGGAGGGGAAATTTGAGTATTGAGAAACCTCTTATGTATTTGAAAACAGTCAAAGCTCAAAGAGTAGGAGTTTATGAAAAGTAATCTAGCCTATACTCTTTGGTTACATTGCATACAGGCTAATACTAAACAATTTCCCTTGATCCCCACTGTCTCTTTTCGTTCATGTCCCTCTAATTGGGAGAATAAAAAGGTCAACAATGTGCCAGATCGTAAGCAATCATACAGTACAAGAGGAAGCTAAGAAAATGGTGGACACAGCGCAGAAAAAAAGCAAATATAGCAAAGGCAAAACACCAAGAGGATAAAGCTAGTCCAAAACAAGCATACAATTATGGCTGTATCAAGACTTCTACCCATATGTTATTTACACACCACTTTATTTGGTGACAGCAGGACGTCAGGACTCCAGACTTGGTAGAGAATCAGGCTAACTGTTCCTGATGCTTCGCATCTTTATGCTAAGCTATTTGCCTTTTGATTAGGCTCAATTCTCATCACATAGACATAACAGTGGAGTTTATACTCTTGTCTATATCTCAGCAAGCAAGAAGCATTATCTTCAAAATGTCACACTTTTTTTGTCTGATTTCAAATTATTGGCAGTAGCAGTAAGTCTCAATCTAACTTGAGTGCCATACCAGAGCCCTGTGAGGCTCGGCCTTTATGTTGCGGTTGTGTAGTTTACACCTTCCATGTCACGTCGTGGCCAGACTGTGGTTTCTGTTTATTTATGTATGAAAAACGCAGGAATATATGGGCTGAATTAGAGGCCCCGCAGACCCACTCTGAGCCACCGTCAGGAGAACCAACAGAAACCCTCCATTACACCACAGCCAACATTTACAGCTCAACAAAGAAAGTCATTCAAGTTTAACCAAAAGCAAATATTTCTTAAAGAGTCATAGAAATAAATCATGGCAATTTCTTTTTTACATGTATGCTAATGTATACAATAATATAATGTGTATATAATGTGTACAGTCCTATATTTTTAGCTATGTAAAGTCAAGACAATGATAGTAAATCCTCGCTCAAACATATTGTCAGGGGGATCAGAAGGAGAAAAGTACAGTCCTTAATAAAGTATCTGCTAAAAGGAAAAAAACAACAATCCCGCTCATTGGATATGACCGCTCCTCACTACTTCAACAACATTCGAACATTCTTCAGTGGCATTAGAAAATATTTGGAGAGGGAGAGGAGAAGGAGAGAAACCCAAGACATAAACACGTGGCACTGGGAGAGCTAACAGGCACCGGACGACAACCTGCCAACAGGAGCTGTGGCTTCCAGGAATGTGCACAAACACCACCTCTTGCCCTCAGTGCTTCCATTTGCTCTTTCCGTCTGCTCAGCTGCAATTTGCAGACTTTTAAAAGTGGTATTCTTAAGGTGGAAACTGCTAATTGCACATATTGAGTTCCAATGTATGCCATGCGTTTTTTGTGTGTTAAAAAGCCAACATCAACTTTGGGTTTAATGTGTCTCAATGCACACAGCTGATCCTCAAGGAAGTAGTACCAGCCAAAAGTACTGGCACATAGACCAATTATTTTGTGCTTTTACACTGATTACACTTGCAAGATACTATAACTGTGACTATGTTGCTGGTAGGCAACCTACACACTAAGCCAGGCCATGTTTTAGTCTTTGTGCCAAGCTAAACTTTAAAGGGACAGTTCAGAAAACATTTACATGCTGGGTTCAAACTGGACATGAAAGCACTTTGCTATTTCAATTGTCACTTGAGCAGTAGCCTGGTTGTTCGCACCAGAAGTGCAGAGCCCTTCCTGATCTCACCTGACCTAGCTCACATTACAGTTCAGCGAATTAGGACAAAAATAATGTAACAAGGTCAGTGGATAATCTTTAGTTAGCAGCAGGTCATGATTTCGGATAAAAAAGTTATTGCTGTTGAGTTTTCAGATATATTTTTGCAAACTGAATGCAATCTAATTACAATATATTCCAGAGAATGTAGATACCTCTACAGCTGATAGTTAGAACAACACTTGCTTATATATATATATATATATATATATATATATATATATATATATATATATATATATATATATATATATATGTATATAGATGGGTCTCTGACAAGTGAATACATAAATTATGAAAGAATATATATACCGTAAATGTACAAAATATGCATATCTAACTTTTGGTACCTTACTTTGCTCTCAATATCCATTTTATAAGGTAATTACCATTTTTGGGGGAAGAAGCTGTGATGGCAGTATGTTGTTGTTCCTGCCCCGTTCACTTCACCTTGACGGCTCACCAGCTGCTCGCTCAGCAGCGAGTCGACAGCACAGACAGCAGCTTAGTTTACACAACCCCGAATTCTAATTTATCCCTCCATCGAGTTTGGGTAATTTATTTCATGCATGTCACCCCTGTCAGTATAATTTCCTTCATCACTCGCCACAACAGAAGACTTTTGGTCACAGATGATGACAGTTTTAGACTTTTGTGAAGTGATGCGTAGTGTGAAGTTCACAGTTTGTCTCACACTGCCGTTTCACACCATATGGTATGTCCTGTTGTTATTGCACCATGTGTTAGCCTGACCTTTCTCGACTTTCAATATAATTCTGCAGCAATGTCACGCAGGTAAAGTCATGTGTTGCATTTGTTACATTACTGCAACGAATGAAGAGATGCAAGTCAGAACACTGTCACCTGATGTTGTTGTTGTTATCAAAGCATGTGAATGTAAATGCTGCCAAGCACTTGATTCATTAAGATCTCTGTTCTTCCAGGAGCAAAAATAAATCAGTCAGGAGTGATGTATGTCAAGGTGTGTTCTCCACAGATATCGCTCCAGGAAAATACAATGTTACTTCAAATTGACCAAATTGTAATAAAATATAATTTATTACAATAGGAAATGTATGTATTTTGTCAAGCCAGAACCAGAAGGTGGATATACACCCCATTCAAATCGTTTTTTCGATTAATGTAAAATCTAAGTATTTCTGGCAAGATGCCATTCATGGTAATGAGTTTGAGTGAGTGGCATATAAAGACTCCTTTCATAGCGCACTCTGGGCCACTGGAGCAGGCCTGTCATAGAGTTTCAAGGCAGAGCTGTGCCCCTGCCTGAAAGAAAATACAGCATGGAAAGAATTTCCTGAAACGAAACTCAATCGCATTCGCCACTAAACAGCAGAATATGCCCTGGAGGACTCATCAGCAATGTCTTGAGTGTCTTGTTAAAATAGCAGCATAGAATAACAGCTCAACAATCAAATGCAGCATCTCCATGTGAGGAACTGGAAATCTATTTATAAGAATAACAGAAGTATTATCATTTTAAAAAGCTCTTAATGTCAGTTTTTCTCTTTACAATTATTCAATTTATTCCATCTGAGATCTTGAAATGTTCGGACTGTTGTCGCTGTGGAGACTCATCTCTAGTAAAAGGGTGGACTGGCAGCCAAGGACAGTGCTGTTACTGAAGATGGTGTAGCGGTGGAGGCAATAATCCGTGGCTTTCCTGTGCTGACTGGTCTCTTAGAGCCCAGCTCGTGTTGGATTTCCATCCAAGCAGCTGGGATAGAGTGTTTTGTGGTCATCTTCAGTCCTCTTTGAAAGAAGATAGTTATGTAGAGTCCCTCCATGAGGCCCTGAGGACCCTGACACTGTAGAAACACCAAGGAGAGAGGTCCCTGTTGCAGGCCTGCAGAGAGCAGCTGGAAGACTCTGGGAGACTTTGGCGACAGGTGAATACATCACAAGTATGAAGAATATCTGGCAAGTGACTTGGAAGGACTTGAACCAATAGAGAAATTCAGGATGTTGTCAATATGGGTAAAATGTGTCTGACTGAAATGCAAAAATGAATCCAATAAGGAAGTGCCCTTGATGTACACCCTCATTAAGAGCCAACAGGGAGAAACTATTCCAAAAAGAAGTCCAATTATATAGAAGTCTATGAGAAAGTGACCCTTCTGCTCACTTGATTCATCACCTCAGTAAACATTTTAATAATGAGTTTATAGTCAAAGATTCTGCTTTTAAATCTTCCCCAAAACGACATGATATTTACCTTATGATTTATGGTATCATTTAGAATAAAAAAGACAATAAAGCAGGGTTTTCTTTTGGGCGGGTACCTGACAAGTAGCTTCCAAATTGTTGTCAAGTTTGGGTGTTGTCTGTGTTTTTGTCTTAGAGCGTTAACCATTTCACCCTGTGTTTTTGGTTCATGGAAGTTAATTGTAGTATTTGTAATTGCCTTAAAATGCTCCACCCTCTTGTGTTAGCTCTAACCTCCATTTGAAACTGTAGCCTTCAAAACAATGTCCACTTCTGGAATAAAGTCTATACTCAACAGTGGGAAGAAATAAAAGAGGTTGAAAAGACAATGTTTTCGTTTCAGGAAGGTTCAAACTGGGTGGGGCGTGCGGCGCCTGTGAAGCAGCTCTCCTGCTGGGTGACCCACAAAGATAGGTGGAGCTTTTGACTCACCCCTACAGAGGAAGTGGACAGTTTTGGGAAAGGCCTTGACGGTGTGTTGATTGGACCTTTTCGTCAATCTTACTGATTTAGTGTTTCTTGAAGCGGCTAAGGCCTCGGGTTGAAATGGTTTCCTTGTATTTTGCCTGGCCACACAGATGGTGGAAAATAGCTCTGTAGTGGGTTTTGCTTGGCTAGGCAGCTCTGTTTTATTTGGAGTCCTGCGCTAAAGGATGAGTCGCCCAGTTTGACTGGAGCGGGCCCAAGGCTTTTGGAGATCGCACAGGCACTAAAATCCATATGTGAGATGTATAAACAGCAGCCAGTGTTTATTTACAGCATTTCAACATTCAGCATGTACCACATACTATAGCTTCACACTCTGGAAAGAGGAGCTGAAGTCTAACATACAGTGTTGGGTAAAGACATCTATACAGCAAAGACAAACTGAGACAAGTTTCATGAACATTTCTGTCAATGCAAGGTTATTTTAGGATATTTTCCTGAACAAAAATATTG
Organism: Notothenia rossii; assembly: GCF_949606895.1. NCBI lineage: Eukaryota > Metazoa > Chordata > Actinopteri > Perciformes > Nototheniidae > Notothenia > Notothenia rossii. Next base: position 16,537,079 of record NC_136909.1, on the reverse strand, counting down.
TTTAACAAATGTTGGTTAACTTAAAAGAGTTTCATCCTGCCCACTATCAGCATCAATGTAGATTGAATAACAAGTTGATCATTTTGAGAACTGCACATATTCTTAGAATTAGATGAATGCCAATATTAAATTATACCTGTATTTTGTCAAAGCACTTTAAATGTACATCTTATCTTTCACCCATTTACCCCATTTGTACAAAGCAAGGGGTCACTTGCTCAGGAAATGCTAACATTCACACACCATTGGCCTTGCAATCGGGAGGCACTCTGGGTTAAGTATCTTGCCCAAGGACACATTGACATGTTGTGACTGCAGGGGCTGGGATCAAACACCTTACGATTGAACACGACCAAACTACATCAAAGCCAGAGTCGTTACACTCAACATAAAGCTTCAGACAGCGGCCATTTAGTTTAGCCATAGGTACAAGTATCCACATAAATCCAAAATGCAACAATTATTGTTTTACACTTCGGGTTTTATATGGAATAAACATAGGAAACATAACATGTTAGAAAGTAAGAGATTGTAGGTGCTGGTAGATATTGTTAGCTGTTTCCCTTTATGTTCAGTCACTATGCTAGGCTAAGCCTTACAATAATCCACTGCTATTTGTAGGCTTAAAATTACAGAGTAGATTTCAAATGGTATTCAATCTTCTCTTGGAAAATAGAAACAAAAACGGATTGATTTTTCAAAATGTCAAATTACTCTTGAGTTTTTGGGGATGTGTGTAGTAGGTCCCTATTGGGCATTTGGACAATTTCACCCTGTGCATTAGTAAAGTATAATGCCGGGTGTTGGGTTAGGGTCAGGTTAAGAGGCTTCAATAATTTAAAGGATTTAACTGCTGAGACCCCCAGCATAAAAAATACCAAATTCCAGTATTCTCAGTACACTTTTAAACACACCATTATGCAGCATACTCACACACTAGGATTCAAGACATTTATTTTTAAAAGTTACAGTGCTGTGTTTAACAGGAGTCACAGCCATATTGTATAGATTCATCTTTGCAAGGGCACAAGCAGCCACAAGGACATTTAAAGTAAAGGACCAAGAACTAGCAAGTGTTGAGCACATTAACTGTACTGTACATTCAAGTTAGGAAGCCTTTAAAGGCATTTTTGGCAATGCTTGTAACTGCACTGAAACTGTACTTTGAACATTTTAAATATATTATTAACATTTTAAATTGTATATCCCGTTTATTTAGGCCCTTTTTGTTTTGTTTTATGTATATATGTCACACTGTGGGACTGCGGGAAACAATATCTCGAGATTTCTGGATGGATAACACATGTAGTAATTTTGACAATAAAGCTGACTTTGACTTTTGACTTTGAACTCCAGTTTTATGAATTATATTTCTGGGACATGTTCATCTTTCTGTTATGAACATCCAGTGTTCATTCCTTAAATATTTAGTCAGTGGTTTGAAGATGGTTAAATGCGGGCACATGCAATGGGAAAGTCAGCAGAATGATCCACCTTATTGTGACTAGACACCAGGATTAAACTGAAGAACTACCAACAGTCTCTTATTTCTCTGGAAAAACATATTCTTTGAGCTGTATCTCAGAACAGTGATTATGGTGGTGCACAGTGGATGGCTGAGTTGGTCGAAATAGGAGCCTGGAGGATTTTATGACTGCTCTGGATCCAAGAAAGGCACGTCTGTTTCTGCTTCTCTTGTGGTTATCGACCAAACTGTGATAATACAAGAGAAGAGTGTCCACCACAAACCATTAAAAAGGCTTCACACAGTACCTTACCACCCAAGTTAGGCTGAAGCATTATATGTTCAGAATAACACTGTACTTCAGGCTATACAGAGGTACACGTCCTTTTAAATTAAATGCACTTGAAACATTAAACCAAGGAGGACCAAATAAAATATAGACTCGATAAATGGGGCGGAATTTGAGCAATATTTTTATAATTGCCGAAACATATCTGATGCAGTTATTCAAGCACACAATTCTAAACTCTATAAAAGTAATTTAACATCCAAGGAATTGGTGTTTTCAAATGTATCAAACACTGTTTTGTGTGTTAAGGATGATGCACTTGTTGGTGTGCCTCAAGGATCAGTTTAAATCCCCATACCATGTAGATAAATGATCTCCCAGGAAATTCCAAATGTGGAGTATAAAAGGTATTCCACCTTAAAACTATGGAAAACTGATAACCACGATTTAATGGGCTGATAACATTTGGAGCAGGTGCTTTAAACAATCACTCCAAAAAGCTTCTGAAATGAGAAAACAATCATCTGACATACACTTTGCGTTCTCTGAACTGTTATTTTAGATGGCAAAATATGTACGCTTAACGAGAGAATACTAATGAGAGTTAATTCCCATAATTGCTTTAATTGTATTTGCACTGTAAACCTTCATGTCCTTTTATTTCATTCGCTTATTTCAACACGGTTATGTGTCTTATCAAATCATGACTTGTACCGGTGTGTGTGGAAGGGTAACACCATGGCACACATTTTGTTCTGCTGAGGGCTGGCTGTGCCGGGCACCTTGAGTAACAGCCACTTCAAAGTCTGGTGTTAGTGGTCCATTAACCAATAGTAATTAAAGTGTCATTTTATAATTGCAAGGAGTGCACTGCTTCCTGGACTGTAAAAAAAAAAGTTGCAGAGAAAGCTTGGTTTCCTGTAGTCCACCCTCATTACCAGACTATAGGCAGAGATATTTTGGCAGTGCCATTGTAATGATCCCATAGCATGGCTTTCCATGTGGGCCCTATGTAACATGTTGGCTATCATTTCCTCTCTGTGTTCACCTATGTTTTGTCAGCTCGTAAATTTGTCATGAATTAATTGGAAGGTACAAAACTGTGTCAGAAAAGCTGATTGCTGTTGAAATAACCTTTACTTTAAGTGCTCATTTAACATATTCTGGCCCCTTCATTTTAAAATGGCCTCGTATAAAGTCCAGATGCTACTGGCATTCACACTGCAGATACTGCGTAAGAGCCTGAAAGACAGATACTTTCCATACCACACAAGCACAGAGCAAATCAAAAATAATAAAGTCTCTGGGTCCATTTACCATTTGACAGAGAGAAGATTTAAATGTCTAATATAGACTCAACATCTGTCTAAAACATGATAAACAGCCTTATAAAAAAGCCCATATTGTTTTGTCTGTATGCGGGTGAAATTATAGTGAATATGTGCATGCATGTACGCTTACTGCCTATACTGAAAAGAGATTATAAATACCCTTATGATGGCAAATTATCTATAAAAAGAAGTTCCGCTAAGGTTAAACATTTCGGGCTATTGCATTTCACATTAAGATACTGTACAGTATATCCAGTTTTACATGAACAATCATCAAGTTGAAAGAAGTTAATGCAATCGGACTTTCAGTGGCTTTCTTTGAAGTTCTCAATTAAATTACACAGTCAGTTCAACAGTCGAGCGATTATGACTTTCTTTGGACGGACAAATAAAAAAGGTCTTGGAAAATTAAATTAGGTTTTCAGAGCTTTAGAGGCATTTTGCCTTGCCAACCTCAATATAATAACTGTAAAACTATTACAACCTGAGAAGTGTTGGTATTGGCAGCTTGTCAGAGCAGGGGCAGTAAAACAGTGCCATTTGAGACTGGCTGCCATGTGCTTGGATTTCATTTGTAAATCCATGTATTTACATCTGAATCTGTTCACAATCCAGCAACTATACCAGTGAGACACATTCAGGAATGATATAAATGACTTTTTTTGACAGTCACTGATGCGTAACTGATGCCCAGAAGTTGTAACAAAAGCGTAATAGTTCACTCTTATTGCTTTTCCAGCTGTATAACGTTTTGGGCCCACGTCCAGCACCCTCACAACCCTCTGTATGGCATCACTTGGAACAATTTTGAGTGCAAGGCTGTGTTCGAAAGAATGTATTTCATGGCTCTCTTTATGAAAAACAGGATATCAATCTACAAACTCGGCTGTAGATTGATATTCTGTTTTTCATGAAGAGAGCCAGAAAATACATTTGCACTGGGCTGTAAATCACACACACATTTATGAGGCCTGCCAAATTGTTAGTCTGGTGTTTTGCCGGTCTTCTTATGCACATTACTTTTCATATACATTTGCACTACCCTCATTCCAATTACTGCCACAAGTTTGTATATGTATATGCATTATGTATACATATATATATCTGGGTAAATGTGTATATTTATATATTCCTTGGTTATAATTCTATAGTGCCACTTTTATATACTGTGCCGTATTTTGTTAGTATTTTATAGTTTTATTGTATTTTAATTTAAAATACTGCAACTATCCTGTATTGTATGACAGCAATACAAAATAAAACCTAGATGGAAATGGACACCTCAGGTGGGAGCGAGGCTTTGGCCAGTTTTGTGAAGGACATTTCTCAGCTGGATCCTTCCCAGCACCGGATCACCCGCAGGCAAAGGCCAAAAAAGCAACAACTAAAAACTGGTTAAAGTCACAGCAGGAGTCCAGAGTCAATCCTGCTTGTTTTATTTGCTTGGTGTCTCTCAATGAGCTACTTTATAATATATGGAGATCTCTAGCAGTGAGTAAGTAAAACAAATCACCAGGAAGTTAGGGGTCTCTGTTGGGGAATTATTTTTCACCTCACCTTGGGGTTCCTGGGGTGAGGATAACTTACCTTCTCCTCAACCAGTTGCTTTCTGCACTTAGCTTGGAAGCATGCCAGAAACACTAAAAATAAAGAAATGAGAAGAATTTAATCCCTATCACAAACAAGCCAAAACCGGGGAGAGATTAAAGGCTTCTTCCGAAAAATAACATTTCTGGAGGTGGGACAATAATTCCATTTATTCCATAAGATATTTTCTTTTCACACGTGAGACTCTTTCTTAGGTTAGGAATGAAATCTGATGCTTTTGTTTTCGGTTTGTATCAGTTTACGCAGTAGCCACTGAGGAATTTCTCTGGCCAGAAATAATTTAAGGGGATATTATAAGTCGGTATAAAAAGGCTACTGTTTTCCAAGTTTTCATTCCTAAGACTAGGAAACTAAAGGTGCTGATATCACTAAGATAAACCATGTGCTGCGAGATGAGATTACGTTTATTTATCCCTCTATAAAAGCGCACAGGGAGCACTAAATGGTACAATTTATTATGAATAAATGCTAACAAATCAAATGCAATGCATATACTGTAATAAACATTCATAACTTTAAATGTATATATTCGAATACAATAAACGTTAACTTTATTTATTTGCCACTCAGTGTTTGCCCATTATGACACACTTAACAAAAAATGAATTTTGGAAATATGAATAGTAATACAAAACTGTACACCTTATGGAGTAACTAATGACATACAAGTGTGAAAACATACTGTATGTGAAAATGAAAGGATTTCATTAATTGTACAAAATGCACTTTCATGCTGTGCTGAACAAAATATGGTGTCCATGCGGTTTTGTTTAAAAAATGGTTCCTCATATCACCCTGTAGTTTAGTCATTGACTTCCTCCACTTCAGTTTTTCACTGACCAACAAAGCTGAATCCTTTCACAGAAATTTGACAGCCTCGAAACACAATCACTTGTTTGCAATCTGGATTCTAATAAAGCCTGTGTCAATCTTAACAGATTCATATCTACGTGAATAGTTGCATTAGGTGTGCATTATTTACCCAACCCCACACTGCAGCAGTAGGCTATGCTCAAGAATGTAGAAGACGTCAAACAAATGGGAAGGCAAAAGTTTTTCAACAGCACGCCGCACTATATTTGGCCGATAGCAGAGACATCTAGCAGCATTTGTTGATCAAAGTCTAATTGTATCATTATAATAGAAAAGAATAATGGTAAGATGAGAATCAGAGCCCAAATACTGACAGATTTAGAAGAAAAAAAAGGATTCGAAAATAGTAGCATGAGAAAGAGTAATGCTGTTGCAGTATTGCTACTCTGCCACTAAAGGGCAATACTACCCTCTGCTGTCAACCAGCTGTACTCTAGCCAACAGCTTTCATACACTTTCATTAATTTACTTCATTTTGGCAGTTTGGCATTGAGTAGACATTAAATCTGACACTTTACAGTGTAGTAAGCTTTCAACAATGACCAGATATCTGACTTAATCGCTGTAATGCTATACTCCTGTGCTGGCACTAGGGGGCGGGAAAGCATCAGGATTGAACAGGTGACATATTCTGTTGCTATGGAGATGACGCTGGTGACTAAAGTCCCTAGCACCTCCCTGAAAACTGCTGCTTCAACATTTCATGTCCTGCAAGGTTAGTAACACCTTTATTCCGGCTCTTGTACTAATTGTTTAAAAAACAATTAAGTATAATAATTATGTTGAAGGTCATGATTATAGTAAATGACTGTTGGATGTCTTCTAGGCCAACATTATGATTTTTCTCTGGTTTCCCATGATGCATCGCTGTATTGTGTCTCGTAGCTCAGGGAGATGACAGTGACACAGCCGCCCTCCCCTCGCAGCCGACCGAGAGGCGAAGCCCCTGTCAGCATCACCGACATGCCCCGGGAGGCAGGACGCTGTTAGCCGGTGGGGCTCGTCTCTCTCTCAACGATCATCTTCAACCTTTCACAACATATTCGACGACTGCGTTCATTTAGCCACAAGGTAAGCAATCAATGAGATAATGTGTTGTTGTAGCGTCGTTAGCTGTCCAGCTAGGCTAGCAAAATTAAAGCTCCCTCTGTGGGGAGATGTTTCATTAAAATGTCTGTATTTTATTCTTATATTTTATTTGCGTAACTAAGCGGACATATTTCAAATCAGCATCCAAGCAGGTTTACTTCAGTGATATTTCCACCCCGTTATGGTATGTCTGTTGTTTCTTTACCAGAAACATCTTAATTCATTGTGGAAGCTGCTCAAATCTGCCAAATGTTGCAAAATCCCTGGCTTTTATTAAAATCAACTCCAGTTAGGTGGATTCAACGTATGCCGAATTTACCAGGACCCCTCCCCAATGCCACAAAAACAATGTATATATTGTTAAATTGGTGTATTTCTTGCTGTGGGTAGCCGGCTATTATTTGTTGGAAAGATTGCAATGGGAATTTGGCTGGACGTTTTTTCCCTTTCGGTGGAGCTTATAGTGGGACTAGCTTGTTTTCTGTTGTTAAAACTGGACAGCTCCTCCCTGGACAGCTGCAGTAGATAGCATTATCTGCAAGGACAGCCTTTGTGATGACCGGAGGAGATGCAGTGATGGCATGTTACTGTCCATCAGGTCATAAAACAACAAGGCAAAGTGACGCTTTGTGAAGCCGTCCACACAGGCATCGCTGGCTAGCTTCGGTTTGAGACTACTAACGTTGGATATTTTCAAAGAAGGCATTTTTCTGAAGGATATATCTGTTTAAAGTTTCACAATAACGTTTTGTGAAGTGATGATCCTCTGGTAGGTGACGTTATGGCCAGGACAGGCAGCAGTTTGCTCTGAAATGTGGGTTTGTGGTGCTGTCCGCAATGCAGGTGCTGAAATTAAAAGGGCTGTGGAGAGCATCCCTGCCGTGTAACACGTAGCTCCTCGTGTCCTGTATGCATTGTTTTTAGTGGTTATACTGGTGAGTTGTTTATATGTTTTCTATGTATTCGCAATAGTGTTAACGTGTGGGGTGATTAAATAATTTGTTATATATAAACGTGTGCTTGGAGTAGGTTAGTTATTACAATATTTGCTCTAAACTACTAGTAACTATAAAAGAGAAGACATTAAACAGGAATAATGATGTTGTAACAGTAGCTGAAAGTGAACAGTAGTATGGATTAATAAATAAATATATATAGATATATTAATAAATAAACAAACAGACAAAGAACAAAAATAAGAACAGAATGAAAAAAGTAATATAGTAATACACAATATGATGATATTAAGACAAAACATACAAGGTAACGTGACAGTGTTGATTAATTGCAGTATAGTTAGCGAGTCTATGTTAATGGTGTACACTAGGCTGATGATTTTATTAAGTAACTGCACTTAGTATGTATATAAGGCAAATATAATTATGGACATTTTTATGCTCAGAGACGGACTTCTAAGCTCTTGTTTAGGCTAAGGTTGGTAGCTACTAGCTAGTGTTTCATGCTGCTGCAGTTCATTGATTATTTATGTTCTCTGTATGGGGAAATGCTGGTTTGTGTTTTTGGAAGAAATGCAGACATCTCCCTCTGGTATGACATTAATCTCTGTCCTTAAAGATTAACCCACTGCATTGTCCCTGAACAAAGAGATTTACCCTTTGTAATGTCTTTCTCTAATCACTGAAGTCATATCCTCCTCTGCCACGCTATGGTATGAGCCATGTTTTGAGGTGAGGTCATGCCTTTGCAAATTGAAAGCTATCCAAGCTATTCTAGGAAAGAGCTGGGACGAGTGATGTGCTTGCAGAGCAGGGTTTATCGGAAGGACTCCACATTACTCATCAATAATAGATCATGTCTCCAGTCTTTATGGAACATCACGGGCTGTATCTGTGATAACCCATTTGTGTTTTGATAATCACATGCTTTTCTTTTGATCTGTAAGTCATGTGGGGGGAAAAGATCACACAGAAGATTGTTGGAACCAGGAAATGTGTCCAGCGTTGTGTTATGGGATTTATAATTCATGTTAGTGAGCTGATGATGTAAGAGTGAGGAGCTCTGGGATGTTTTATTGAAGCACACTTATATATGCAGGGAGAGGCTTTCTCCGCACTCAGGAGGGGATCAATGTGCTATCAGCTCTCAGCCAAGTACGGTTGTCTGGCAGAGGGTGGAGATGTTGGGACTGAGTGATTGTTTCTCTTCCTCTCACTTGGCAGCTTGAGACTGGTGGCCTTCATGCCGCACCCAGTGTCATTGTGATGTCAGCCAATGTGTTCAGCTGGGATTCTCTGTCGTCGTTGCTGTAATTGACCATGATTTGAATTGACACTGAAAGAGAATATTTTAGTGCAGAAAGAGACGTTATTCGTGCACATGTGTTATATGTATTTATGTGAAGAGAAGCCAGTGTTAAGAATTGAACTTTGTCGTCATATTATCGTCAGTACTGAGGAAAAAATGTTTCCATCCTCTTTCCTAATAAAATTACAATTTACAGTGTAGATTAGATTATTGTTACGACTGCTTACTCTCAGGCTCTCAATCAATAGCTTCATGTCAGTAATTGGTTGATAAATACAGCAAGCAAAACCCTGGCTGCCTATTTATGGTCACTTAGCGTTTCTCTGTTACAGTCTCACCGTAGCCTTGACCTAGCCATTAACGATGATTGCCTACACACCTGCGCAGAATTTTAATAAATGTGCCTCCTCGCTTTTCCTCAGCATGTTTTTGATGCTCTGTTTTGTCAATGGACAGGTTTAAAATTACAATGTATTGGCTAGTAGAAGTGCCAGATTTCCTCAATTGCAAATGGGTTGGATGTTATTATCCAAAAGTGATTTGTTCATCTGTCATCTAAAGCAGATTGTTTTGGCCGGTTCCCAAACGAAACAAAATTGGAGCACATCCCATATATTTTATAGTCAAATGGTGAGAATTAAAAGGCTATTTGCTAGAGGGATTGACTTTTCATTATGTTCTCTCTCTCTCTCTCTCTCTCTCTCTCTCTCTCTCTCTCTCTCTCTCTCTCTCTCTCTCTCTCTCTCTCTCTCTCTCTCTCTCTCTCTCTCTCTCATCAGCCATGGCATCATCAAATGTAACACTGGAGAATCAGCTGCACAGTGCCCAGAAGAACCTGCTCTTCCTGCAGCAGGACCATGCCAGCACGTTGAAGGGTCTACACACAGAGATCCGCAGATTGCAACAGCAATGCACAGGTGAGCACAAGTAGCCCCTCTCTTCTCCTCATGTTGCCAAGCCAGCGGTAAAAGACAAAACAATATAAGAATGGGTATTTTTGCAGTTTAGCGCCGCTTCAGACTCAATTCACTTATCCTTTGCTGTCTTGAATATGGACAGTTGTACCGTCACACATGCATTTGTAACAATTACATTATTAATGAAGGATCAAAGGCTAGTAAGTGGAGAACAGCCACACACCTTTTGAGACGATTGAGAGGGATTTTCTTTAGTTAGTATTGTTTTTTGGCAATTTCTCCATACTATTCCTTTAGAGAAAGAGAGGAAGCCGCATAAGAACACCTATAAAAACAACAAAAGAAACAGTAAAGTATACTTGAGGTATAACCTACATGGATACGTGAGACTGAAAGTCAACAAGACACTGTGGTGCCACTATTAAAGCTTTTAGAGATAATATGATGACTTAGGGGAAATGCACTCAAGCCTGAGTGAGTTCACTGCACTGGAGCAAAGCAGAACCTGTATCGAGCATCCCATCAGTAACAGATATATTCTTCCACAAAGCCAGGATATAAAGATGGTCACATCAGGACACTGTACTCTTTATCCCTGATAAAGTATCCTTGGCTTACCTGTTCCTAAAGCTGCAGAGGAACTCTCACTAATCTTGTTAAATGAATACTCACTTGTAACCACTTTCCTTTTTTCACAGATCTGACATATGAGCTCACTGTGAGAAGCTCTGATTCCTCAGGTAAGCCCCATCTTGCTGCACAGTTCACAAACAAACACGTTAATTCATGTCCAGATTCCGAACAGTTTTTCCATCACTCTGTCAATTAGATTTACTGAGAAATGCATCAGGTTTTTGTAACTTTTCCTCCTGGTTGGATAATGATATTAACTCTTGTATATCTTCTCGGAACATTTTATTTTGAAACAAGTGATTCAAACTGTGAAAGCGTACCACAACAACAGACAAGGCTCTACAACAGAAGATGCTATACATCTGGGGTTTTCTCTGAAATAGGGTCTGTGTGAGACAGGCCTGAGAGCAGAGGGCTCTGTCTGTATCCTGGTAACAAAGTCAAACCCAGGAAGCATTGCAATGTCAGACACCCTGCTGCTCATTGCTCACTACCCCTCCCCCCACGTTACCATGGTCATGTCATGGAGTCACAACACTGGTCTGATTCAGCCCCAGCTCCACTGTCTTTATACTGGGTTAAAGTACGGCCCAGTACAGTCAGGGAGGCCCCTGGAAGGCACTTTAATTTATTTACATGCTGCTGATGACCCCCCTGCTGAGAGTAACTGAGCATGAAGCATGCTGCGCCTCAGCAGGATCTCTACGTGTCGTAGGCTTCTGAACATGGCTGGCCTAGATCTGAGCAATATTGTCAGGGCCTCCAGCTAGAGGCACTATCATGTTAGCGTGGGATATCTCAGAGATTGGAGTGCAGGAAATGAGATTATCTGTCACAGCGCTAATGCACAGCCTGCAACCTGCTTAGTGCAGCAGGGCTCAGCTGCTCCAACTGGGGGGGGAAATGTACCAGCTCCACCCATTTAGAAAAATAGGGGAAACCGGCTCCTACAAAAACAATCAATAGTAGTTATAGAAGACTGAAATTAGGGACTGTTAATGTAAACAAGACATTGAGAATGTACATATTGTGACAGATTTGTGCATATTTTATACATAAATATGTGTCGCCATGGCGATTCGCTCTCTTTTTGTCCTGATCCATTTATATGAAAATCTGATTTTGGCCTCTTTATGATGTCATCATTTTTTTTTGGCTTGTTTAACCATTAGCCAAACACCCCCCCACCTTATCAACCATTGTGGTTTTTTGAACCAAATATCTCTCAGAGGGGCGTGGGGAGTGGCTCCTTATTTTCATCTAAAGTAACAGACAGAGAATCAGCACTTTTGAAACAGGGCTGAAACAGAGGGGATTATGGGATGCTCTAATGATCTGTTTGGTGTTCGGAGCCAAACACTTCAGAGACATGTTTGTATATATCTGAGACCTATAATATATTGATGAAAAACAGTATAATAGGGCTCCTTTAACTTTTGTATTCCAAGTTGTTTGCGCATGTACATAGCTGTATGAGCTCTAACTGGGTGTGGCAGAGCAGGATGGGCCCAATGATGAAGGTCAGAGCAGAGCAGCGCCCTTTCCGTCTACCAGATCTGTAACGTGAGACTAGAGCTCCCTGCTGCAGAGGACTCTCCATAGGAGCACACTGTCTCTGTCAGTGTCTGAGCTTAATGTACTAATGATTGCTCCAGTCTAGTGGATATAAATGTCTCTGTCTCTATTCTTTTATTGTGTGCACTCATGTGTGTGCACTTAAGTGAGACACCACGCAAACACCAGTTTTAACCGGTTTTGTTGTTGTTATGTGTGTCCAGACAGCGGTGAGGCCCGCTGCAAGGAGCTGCAAAGGAGATGTGAGGAGCTGGAGGTCCAGCTGAAGAAGAAGGAGGAGGAGAACACAGAGCTGCTCAGGGACCTTGAGCAGAAGAACGCTATGATCTCCGTCCTGGAAAACACCATAAAGGAGAGGGAGAAGAAGTACCTGGAGGAGCTCAAGATGAAAAGCCACAAGCTGGCTGTTCTGTCCGGGGAGCTGGAACAGAGAGCCAGCACGATTGCTTACCTGACCTCGCAGCTTCACGCCACCAAGAAGAAGCTGTTAGCCGGCAGTTCATCTGAGGCCAGCCCCAACGTCAGTCCAGTCACATCTTACAAGCCCACGCCTCCACCGGCCAAAGACAGGCAGCCTGAAACCCCGCGGCGCCGTATGAAGAAGAGCCTCTCACAGCCCCTTCACCCAGAGCTGACGGAGGTGTATCGGCTCAGCTCAGACGGCAGGCGGATGGTCATGCGGGAGACGGTAGAGGCCATGCCCGACCCCACACCCTTCCTGCAGGCCGGGAGAGACTCTCCAGAACCACAGGTGCGGGAGCGACCTGCCGTTATCCCTCCCATCGCCTCTGAGCGCTCCCCCCTCACTCCCCTGGGGGCTGCGTCCAGCCCTCGCCACAGCCCCGCCCGGGACCGGCAGTACAGGGCTCATGTCGGTGTGGCGCACCGCATCTCCCACAGCACCTCTCCCATGGCCCCCCCGCAGGCAGAGCTGGAGACTCTGGCAGTGGACCAGGTCAAAGACGAGAAGGTCGTGAGGAAGCGCTCGGGAACCGACAGGACAGTTTAACACTGTGAAGCTAACATGCACAGCAACACATCTACTGTATAACACTGCAACTGCAGGATGGAGCCTGACCCACTGTGTAGCCTGCTTTTTACACTGCAATATGAAACAAACTACTCAATTCTGTTCATGGTATTCCATAAAGACTTGTTTTCTCTTATAATACATTAGAAAGTGACTACTATAAAGCATGCCAAACGTTTCTTATTTACAAACCAATGAGATATTGTACTTTACACATCTTGATTTTTTCCTTTGATTTTCTCTTCATTTTGTCTTATGCGGTGCAACAAATCCTCAGCCAAATATCTGCATCAGTGCCTGCTCGACCGGATCGACCATAGACAAGCTGTGCAGTGAAGTCATGGCTCATATTTATCTTTACATATCTCTGTCTGCTTCACAACAGTCTGGACATATCAACACACTATATACCCAGATGTCTGCAGCTACGTAGGATAGAACTGAAGTTATTAAACTAATACTCCCCCAATGTCTTTCATCTTCTTGTGATATCGGTGATATATTACCGTTACTGTAGGTACGAGCTGCAAACATGTGCAATGGAGATTTGCTGGTGAAAGAGCTGTAATTTCACCTTTCTTTTGTTAGCCTGCAGCAGTGATGCACATGTGTACATCCAGTACAAAGTGGTGAGCAGGGCGAATATTTGTGTGTGTGTGTGTGTGTGTGTGTGTGTGTGTGTGTGTGTGTGTGTGTGTGTGTGTGTGTGTGTGTGTGTGTGTGTGTGTGTGTGTGTGTGTGTGTGTGTGTGTGTGTGTGTGTGTGTGTGTGTGTGTGTGTGTGTGTGTGTGTGTGTGTGTGTGTGTGTGTGTGTGTGTGTGTGTGTGTGTGTGTGTGTGTGTGTGTGTAAGAAGAGTGAGTGTGTGTCTAAATGAGAGACATTAAAGGCTACTGAGAGAATTCAGTTTTGGCTTAAACAATATCCACTAATGTAATTTGTGATACAAGAGCATTTTTGAAAACACTGCTGTAATAGGATTTTGTGATATTATTACCTGTACTTTATAAAGGCTGTACATTTGTAATGAATTCTTTTTTTTACTTATTGTTTAATAGAGCACACAATAGCACCCTCAGATATTGACAGTAGATCCTGCACCAAGATGACGGTAATTATAATCAACTAATAGCCGGCTTTTCACATTATTATCACTTGTCCTTGAGGTAAACATGAAACCGTACAATAAAGCAATGCTTCTTTTTTTAAATGGTGACTTGGCTCCTTTTTGTAAAGATGTGTGAACATTTTAAGGATAGGAGCGTATTGACTTGACCTAGTAAGGTGTTGAGCCTCGAGATAAACATCATTGCATTCTGTTATTGTTATTTACAGTGGGGCAAAAAAGTATTTAGTCAGCCACCAATTGTGCAAGTTCTCCCACTTAAAAAGATGAGAGGCCTGTAATTTTCATCCTAGGTATACCTCAATTATGAGAGACAAAATGAGAAAAAAAAAAATCCAGAAAATCACATTGTCTGATTTTTAAAGAATCTATTTGCAAATTATGGTGGAAAATAAGTATTTGGTCAATAACAAACAAACAAGATTTCTGGCTCTCACAGACCTATAACTTCTTCTTTAAGAGCCTCCTCTGTCCTCCACTTGTTAACTGTATTAATGGCACCTGTTTGAACTCGTTATCAGTATAAAAGAGACCTGTCCACAACCTCAAACAGTCACACTCCAAACTCCACTATGGCCAAGACCAAAGAGCTGTCAAAGGACACCAGAAACAAATTGTAGACCTGCACCAGGCTGGGAAGACTGAATCTGCAATAGGTAAGCAGCTTGGTGTGAAGAAATCAACTGAGGGAGCAATTATTAGAAAATGGAAGACATACAAGACCACTGATAATCTCCCTCGACCTGGGGCTCCACGCAAGATCTCACCCCGTGGGGTCAAAATGATCACAAGAACGGTGAGCAAAAATCCCAGAACCACACGGGGGGACCTAGTCAATGACCTGCAGAGAGCTGGGACAAAGGCTACCATCAGTAACACACTACGCCGCCAGGGACTCAAATCCTGCAGTGCCAGACGTGTCCCCCTGCTTAAGCCAGTACATGTCCAGGCCCGTCTGAAGTTTGCTAGAGAGCATTTAGATGATCCAGAAGAGGATTGGGAGAATGTCATATGGTCAGATGAAACCAAAATAGAACTTTTTGGTAAAAACTCTAGACGTGTTTGGAGGAGAAAGAATGCTGAGTTGCATCCAAAGAACACCATACCTACTGTGAAACATGGGGGTGGAAACATCATGCTTTGGGGCTGTTTTTCTGCAAAGGGACGAGGACGACTGATCAGTGTAAAGGAAAGAATGAATGGGGCCATGTATCGTGAGATTTTGAGTGACAACCTCCTTCCATCAAGCAAGGGCATTGAAGATGAAACGTGGCTGGGTCTTTCAGCATGACAATGATCCCAAACACACCGCCCGGGCAACGAAGGAGTGGCTTCGTAAGGTTGGTGTTCTTTGGATGAAACTCGGCATTCTTTTCTCCTCCAAACACATCTAGAGTTTTTACCAAAAAGTTCTATTTTGGTTTCATCTGACCATATGACATTCTCCCAATCCTCTTCTGGATCATCTAAATGCTCTCTCGCAAACTTCAGACGGGCCTGGACATGTACTGGCTTAAGCAGGGGGACACCTCTGGCACTGCAAGATTTGAGTCCCTGGCGGCGTAGTGTGTTACTGATGGTAGCCTTTGTTACTTTGGTCCCAGCTCTCTGCAGGTCATTGACTAGGTCCCCCCGTGTGGTTCTTGTGATCATTTTGACCCCACGGGGTGAGATCTTGCGTGGAGCCCCAGATCAAGGGAGATTATCAGTGGTCTTGTATGTCTTTCATTTTCTAATAATTGCTCCCACAGTTGATTTCTTCACACCAAGCTGCTTACCTATTGCAGATTCAGTCTTCCCAGCCTGGTGCAGGTCTACCATTTTGTTTCTGGTGTCCTTTGACAGCTCTTTGGTCTTGGCCATAGTGGAGTTTGGAGTGTGACTGTTTGAGGTTGTGGACAGGTGTCTTTTATACTGATAACGAGTTCAAACAGGTGCCATTAATACAGTTAACAAGTGGAGGACAGAGGAGGCTCTTAAAGAAGAAGTTACCGGTCTGTGAGAGCCAGAAATCGTGTTTGTTTGTCGGTGACCAAATACTTATTTTCCACCATAATTTGCAAATAGATTCTTTAAAAATCAGACAATATGATTTTCTGGATTTTTTTTTCCTCATTTTGTCTCTCATAGTTGAGGTATACCTAGGATGAAAATTACAGGCCTCTCATCTTTTTAAGTGGGAGAACTTGCACAACTGGTGGCTGACTAAATACTTTTTTGCCCCACTGTAAATGGCAGTATTTCAGTAAAGTGCATTCCAGAGCCGCTTATCACGGAGGGGAAAAGTGATTAACTGTCGAATTCAAAAACCAATAATATTACTTATTGTGTCACAGCAACCTAAGATCATGATCTTACTGACATTGACCACCAATGTCATTATCTACACACAAGTGTGTTCTATCACTATTGGCCACTAGGAGTCCTCCTAGATTCACAGTAAAAGCCGTGTAAAGAGTGAAGGTGAAACATGGAAAATACAACATACTTTCATCAAACATTAACACAAATACCCTGCAGGGTGACACATTATTTAAGCTTTGGATTTATTTATTTAAAATAAAAAAAACCTAGAAGTTTTAAAAATGCCCATCAATAACTTACTATTTGGACATTTTTAATCTCCTTAAAACAATTAAGCACATTTCACATTCACTCGACACTGGGTTGAGAATCAATAATCAGGTACTAATTTATTCTTGCAAGAAGGAGCAGAGTCACATACAAAGGATATGGTTCAACTCACACACATGAGTAAATGCTGCTCAAAGGAGCAGAAAGTAGCATCAAGCTTATAGTCTAAAGTCAGGAGGTACCACACGGGGTCATAAATCGTTTTGGCGTCAGCAGGTGTCGGGAAGGTGTTGGGACATCTCTGGAAAAGCAATGTTGCTCTTTGCCCCTCAAAGAGGAGAGGAGACAGCGTATGTGTCCTCTCGTTGGTATCAACAACATCAATTATGCCTTCTGCTATCTACGAGGAGGCAGCTGCAAGGTCACACTGTGCAAAGTCACACACAGTATCATGCCCATCAGAAAACCCATATAGTAAGAACACAACTTGTACTTTCCCCAACAGTCACACACAAATGCCTTGAATCTGGGCCTAAAAGGATTGAAAATGTGATAACAAAAATACTGCTAGACTCTTTAAAAAACTAAAACAAATAATGATTGCTAAAGACACAATTACCTGATTTAAAAAGTAAGAAACATTTGTTTAAACATCTCTTTCCATGACATACCTAGAATGGATTTGTAATGTATTAATGAAATCCAAACCCATTTCAATTAAATTCCGTTCTAAACTAGATCACATGTTAATGTTCTCTGCGTCTAAACAAGCCTACATATTAAAAAATATCTGGTTTTAATTTAATCCTCTGTTCTGCCACGGCTACAATAACGTTTTTTGTGTATTCATTTTTGGTCTAATTCAGTCTTAATTCAAAGATATTTTGCACAAAGATTGTCACGATTTTGTACCAAAGCTGTTTATTCTACCCCATTTCATTGATTATATGTGGAACAAGACTTTCATATATATTTCAAGTTTCAGCAATACAGAGGCTGGGCTTGAAATCAGTAAAGCTACTAAAACTCTATTTGACAGCATGCAGTTTATTATTACCTGGTCAATCAAAAATGATCTGTAGGGACAACAGTGACCCCTTGTGGCTAAAGCAATGTGCACACCTAGGCAATAAATAATAATAAATACTTCTGTTATCAAACATGTTCAAACTAAAAGTGCACCTATCATGCTATTTTTAGGCAATAGCATAGGTCTGATATATAAAAATATATAAAAAACATGTCTATGAAGTGTTTTGACCAAAATACCGAACAGATAACCCATTCTAGCCATGCCTCATATCCCTCTATTTCACTTCCTGTTTCAAAAGTGCTGATTTTGGGTATAAAGCTTTAACAAATTAAAAAATGTATTGAAAAGAAAAAAGAGGAGGGGGCTGAGCTCATGCGGGACCCGGCAGCTACTGTCTAAACTAAATATTGCCGTGATGAAACGCCATATCATGGATTATCAAGGATTATTTCTGAAACAGTGTGGAGCTCAAAGGCTTTCTCTCTTGCCGGTTATACCACAAGGAGAGTTCTTCTTTATTTCCTGCTTCTTCACACACATGCTCTGTGCAGTACAGGTTAGCTCTGAGTGTTAGCGATGCTAATGTAAACACCGACTATATTACGTCCAAAACAGTCGGGCATTGTTTCTGATAGCAACTTTCTGATAGTGCCGTGGGTCCAAACTTCTGATATTTCGTCATATCGGACGCAAATCTGGATCAGCTCCATTGTACCCCCGTTTTTAGAGATTTGGGTACGGAGGAAAAGAGAAAGGGTTTTATTTTCTGACGCTGCGTGAGTTCACACCCGGGACACATATTTATGTATAAAAGACATCAAAAAGTGCATTTTGCATGATAGGTCCCCTTTAAGTTGAAAAGCAAAGTTCCATCCTCTCTAACAGAGCTACCAAACATTATTTTGTTTCAAGTCTGGATAATGACTAGTTAGTAAGTTTAAACCACTTACCTTACCTTGAAAACACTCCTAAGTCGTATGCAGGTTGTCTGCTATTTAAATCCAGGTTAGTTGTAAAAATACAACTGCTTTTGCTTGGTTGAAAAAATAAATACCACTAACACAGAAGTGATTAAAATACATTTTATTTTTGAGAAACATATTTGGTTAAACTCACTTAGTTCTCAGTCCTCACATACTTGTTTGTTTAATCATTTGGCATTATATTCTCTTATATTCAGTTTAACATGTACAAAGGCCACTTAATACACTTCACAATTAGTCAATGAGGGACGTTTAAAGACATCAATAAACACACATCACGAACCACAAATATACTGGTTCACACTCTTGTCAAAAATGCCGCAAAATTAAAAGCATTCCTCGTGGTGGCATACCAAAAAGAATATCTTAAACTGTTAAAAAGTTTACTTTTGACTTGAGATTCTTCAGATCCTGATGACACATTTAAAAGCTTTCAAGCTGAAAAGCATTTCTTTTTGGCATGCCTCCAAAGAAAAGGCTTTGTATGTTCATTAACTGAGGAAAGTGCCTTGTTTTCATCCTGATATATTTATTTAACATCTCTTACAGTTAAGATGTAGCAATTGCTTATGTAGTTTTTCATGACTTTATCTCATTCTATGAACCCTGGCTCACAGAAACGTCTTAAGAGATAGAGTTCGATATGTTGACGTCGAGCTTTAAACTTGCCATGTTCTGTCCGTGTCGTCACTGAGCAGGCTCTAATCTCCTGGCTGGAGATGTCTTCTTCTCCTGTTCAAAGCCTGGACAGAGAGGTGACCAAATGTTGCTTCAAAACATTCATATCAAGGTCCAATAAAGAAAAACTGAGAAATCTGAAAGTGGATACCTGAATCTGTGAGTTTTAGGTTATTTAATTCTTCCTCCAGCTGCTCATCGGTAATATCCAGGGGGCTGTAAGGCACCGCAGGCAGAGAGCTAAGCAGGTCGGACCCCCCGAGGCTGTGCCCCCCGGGGGAACCCAGGACGTTGGTTGGAACCTCAGGGAACCTTGAGATACTATCCGGCTTTGACTCAGCTATCAAAGATTTGAGTTCCTCCTCCAACTCATCTATGTCTTCATCTAGAAAAAAAGACACAAAAAACTTAGATCTCCTTGACAATCATATAAACAATGTGTTAAAGATCCGGCACAAACAGTATGGCATACCTGCGCTGGCCACGCTGGATATCGTTTGGTTCACCTCATCTTGAGTGTCACATAACTGGTTGAATCATGGAAAAGATGCATTGAAAGTTGTTGAAGTATAAAATACAAATAATGAATTGTCTTTAAATAACCAGCTACTGTACCTCCTGGATTTGATCCACGAGGCTCTCAGCCCGCTCCACGGTCACATCCTTCAGAGACAGTCTCAGGGCGGACACTCCGGCCTGATATGCTTGAATCACCTACAAACATGTTCAGCACACCTTTACACATGATACTAGCTATGCTCCATGTCCTGGAGCCAGGACAATCTGAACAGAAGCAATAAGGAATATATCTCTTAAATGAGCAGGAGGAGGCATCACCAATTTAACAAAGCATGGATCAGTCAGCGTTTTATTGTATCATCAACTGTTAACGAACAAGGCCTGTCAGGAATCACTCGATAGATGCTCCGATATGTGTGAAGTAGTTCTATATTATATGGTATTCACAAATGCAGTTGTAATGGCATGCAGTATTCATGTAGTCCAGGAACGTGTACAAGCCGCATTCACCACAGCAATTGAGCAGGGGGAATTTGCTGGGATACGTTTTAAATGGTGTACAGACTGCGCCTGCTCAGCTTTAAAGATGCAGACCCACTAATAACTAACGTAGAGATAACATCACAGAAAGGGTTGACTTCTCCCTCTTACCATCTTATCAGTCTGTGACTGGGCTATTCTGTCCAGGATTCCTCTGATGGACTCCAGTTTGGCAAACAAGCTCTCGGCTCTCTTTTCTACCCTCTTACGTCCTCTTAAACACCTCAGTGCCTGTGGGATAGACAGTACATGTTACCACTGAACACAGGGCCATTACATGTTTGCACAGATTATATTTGTTTCTCTTAAATGTTATTAGTACCTGTGATTTCTTTCCTTCTTTCAGCAGTAGCCTTGCTTCCTCTTTGCACCTGCACACAGACCAGGCAAAGCTTTAGAAGTGATCATCATTTAAATGCAATGCAGTCCTTCTGAGGAGCTCAATAGCTGGAAAAAACATACTAATGGCTTTATCACACAATTGGAGCACGTTTTGACGAACAATACTATATGTGACCTGCTCTATCGAAATCAGTCGCATTGACCCGAAGACACATTTTGAGTTGTATACACTGCTGGAAAGAGGATATTCCTAGCTTTCTAATGATAACAGGATTGTTTTTGTACTTCAAATATTAGGCGAAATATGTCACATTATATAATGACTGTCACCGAGTCATTATTTTGAGAAAAAGGCCTTCAAAGTTTTCTCTTCTCTGGAATCCATCGATCTGATTGATTATTAGCAAATGATCAAAATACTACGGAGGGAAGATATTTTCGTTTGGATTACTGGTCTGGGAGAAGCTCGCGAGTGTGTGTGTGTGTATACGTGTGTGTGTGTGTTTGTGTATTTTTGCGTTTGTGTGTATTGCGTTTGTTTCCCGGGGAAAACTCTCACGAGAAACACCGGCTGTTGTTATGCCTGCTGCGACGTTAAATTACTCCATTCTCCGCTTGTAATTATGCCGTCACAAGCTTCAAAGTTGTATTTATCATCTGAATTTGCCAAAACAAGTTTAATATTCTGAAAGCCAAGACTTTGTTTGTTTAAAATCAAACAAAACACCCGAACCCCGAAAAAAATATTTTTTACGCAAATCCACGTTTATTTTGAAATGAGTCGTTGCGACTTCCGACTGATTTCAATAGAGCGGGTCACATATGTCATTGTGTAAAATAATATTAAAATGTTTCTGTCATTAATGAATCAATCATTTTCTTTATCTGTTTCATATTTGATTTGATGTACTTGTCTGCCTCAAGGCCCAGTTTCTCCACCCGCTCTTCCAGAAGCTTCTGACTGCGCTGCAGCTTGTAGATGCCCATATCCACATCGCTGACTTGAGAAATGTGATCCTGCCCAGCCTGACAAAACTTGACAATCTGTAAAGAAGACACATGAGAACAGTTGACACTTAAAACATGAAAGCAACCAGCACAGGATCTCTCAACAGGCTTTCTCTCTCTCTTAAATGAGCAGTTTGTTTACCTTCTCTCCTTCGTGCAATGAAACCGTCACTTGCTTGTCCCTCTGCAGCTGCAGGAGAGCCATGCACAGCGTGCTCTCATCCGCACAGACATCAGCAGAGAGAGTACAGAGCTCTTGAAATGAAATGATGGAGCACCTGGAAAACTCGCTGCTTCGGTACACCTTGAGTAATTCTGCTGCTTTCTCCTGGAAAACAAAATGGAAGATTGGAAACTATATAAAGTCTCTCCACTGTACTGAACATTATTCCAGTATATAAGATACATTTTCATCAAATATGTGTGTTCATTTATAAATATATGTTCTTGCTTCTTTCTCTATCATCATCATTTTATTTTTTCAACTTCCTCAAAATGAATTCTCAAATGGATTAATCATCTTCTCTTTTTCAAACCCAAACATTTCTAATTCCCCCTCAGACTTCCTTATCATAATGTTTGCATGTGTTTCTTTACTTTTGTTAGTGTTATCCACTCATTGGTTAGTAGTTTACTGCTCATGCTATGCTTGTTGTTGTCAATTATTTTTGTAACATTTCCTGTACTTCATTATCTGGATTTTATGCAGTCTCATGGTCATTTGAATAAACAAATAATAAACTATCTTTAGATATAGCAGCTGCCATGATAACTTTTATAGTCTGGCTGTAATACCTGTGATACGGAAAGAGAAAGCATCAGAGTGGCATTTGTTGACCTGTGTTTAAAGGGCCCATACAAGTTTAAGTTTTGATTCAGATGCATGCTTTGTTTAGTTTAAATGATTAAATTAGCACCTACAACTGAAGGAAGAATAATATAAGAACATCTGCGTAGTGTAACACACAGCCTTTTACTACTACCATAACATAAACAAGCATCACAATCATAGTATCAAATTCAGGAATCAGGAAGTTTAACAAACCTTCACTAGTTCAATGACAACAAAGGACTCCTCCAAAGACACCTGGCTGCTACCCAGAAGGGTGGAGAAGGTCCATTTGAGAGGCTTCACCAGCAGCAGGCCCACACTCCAGGACAGCCAGCCACAGTCCATGTTGGCAGCAAACTCTGACTCCCTCTGGATCTTCCCACATCTGGAAAAGGGTAAAAACACAGAGGATTGAACCACATCGATCCAGAGAGACACCCAGCTGTGACTGACACTCTTACCTGGCCATGGACTGGATGACAGTTGCCAAGCCCAGTGGGGATCTCTCTTTCCTCCTGAAGGTCTTGTTGAGCTCCTTCAGGCTGACACACACGGTGCCTCGGTCCCGGCAGGCTTTAACAATCAGAGCCGTCCAGAAGTCCATCTTACTGTCCCAGTCCGTGGTGTTGACATCTCGGTTCTCATTGAAGTCCGAGAACATAAAATTCATCCGCTCTTCATCGTCCCATTCGGGTGCCAAGATCATTTCCGTGGCGTTAGACATTTGAAACAACTAAGTCTAAATGTAACGGTGAAAGTGAAAACAGACAGCTCGCTAAGCTAACGTTAGCTCGCTTAAGTTAACGTTAGTTACGTTAGGTTAGCTAGTAGCAACACCCACAAACCACCCTCCCTTCTAACAGAAACCACTATAACCACGTAACGTCAAGTTAACATGTACGCTGTATATTGTTTGTGAAGTTAAAATCTAAAGCAGCGGCTCAAAAGTCGCAGCCAGTCATCAAATCAAACCCCTTACTTTACCATGATGCATTAAGATGTGGCTAACACAAGCTAAGGTTTCACATATCAACAACAACACACGGTGTTGCTCGTTTTGCAATTCGGCACCGCGCGAAAAAGCGGTGATGTGTGAGCCTGATGAGCATGGTTTAACTCCACCCACGCAGACACCCCGAAAAGCACAGCAGGCGTGTATATAACTCTGCTGAGGAGCGTTTAGTTTGTGCTTTTATGTGTTTTTATGCGCATTTATACGGTGGCTGAGAAGTGCAAACGAGAATTACAAAGTACAAACACTTTAACAAAGCTTCGGACAAATGTATAAATCAGCAACACACTTTTACCAAAGAAAAAAACAATTTAACATAAAAAAAACAAGAACAAGAACTGAGACAAATTTACAAGTCCCGAAACACTTAAATATTTCCCGAAACACATTTGCCAAAACACTTTAACATTTGCCGAAACACTTTAACAAACTAGAGAATCAAACCGGAAAGGGAATGTCCATCATACCAGAAGTGACGTGCAAGTGATTGACACAAACTTAAGTTTGTTTTGGCTGATAGACCGCCGGTACCTATGGACGGCACGAGTGTGTTTAAGGTCGTTAAACATGTTTTGTCTGTTCTGTGGAAACCACGTGAAACGGTTTTGCTCATCACGATATACTTTCTCGTGCGCACGAGTGTAAGCTAAAGAGTGTCTGCAGGCGACTTCGTTTTAACCACACACACCTACACACACACCTACACACACACACACACACACACACACACACACACACACACACACACACACACACACACACACACACACACACACACACACACACACACACACACACACAGAGAGAGAACTGCCCGATTATTACGCCTTATTATTAGTTTTATGAAGGAGATGTCCGGTCACCAGGGCATGTGTGTGTGTGACACTGGCATTTGTTTTCAGAAGATATTATGATAGTGTTGTTCGCTCCGGTGCACTCTGACAGCACTGAGCACTACATCGAGATTAAGATTAAACACATTTATTTAATTTGGGAACACACACATATAACTATGGAGTAGGCCAGATGTGTGTAAATTACTGTTCATGGTAATTTGAAAACAAATGCCGGTGTCGGACACACCGAACACATACACACACAGAGCGGTGTGTGTATGTGCGCCTTGGTGACCGGACATCTCCTTCATAAAACGAGTAATAAAGGGGAATAATCGGGCAGTTCCATGTGTGTAGAGGTGTGTGTATGTGTAGAGGTGTGTGTGGTTAAAACGAAGCAGCCTGCAGTCGCTCTTTAGCTGTTCTACTGAAGGTAAACACAGCGAAGGCGGTGTGTAAAAGGCACAGCACCACTTCCTACTTAGCGAACCGGTGCACACGTGAACGTATCTCGTGATGAGCAAAACCTCACTTGACCCAGGGGGTTTCCACAGAACGGACACAGCATGTTTAACGACGATAAACACACTCGTACCGTCCATAGGTACCGGCGGTCTATCAAGGCAAGGCAAGGCAAGGCAAGTTTATTTATATAGCACCTTTCACCTTTGCTTTACAAAAATGAAAGACATTCAGACAAAGGCATGTTTTTATCAGCCAAAACAAACTTAAGTTTGTGTCAATCACTTGCACGTCACTTCTGGTATGATGGGCATTCCCTTTCCGGTTTGATTCTCTAGTTTGTTAAAGTGTTTCGGAAATGTTAAAGTGTTTCGGAAATGTGAAAGTGTTTTGGGAAATGTGAATTTGTCACAGTTCTCGTAAAAGTGTTTTAGCTAATGTAATTTTGTTTTATAAAATGTAATTTTGTTTTATAAAATAGAAATGTGTCTCTAGCCTTGTAAAAGTGTTTCAGACTTTGTAATTCTCGTTTGCACTTCTCAGCCACCGTATCCGTCCTAACTCTTCTCAGGATACATCATATTTTTAGTTTCCGAAGATTTTTTCTGAGGATGTCAGTGAGTACAAACTGAAATACATGCGGCATTGTACTATTTTTTTTGGCATTGGCTATTATTCTACAACTCAGAAGGTTTCTAACACTCAAATACAGACTGATCTGTTACCAATTATTTAATACTTATGTAAGCATTGGGGTAAGAGTTCATGTGTTAATGACTTGTTGCTGCTCTACTTGTGTTTTGGAGTTATCGTGGTTTTGCAAAAAGCAATTCTAACCAGAAAAGACAAGACACAAAACTTGCTAGAGGCCATTAACTGAATTTAATAATACCCTCATTCCCACCCACCCTTTCATTTGCAAAGAAATGTACACAGCAACAATTACATACAGTTTGTGAATGTACATTACAAAAGCATAGGAACTGATACAAAGGTTTTTTATCACTTACAATTATCTGATCTTCATGGCTGATCTTGTATACTCAATTGACAACCATTTAGGGAATTGATAACAATTACAAAATGAAAATAATGTATTTTCTCAAACTGAAATACTAAAGGGAATAAGTACGCCCACATTTTCAGTACAGTTTGGGGTCCCCCGCTTAATTTGCTCATGCTTCAGGTCAACTCTGATCCCTTGTTCTTATTGCGGAATTGAACATCACATAAAAAAATGTAAGGTACCTCATTTACAAATGCATACATAATTGATGATTTTTAGGTATTAAAATGGTAAGTATTGCTTGTTTTACATAGTTATATAATTTGTACCGTGCCATGCAAAATGCTACACAGATAAACTACGCTGTGTAACTTACAAATCTTTCATAGCAACAATATCCAGTCTCATTCATTGAATAATTCTTTGGATGCACATGCACATCATTTTCGTATTAGTAAAGTGCAGTATACAATATAATACTTTTGGAAAATAATTTACCTGGATATATGAATGTCAGAAAAAAAGCAATAATATGACTGTGACATGACACTTATGTTGGTATGTTACTGACGTTTCAATTATCACATTATTTCATTCAGATGTTAAGGGATAGTGCATAAAAATAGATGAATAATTTATTTAGTTGCCTAGCTTATATCATCAGGTAAAACAGTAGATCTTTAGTTACATGGCTTTAACATTTTACAGTCTTTCATTTATTTGGCACATGTTGATAAATGCTCAGAAACACCTCCTGTCACTCTGACTGTAGCATGTCTACTTGGCACTGAGATCCACCACCAGGTGCTGGTAGGCCAGGGTGTTGCCTTTGAAGCTGGCAGCCAGCAGCATGTCCTTGTTGTCGACAGAAACCAAGCTGAACGCTCGTGGGGCTCTCATGTTGAGCTCCTGGAAGGGCTGGAAGCGCTGAGTGAGGTCATCCCACAGGTAAACTCTGGAGAAGGAGAAATCACTTCCAAGAATGAGGTACTGGCGGAGGCCCACTGTGAAAGGATACACTGCCATTGAGCCCCGAGAGGGAAGAGTCTGGATCTCTATGAAGCGCTGCCCTTCCCAGCGGAGGATCTTGGAGTCACCGATGAAGCGTGTGAGGCAAAGGTAAAGAACTTTCCTCACCCAGAAGTGCTTAACCATCTGCACATCTGCTAGCTCTGTGATTTGGGAGAAGAAAGCAAACTGCTTCTGGCCGCGGTCCCACTGATAAACCACCGGCGACTGAGAGGCGCTGGAGAGGATCAGGTGAGGCTTTCCCCCGACATCAAGGAACTCCACATGGGTGTCCCGATGCCAGGGATGGAGAGACTGGTGGGTGTAGAAACCGTTGCTGTTCCAGCGATAAATGCTGGTGGAGCCTGCCTTGGAGCTGTCTGCTACCACAAAGTACCACTCGTCATCCAGCTGGAAGGTGTCTACGAAGTTGGGCTTCCTCACACGAGTGGTGTCAATGTCTTGGATCTTTATAAAGCGCTGGGGGTCCTCTTCCCACCTGTAATTACAAACTTATATTCATTCCTATAGGGATTCAAGGTTAAATTATAATTTTGGGAAATAGGCTCATTAGCTTTATTGCTCAGATGAGAAGATTCATATCACTCATGTCAAATTCATACCAATATTCGCATCTAAATAAGGCGAATTAGCCTTTCTCTATAATGTCAAGCAATTCCCTCCTTCCATTCCTAAAGCACTTGCTGTTTATCAAACTATATTGCAGGCCTTACTTGTAGATATGAGATCCACCAAAAAGTTGAGCAACAACCATGTAAAGATTGTTGCTTATCACCACTGGTTTGCAGTACACAGCAGAGCGAGCTGCAAAAGGGATATACAAAAATTGAAAAGCCATTTAGGATTAAAACTTTTTTTTTTTTACATAGAATGGTACAATATCAAAATCTGGCAACTTACAGGTAATGTTATGAAACAGCCTGAACTCCATCTCCACATGATCCCACACAAACAAGGTGCAAAACCCTGAGTCCGGCTGAGCAAAGACCGCAAACTGATCATCATTGAACTCATAGGACTCCACTGACACAGAGTGGAAAGGGAAGGTTTCGTAGACAGCAAAATCTACAGGAAGACATAAAGCAAGATATGAAACAAGAAGTTATGCGTGACAACACCAAAAATGTCTTAAAGGGAGAAGGCGAAACCAGCGCTGATGCAGTTGAAGTCTCGCGGTGTGAGGTCGTGGATTCTGCGTCCCTGAAACTCAAAGGGGCTGGCGCAGTATATAGCAGGGACAGAAGTGTTGGTCTTCTCCATCCAGTCCACCAGCCATTTGATTTTACAGTCACAGCGGAAAGAGTTACCACGCAGGTCTCTGAGCAACAGATAGGAGCAGAGACAATATGTCAGTACATACAGTATGTAAAAACACAACACAAATCTCCCAAACCTCACAGGAACAAAATAACGAAGACAAAAAGTGTTTTGAGCATCAGTGTGGTTTGACTCAGAGACAAACCACACTCGAGACAGTTTTGCAGGCGAGTGTGGTAGCCCACTAAACGCTCAGGGAACCTCAGCAAATTACAAAACACCAACAATGTTTTGTAGTGACAGATTGTAGGGTCAAAGCTCTCGGGTTGTCAAGACAGTTTGCATTGCAGTGAAGGGACACTTACAAATCTGTGAGGATGTCTAGATGTTTGAAGAGATCTCTTGGCAGCTGCTGCAGGTTGTTGTTGGAGAGAGATCTGAAAAAAGACAACATAGTTATCATGTCCTCTTGGTTGTCTAATATGTAATTATCTCTACTAGATGTAAGGAACAGGCATAAGCATGTGTGTGTCATGGCTGTATAAAGAGAACTGCATACAGCATTGGAGGCAGAAACCTACTCATTCCTATGAAAGTTGCCCAGAGGTACATGTAGTCAAAAAGGTTAGACTTCGGAATATAAAATTACCCAGATCTCTGATTGATTTTCTGGATCTCTGGGCCCATAGAGCAAGCACAATAGCATTTTCTTTAACTCTGCCTCCCATCCACATGGGCTTATTCACATAAACGGATGAATGTCTTTCAAATGTTTAAAATGAATAACTGTAAGCTTTAAAAAGGGCTATTATAGTCCACGTTCAGATGTTTTTTACCCCAAGAATATATAAGATAACATACAAATGTCTGTATAAAAAGATTTTTTGGCCTCGAGGCATCACATACTGGATCCTAAAGTTGTAAATCCATGGTTGGCCACAATGTCATTTTTAAAGGTTTTGGTTTGAAATACACATATTTTAGCATCATCAGATGGACAAGGGACAAATAAAGGGTTTATAGTATACACCTTGCTAGCTCAAAGAAAATACTTACAGATGAGTCAAGGATTTAAGTCCTCTGAGGGTGTACTTTGAGAGAGCCTGGATGTCATTATTCTCAATGAACCTGAGGAGAGACAAACCCTTCATGTCAAAGTGATAACCTCAACCTCTGAAATGCAGTCACTGTTATTGTTTTTATGCTTGTTAGAAAGGATATTGTGTTGTCGGTACAGGGCCCAATAGGAGTGACAGTAGGCAACGATTATCTTAGCATATAGCACTCTGCATCATGTGCATTTAAAATTAAACAGCTTTTACAATAAATCAAAGTGTGACAATAAGATTCATATTTCTTATGGGTTTTGATGGATGCTATTGGCCAAGGCATTCAGTGATTTTAATGCAAAGGACACAATGTAAAACAAAAAAATCTATATCTCAGTGGTGAAAGCTAATTGCATGGCTTTGAATAATGTAATAAAACTAAGACACTGAGTTCAGCGAGTACTACAAAGGTCTGCGTGTCAGCATCATTTGATCCCATCCTGTCTAAGTTATATATGTTGATAGTCAAGGACAAACAGCATATGCATACTCTTTGGAGGTGGCTGGATATTAAAGTGTGGCTTTATTAGCGTTCACAGCGGGCAACGGCGGTAGTAGCCGTGATGCAGAGAGGCCTGGTGTCTGGGTTGCAGCCAAAGCCACGCAGCAAGCATACTGAGGCATGGCTATCACAGAGAGCCATCAGCTAACTACTTTATAAAGCCCATCAATTCACAGAATGGCATATTCAGCTTTATTACACTTTAGAGGCAGAGTGCTCCCCATCGTAGGAAGATTTATTTTTTAGTCTTATGTTTGGCATTCTTTGCCATACTGCAGAGACCAACCCTGAAATCTCACAGTGCAGCATTGAGGTTCATTTTGCATACAAATAAAACAACCTAACTACCGCAATTAATCAAAAAGGAAAAACCTTTCCTAAAAGCAACCTAATGGCATCTTTGCTTAACAGTTACAGCACTGTGGTGAATGCAAAACAAATAATGTTGAAATTCAAAGTATGCTAAAATTAGCTACCACTAGCAGCCATTACCTACTGTATTAGTCATAACAGACCAAGTAAGGACTAGGCGACTAAAGCCCCTGATAGAATTGAAGGGTGGGTTTTATGAATGTAATGTTCCATTTGTAAGAGAAATAAAGTGTTATTTCTTATTTTTTTATTGACACAGCCTTATTTTAAAAACTATTCTTTTTCGTCAGTACATTTACACTAGTATAAGTACGTTTAATCAATATTTCCGAATATCACTGAAAAAACATAATAAGAGACGGTTGAAAACAATTATAACATTTACACAATAACGTGAGACACTTACAGGTACTGCAGGTGAGACAGACCAGCAAAGGCATCATCAGCAATCATGGTGAATGTGTTGGAGTTCAAGAGCCTGGAAAAAGGAAGTCATAGTGATCAAGTCAAATAGATAGTGTAGTACATTACAAGTGAAGGGCTAGACTGCAACTTAAATATCTTTAAAAATGTAATTACATTTTTTCACAGGGCAAATTTGGAAATGTTTTTTTAGTGAATACAATGAAAACAAAAATATGTAGTTTCCATCACATAAATCAATTTAAGCAATACAGAGCAATATACAGATAATCAAATGCAAATACGTATTTGGAAGTCATACAAACAAGGACGTGACCACACACTCATGATTGCATCTGAGAGGATAAACGGCCCTTTGTCTGGCAGAGCTGAAGGGAGTCAGTGATTGCCAACGACACTGATACAGAGCCACTTTACTCTTATTACTGCTATGTCACCACTGTTTTCAATAACCATTCATTTCTAGTAGCTGAAGTCACTTTCATTGTC
The DNA here is from genome assembly GCF_949606895.1 of Notothenia rossii. NCBI lineage: Eukaryota > Metazoa > Chordata > Actinopteri > Perciformes > Nototheniidae > Notothenia > Notothenia rossii. The sequence goes on along the minus strand of NC_136909.1, from coordinate 16,505,874 downwards.
ACTGCAAAACAAAAGCTGTCTGCGTGCGTATACAATATCGACAGTGTAGAAAAGAGTTTTGACTGTATTTCGTAACAGGGAGGTGTGAATCTAACTGATGATAGATACTGAATATGAGTTTAGGAAGTTTTAAAGTTGTGAAAGTCCTCTGTTGTTGGTCAGGACACTTACAGGAACTGCAGCAGGTGAAGGTGCGAGAAAGCTCCCTCTGGGATCGTAGTAAAGGCTGCGTTCACCATCGTCCTGGTCAAACAAACAACATCAGTTATCATCAGATGTGTCTTCTAGATATGAGAATGTAAATTACACATGTAGGGCCAAAGTTTAGCAGTGTGACGTCATTTGTTTTTATCATAAAATACAGTATGTTTCATTCACAACAATAACTGTGTATTTCTTTTTTTCTTTCATCAGGACATGATCGTTGTTGCCGTGTAAATATCAAGTAGGGCTAAATCTTTCCAAAACTAGGACACATAAGTTCCTACTTCACTTTTCTGTATTGTAAAATGAGGCCACCTCCACCAGCCTGTGCTCTGGATTTCCCTTGACTTCATATTCCATCCACAGGCATTTGGGGTCAATGTCACATAAAACAGGCCACCTTGTAATCTTCTCAACATAACATAACCTTCCCCCATCTTTACATTTCATTGCATGTGCTCCATTTATCTCTCTGCAAGAAGCAGATCTCAGAGGAGAAGCAGATCTCCTGCAGTCAGATATGGGATCTATTGTTAGTCCTCCTCCCTGGAGCTCGACAGGATTGTACTGCTGTGCCCCCTCAACTAAGTTGAGCATGTGGTACAGGAAAGAAAGAGCTTTGTCTGGTATACATCTCTATTACTGAAAATACATTTTGCATCAAGAGAGTTGGCAACATACAGGTATTCACTTTAAGGTAATTGAAATACATTTAGGGTTTCATTACATAATGGAGAGTGACATCAGTGATGAAGCCATCCTGCATATTGCTCACATTTCACACAGGTCATGAACACATGCTTATTGGTGAATGTTTGTATTGTTGTGGACTCACAGAGAGATGATTCCAGGGGGGAAACTCTTTGGAATAGCCCTGGTATCCACACAGAAGGCACTGTCTTTGGTGCAGGAGCAGGTCGAAGGACAGCGGGGGATCTTGGGGGCTCTCCTGGCGTCCGATTCCCTCGGCAGGCTGAGACACAGGCACAGCAGCGAGAAGCAGATCAGCCTCGTCCATGTCTGTCCCAGCTCAGGCATCCTGGTGCAGGATGAAAAGTGGATGAGCTTCTTGAAGTTTCTCCTCACCGGCAAGTGGGAAGATGGTGAGCTTGCCTACAACCCCAGCAGTTTGATAATGCTGAGCACAGAGTGGAGAAAGGGAGAGAGGTAGGGAGGGAGGTGGGGGGAGTAAGTGTAGTCCTGTGTATCCTCGCTGGGTGTCGGTGCTCTGCAGCTTCCTTGGATCTTTGCAATCTCTCTCTCAGGAACCGCTGCCAGAGTGCACACTGCAGGAATGACGAGCAGTGCTGCTTTCTCTGCACAAAGACCTGTAGGCGAGGGGAGCTGACAATGAATTATTTACTATCGCACGCGCAGAAAACCTCCGAACAACAGCAGCAGCAGCAGCAGTTAGGGACAGAGAGAGGGAGGTGTGAGGAGATTGGGTCCTTGCTGATGAAAGATTTTACTGCCATGTTCAGTGTGTGAAAGCTCTTATCAAGTGTGAAGTCGTGTCATGCTGCTGCAGATGTGTTTCCAAGTGGCTGTGTGTGTGGGAGGGAGTCTGTGTTCTGGCAGCTTTCAACAGCAAGCAGTGCTCACACTTTCATGCAGGTACAAACTGAGAAACACTATTGATAGAACCAAAGCAGATACAACATGCTTAAGAATAGACATGAGAGATGTAGCAGGAAAAGTACATCTGGTCATTTATTTTCATTTGAAAGACACTGCCTCTCAGACGACAGAGAAGATGAACAGCGGCCTTAAAGAGGTGCTCCAGTGATTGGGAACTGCACTTCCATTAGGTTGTGGCACTTCAGAGAGACATATTAAAATGGAACGGTCTAAATCAAAGCAACAGGAGCTGAGATCTCCTGACTCTTTGTTTGTCGTATGGATAAAGCTCCATTGGCAACACACAATTATCTTGACCTTCTGACATGCCTGCGAGAGACATTTGGTAATTCCTTACTTCTTTTGAAAAAAAAGTTGGCTTAGAACACATCTGAGGAAATTTTTCAAATTAAGTCAAACAATTTGGCTGAGAATTGAATTTTCTAGTTATACTGTATTAAGGTTTAGTCTTTGGGCACAAGTTATTTTCTAAATGTTTAATAATTATACTTTAGGAACAAACAGTACTCCAACTCCAATGACTACTTAGTGTCATGTTCAGCTACAAGGATCACAATTTGGTATCTATAATAAAATGTTGAAGATATGCACATGTATGCAGTGTAAAATCAATTAAGTATGAAGACATTTACTAAACATAATGTTAGCAATTTCCTGACTATTATGTGATCTATTTAGTACTGTTATAATAGCCTAAAAAACTGAATTTCCCCTTGGGGATTAATAAAGTAGATATTTTTCTTAAGTATGTCCGTAACATTTTTAAGACTTCGACCAATTATTTTCCTTATCATATTCATCATAGAGTTTATCAGAAGACATACACGCTCTGATTTTTCAGGACATGTACTTAAACACCATTGTTTAGTTATTTAATATAATTTTAGGTTTAGAAGTATTTATTATATTTTTCTGCAATGCCATCAGAGACACAATGTATAAGAATCAAATTGTACATTCTTTCTTTGAATGATTTCAAGCCCAAACAGCAAATAAAGGACAGATACAAGACATGACTTTATAGGTGAGAACATTTCTACCCTATAACTCAGGCTCAGGCCACCAGAGGGTGCTACCCACCACAGAGTAGAGGGTATTAAGGACAGCAGGCTGTTCAGAGTGTCTGAATGGCAGGCCTGCAGCTCAGTGCCAGGCATTACCAGCCGTCCCTCACAACGACTCTGTTGTCCCGAGCAAAGAAACCCTGCAACACACTGTCTGTCCATGTCTCGCCACACTGTTCCAACAGCAGCAGGGACACAGCATCAAACATCTGATCCGAAGCAGTAGTTTTAGAACAGAGTATCACTATTTATACAACTTCACTTATTGTGTCTGATGATCGCGGATGTACGCCAACAGAAAGCTATGAAATGAAATAAAAAGCATTATGTTGGATGTTTGTATTGCCCTAGGTCTGTTTGCTGTGTATCAGTGAAAGGTTATCTAGTTGTTGGTACAGAAATCTGTCCATTTATCTTGTCTCTCTGTAGGCTGTGTTACATTTTAACTAAGAATGATTTCACATGTTACTAAATGATGGGTGGCGTCTCTTTGTGCCTTATCCAGTTATGGAATGCCATTTCCTGTACAGCAGCTTTCTGTTGTGCTTTATTTTTCTTTTGTGCTTTGGTGCAGTGTGTTTGCGTGTGTCTTAGCTTTTTTTTTGTTCTTACTGTATTCGTGGATTCATGCTACGCTCTGTGAGGAGCAGTTAATGCCTGGGCTTACTCCTTGCTGAGCTCCACCCAATCCGAACCTCCGGTGGGAACTAGCATAATTGCATGGCATAGAGCATGGAGCATGAAACAGCAGCTGGAAACCCAAACATGCCCTGTAAGCAGCAGAGGAATCTGAAATGTGGCTGAGATTAATCCGCAGAATGCTCTCTATACAAGTAGACTTAACTTAATTACAGGTTTCAGTCTAAAATACTGTTTTGGAAAATTTGCTGTGGAAATAAATCAGTTATCACATTTAATAATGTTTGCTCTTTTCTTTAGAACAGAGTTAATTTCTACAGCTTATTTAGATTAGTCTCATGAAAATGCCTATTAGTACTCATGTTTTACTGTGAGAAAATGTGACTGTTTTAGTGTATAGTTTAGGAATAATGTCCTTTTTTTTAACCGTCGACCGATGAATCGTTAAAGGCATTTTCATGCAAAACTCAAGAACATTTGGACATTTCTTGCTTTTCTTTGTTTTACATCATATTTAGGTGAATATCTTTGGGTTTTGGGCTAACAAATAAGGCATTTTGGATCATAACATTAAACTTTGAGAAACTTGGATTTACTTTTTCAGCACCTTCTGACATTTCAAAGTTCAGACAAAAAATCTCTAAGTCATGTACATTATCAACTATTCCAGTAATAAGGAAGTTCAGCCAAGCTACCACTCACTCTGAGGGGTCAGTGTTAGCAGTTACACTTGGGAGTGCTGTGATGGGCAAAAATTAGTCATTAAAAGTGTTCCTGTCTCCTGTGCCAGATTCTCACCATCATATCCTCTGCTTTCTGGCACACATGCTTTCTCAAATCAGTGCGACAACCCTGTTTGGATAACTCTGCGTCACATCCATGTTTAACACTGAGTTTGTTCACTTCAGTTTCAAACCCACATCCCACTCTGATTATGGGCCAAGGAGCCTGAAAAGACCTCTGTGTCTGTCTGTTTCCATTTCTGTTTGGCTTTCACCGTTTAGCCTCCTGGCTGCACAGGAAGCAGGAATAACAAAATAGGAAGAAAAGCGTTTCACCTCACTTCTATTCAGGGAAAATCCCAGCTGCCCCAGGCACTGTGGATCATACCGGAGCCACAAAGGTGTAGAGACTTGAGTCAGACATGTACACACACGTTATGGTGTTTCTATACTGAAGAAACATGGCTGCACACCCTGAACAGTTCTTTACACCAAGTGTTTAACAGAGGGGGAAAAGGGCACAAATAAACAGGTGATTATCAGGCATTAAATCATTAACTTCATCTTCCTGTCTTCATTAGGGTACACGCTGATAGATGCTAGTAATTCAGTTGGCCAAGTCTAAGGACAAGTTGACGTCCTCCTCGATGAGTCAGGAGCAAAAAATACATTCACACGTCACTATGAAATTCAATAAGGTAAGTGTTTGTCACTACTAGCCTTGCTGAGCAAACATCTGTCATGTTTGATGAGTCTGTCTTTAATAATCAATTGCCGTGCTGCAAACATGCAAATAAAATTCCTAATGATTTCAATTAGACGATAAAGGTTAGTGCCTGGGGCGAGTCTATGAACAGCAGTGAAACATGTGATATCAAATGCTAACTTTGGGGTACCTTTAGGATTTTATACCAAACTGTGCCAAGAAAACAACCACCCCCAAATTGCTCTTTTTCCTCGCCTCCCTCTCCAAGTGCGGCTCAGTCACTGGAAGGTATGTCAGCCAATCTCATCCCAGGCTCAATTCAATTAAAGAGAGTACAAAGAGATATGGCTCAGGGGCGCGTGATATGATTAGAGTCCTGTGCACAACGACGCTGCTGCTGCTTTGATTCATACCCTCTCTTATCTAGTCACAAAGTGGCAGGCTGAAACAACTAAGCCAAGAAGGGCTCCCTCAAGAGAGCTGCAGGATCCTCAAGGGGCGAAAAAAAGCCTCCTGATGTGATCTCCATCAATCAACAGGTCATATAGTCATTATCTTTGCAATGAAAACACGCTGCAGTGAGAAAACTGACACAAAATCATTACATCTAAGGGAGATTATCTGTTGATTGTGACATTTTGAGACTAAGTGCCGTGGATCAAGAAAATCATCCAAACCAAATAATGCTTCTCCCAATCAGGACAATGCAGAGGAGCAACTGTACCCCATGCCCTCCCCCCATGCTCATCTTCAAGCCAAGCTGCCATAAAAGACAGGTGATACGCCTCCTGGGACAGGGATGTGTCGGAGGAATGCGTGTGCAGGTATCCTGCTGCCTGTGGGGACTGCAGAGAAAGGCACAGAGCACCAGTTGATCCTGTTTGATAAAGGCCCTGACAGGCCCAGATTATATGTCTCAGCCTGGAGGAGGTGTCCGTGTCTCATTCCTGCACTGAAGAAAGTCGATCTGGTGGGAAAGAGGCGGGGCCATGCCTGTAGGCGTCAGTTTTTGTATGGACGCCAACACACACCTTGTTAGGGCAGACACCACTACCACTGCTCCCTTGTCCCCCCCTCATTCGAATCCAAACAAACACCCTCATCCATCTCCTTTACCTGACCACACCTGTGCCTCCAGACGCCATAAATACTCATTCCACAAATCCTGTCAGAGATAGATTTTACAACAAGAAACTTGAGCCTCAAAATGTCCTATTTTCATGTTTACAGACAACATTTTTTTTATGAATCTCCATAAATTACAATGTGAATAAAGGTAGTTAGAATCTGGGAAACATATAGGGAATAGGATAGCAAAAGTTTTCTAATGGGGAACCTTGGAATAAACAACACTAACTGTAATAATTGTAGTAGTTATAGGGTGCTTCCGAAAGGGCTGAAACACGTGTTCCCATTCAAATCCAACTGAGTTTAACAATATGTAGCGTAGGGAACAGATATCTCCCCACAAACTTATGCCTATTGTTTTTGTGATGTGGAGAAAAGAATATAAAGGGCAGCGTCTAAAAAACAATGGTAAGATGCGCAGTGAGTGACAGGCCGTGCCCCAGGCTCACCCCTTCTGTTATGTCTGTCCCACAGAGCAGCCGGGCGCCGGGGACCTGTCACACAGACAGACGTCTCACAAACAGGGGCCCGGGCCCTCTGTGGAGACGGAAACATCAACATCCAGAGAGCAGGGACGAGGAGACAACACCCACTGCCTCAGTCTGTCAATTTCTTCTTCACGAGGGCAACAGAAGGTTCAGCTCAGACACTTTGACATCCAGAGACAAGTACCAGGGGTGGAAGAAGTATTTAGATCTTCAACTTAAATACAAGTACTAATACAGCACAAAAATAATATTTTACCAGAAAAAAATCCTGCTTTTGAAATGTTGATCATGTAAAAGTAAGTGTAATAAACGTAAAAATATTGATTGAAAGAAAAATCTAAAATTAAAAGAAAAACACTCAAAATCTCTCCTAAAATATAATTACTTCAATCTTTACAAATGCCAAATAGTTTACTCTGAGTTTCAATGTTTATCAACTAAGCTGTTCTTGTACAAACTATCTAGGTTAACCTTAACAACGTTTTATAATTTATAAACATCTCAGTTTTTAAATGCAACGATGTTCATTTGTAAACTAACTAATGTTGTGAAATAGATGTAAAGTAAACAGTACAATATGAATTAGTGTGGAGTTGAAGAATAAAGAGACATGAAAAAAAGCAAAGGACAAGTACCTCATCATGTTACGTAAGCACAGTGCTTGAGTTAATTTACTTTGTGACATTCCACCACTAAATGTTTATAAATATTAAACGTATTACATATTTTCTTTTGCTGAAAAACATGTCTTCAAGAGGGAACAACACCCAAAACCACAGTGGCCACATTGAGACACAAAACAGTTGCTCGTCATCTTAACTGCTGTTAACAAGGGAGGGGACTCACAGTGGGTAGCAAACAACAGAAAATTAAAATTCCTCCTCTGTTTTGAAATCAGCAATCTATGGTGTACCAGAGCTAATCCTGTCTGCTGCGGTTACCCACACACACACGCACTTCATGTCTGAGGTCTCGTTTTTATGTGCTCGTCGTAAGGAGGAATGAAAGGACATGTCTCCTTCACCTTGCACATGGACACTGGCCAGAATGATATTCATGAGTTCCTGTATTACACTGCTGTAGCCTTCCCCTCCATCCCATCTTGGGCACTGACATCCCTCCATAAATAATCTGTTCATTTGTGAGGGGACAGAGGTGCACATCAACTGGCTGATGTCACAGCTCCTTGTTTCCTGTAGACACACACACACACACACACACACACACACACACACACACACACACACACACACACACACACACACACACACACACACACACACACACACACACACACACACACACACACACACACACACACACACACACACACACACACACACACACACACACACACACACACACACACACACACACACACACACACACACACACACACACACACACACACACACACACACACACACACACACACACACACACACACACACACACACACACAATCGGCGTCATCCCAGCCGAGGACCCTCTTCTCTAACTGCGGCCGAGAAAGATACTGTGATTGACGACATGTCTTCTTCACAGGGTGGCAGAGAGTTGAAGGGCAGGTCATCTGTCACCGCTGACAGGAAACGCACTGGGTGGAGATTAATGGTGAGGCTCAGGCTTCTCTCCAGACCTGGAGATGATAATCCCAAAATGGAAATAAATCAAACAATCTCTGGTAAACAAGAACACAGCAATTCGTCTAACAGGCCCCCGAGGAAACATGGCGTGTCATATTGCTCATATTACTGACTTCTAGTTTGCAGATGATGATGAGAACTAATTTATAAGATGCATTCATTGCCAGGGAAAGGGGGCAACCATTTCCTGTAAATACAATTAAATTAGATATTTAAATGACCAATTTGAGATACAGAAGATTAATATTTTTTTAAAACGTGACATAAAAATCTCTTTGTAAAAATGGCAAAATTGCCATCACATGTCAACATGAACTAAGGGAGGGGACTAACAAAAAAACAAGGCTGGGTGATATATTTAAAAAATATATATTTGATTACATTAGCAACCCAAGAGCAACTAGAGGAGCTTTTCTTGTTGATGCTAACTGCTAATTCTTCTTCAGTTTACTTCATAGGCTAAATCAGTATTTCCTACAAACAAGGGAACAAGACCTGGGCCTGGTTGAACGGAAAGGATGTGTTGCATTTTTCCTTCTTACTCCCAAAAACATTTCTTCAATTGTCACGTCAATATCCCCCCTTCATTTCAGGGAAAAGCCTTTGTTCAGTGTTTTCAACCAATGTTGGAAAGAACAACTTTACTTTGTAGGACTGTGTTGCTTGCCTCCTTCGGTTAAGGGCACGATGATCTAAAAATAAGCTGTTACAATTAGACAAGGGGTGTTGCTGGATCTTAACATACCAAGGCTTGGATGACTAAAATGCCTGTAATCCCAAATCAATCACTAGTCCCCAATCAATCATCAGACATTCATTTCAGACAAAAACAGGAAGCAGCAGTAGCTCCTTCCATCTCGGTGATTAAACACCATATAATTAGATAGCGTAACTGTTGACAATATACACCCTCCGGTGTCCTCAATGCAGCAAAAATAAAGACACATTGAGTTTGTAAATTAATGCTTTCTGCAGAACACTACACTGGACGATAGCCGATGAACTTTGCTCTACCAAACTATTCCTGTACCATCTGTCAGAAGTGATAACACCTAGTAGCATCTGTGCTCCTCCGCTCTGCACCATTAGCAGGTTATAAAGCTGGGCCTCTCCTGTGCTTTCTATTCTTAAATAGAGCTCTTCATCATCACCTCAACCACGGCACAGATTATACTGTTTATAACCCCCCCTTCAACATTCGTTTCCAGGAGGAGATGATATTTCACCCCAAAACAATAAGGTCTGTTGAATCCTTGAAGTGTGTGTTGAAATCCTTAAAGCCATGAGATGTATTGTTGAGCATACAGTATAATGGTATCATCTTAAAAATCCCTGCAGCTTGTATTTATTTAACTGTTAAAAGTAGCAAGCTCCCTATGAAGTAAAATGCCCCCCCCCCACCACTGCTGTAATACAGTATGCACAGAAGGCTAACTGCATTGACCCGAGCTTTAAGAGCTGGCTTTTTAAAAAGGTCGAAAGCCAGTCGCGCTGTGCGGCTGATTTTAGCCTGTTGCGTGGAGACTGCAATCCAGGTGACGCATCAGCCAATGGCAGGAAGCCAGAGGCAGACACGGGCATCAAGGTTGGTGTGGCTGATGGATGGAAGTGTAGCACCAGCACTTGCCAAGCCATTCCCACGGCCATAAATTACATGTTTACTGCCGGCTGTGGCTCTCTGCGCTCGCCAACATTTCTAGTGATGTCAGCAGCACATTATCATATCTAATCAGCCCCCAGCAACCCGTGTTAAATGGGTGGGGGATTAAAGTGACCATCGTTCCATCTCTGTAAACATGATTTACATCACAAACATGAATATATCGATATTTATAGACCCCTTTATGTAGTAGAGTTCAAACTCTGAAAGCTTTGGCGGTTTGTTTTTCGATAGCATTTTTATTTAATGTAATCCTTTTACGATGACATACGTGTTCTGCAACCCTTCGTCAGAAGTTATATGGCAGCAAATGTAACTCCTGTTAAAGCATCTACAGTAGAAAATAAGTTCATCACATGGAAGGCATGCACAGTGGAAGTGCATGATGTTGACTGAAGCTAATTACTCGGACTTTAACAAGCATGGCGTACAACCAGGAATATTTACAGTTGTGACCATCCTCGAAGTTAATGAACAATTTCGAATGAGACAAGATACAGTTTTCCACACACATCCAGCATACACACAGACAGTCACACACATTATAAATCTATCTCTTCTGATGGAGAGAAACCCCAAACACTGAGTTACACTGTATTGCAGGTTTGTGTTATGAAAAGAACTTACAGTTAAAAAATAGAAAACCCAATATATATTTTCTCCATTGATGATTATGCAGTAAATTTAGGGGAATCAACGCTGTGATACAGCAACTGGCCATGTAATCCTCAGCAATTTAAAGATATTCTCCTGTAACAACTTCCCCACAGACTATATTAAAAAATGGATCAAACCGTGTACAAAAGAAATAAATCAATGATGGTAATAAAAATAAGAGTACAATGTAAATATATATTCATATTTATAATTTTCTAACTGTATTTACAAGAAGATAATGAATGATGTTGGGGACCACGGTGCTGCATGTCCCTTGGTAGTATATTCTCTGGATTTGGTCTGAAAAGCAGAATATTGTCCTCTACTACTGATGAAACAACCATTGAGGGGAGAAAGAAACAATAAAACGAACAAAATCGAAATCATAGTCAGTCCTTTCGATTCACCTGACCCGTCGAATGCCCAAAGTGGAGAGAAGAGTGTGAGTCTTATCTTTTTTTTTTTTCTGGCACTGTGACAAACTGCCTGTTCC
>NC_136909.1:16437329-16487329 GCF_949606895.1 Notothenia rossii | reverse complement strand
AAAATTGGTTGGTAACAGTTTCTAAATAAAGTAGAATGAACAAAGAGCTTGGTGTTTCAGTTTGAAAGCACCAGAGCGGTGTGCACTGCGGGATCATTAAAAGTGCGTTTCCTTTAGTTCTTTGTCAGGTATGCTTCGAGGGAATTGGCAGCAGCGTTGGTCGATTCAAACTGCGAGCTCGGAAGCTGGTGTCAGGAGAGTTTACTCATGCAGGTCTACACCTCTCTCAGAGTAAGGGTCGTGATAGTCTACGGTGTGTGTGTGTGTGTGTGTGTGTGTGTGTGTGTGTGTGTGTGTGTGTGTGTGTGTGTGTGTGTGTGTGTGTGTGTGTGTGTGTGTGTGTGTGTGTCTGGCCCTACCATCCTGAGTGCAGGCTCCCAGCAGATTAATGATGTTCTTGTGTTTCCCAATGATCTTCATCATCTCCATCTCTGAAATCAGGTCCGACAGGTCTTTCTCTGTGGCGTCAGCTGGAGGGGAAGAGAAATGAATCACATTAGGGCAATTAGTCAACGTGCCGTTGCTGAAAAGGCCTCATAATAATCACTCTGCAAAGAAAATACAACTACAATGCAGATCTTGCAGAGTTTGGCCGACTGTTTTAGAGAATGCTCCCTGAGGAAAGGCACTTAGAGTAGGAGACAATAAATGCTACTTTCTCTACATCGTCACTCCTCTGCAGTTTAATGAACACTGTTTTATATGGGATGTCAAGGGCTCTCGTAAATGTCTACTCTCCCCTGCTCATTTACGCAGTGGCTCCAATCCAGTGCAGATGTCTCCCAGTATCTCTTCATCAAGTTTCAGTGTTTTATTGGAGCCGAATATCTTTCTAAACTTATTGTTTCTGCAGATCTGTTTTTTTTTTTTAAAGTAACTGTACATCCAAGCCTTCTGTAAACCCACGTGATGGAAAACTTTAAAGAAGAACACCAAACTTACATTTCAACATTTTGACCGCAACCTTGGTCTGACGGTTTGGCTTTTCTTTGTCCAGACCGAGCGCCTCTCCCATCACCACCTGGCCGAAGCAGCCTTCACCTAGAGGCTTCCCAAGAACAAGTCTGAGGGGGGGGGGGAAAGACACAGAGATAGTCAATGGAGTATAACTATGAATCTGTAGAATGTGTGTGTTAAGTTTGAATCTTTAAGAGGTTTCGTTCAAGACCGCAAAAAGGTACCTTAACATTAGTTTTTTGATTCAAATCTAGAGAAACTCTAACTTCATTTGAGCTGCTGGTTCCTTTTCAAGCATATTAACTGGATAACTTTACTTTCTGAAGGAAAAACAAACTTCAAGGTAGTGTGCATACCTATCCCGCAGAAGCTCCCAGCGAGGATCCTGGGGCAGCTCGTACTCTGACACTCCGGGCAGCATGGGGGATCCACAGGAGGAGAGGCGGGAAGGACGAACCAGCATCACTCCAGAGTGGATGGAGGAGCTCGAGTCCACAGACACCTGAGGAAAAAAGACTAAAATTACTTCTCTCGTAGTGGAACAGACACCAGTGGCAAGATCTTATATAGTTCACAGCAGGGCAGTAAAGAAAAATTAAACTGGCACGGGACAATCTAAACATTTTATATCTCTTATGATATTTAAATTATCATTACTACCCTTGAAGTATGCTTAAAACTCTTAAAATGACATCTGAACTTAACTCGAAACAACTTTAATAAGGTTATAAACATCATAGGGTCCCCATGCATAAGTAAAGAATAATAATATAAATAATAATAGCAACATCATGTTTGTCTATTCTTTCTTACATACTTATTCCTTTCACTATAAAACAAGGCTTCTCCAACCATGATAGAGATTCAGACAGTTTTTTAAGTAACTCGTGTGAGGGATCTTATGTCACCCTGTCCTTTCTACAGAGTAGTTTATATAATTTCTATGTAGGACCATGGAACAACCACACAAACCACTTAGGTGCACTACACCAACGGAGAAGAATACTCCTCGAATACTTACCTGATGTACAAGACCTCGAAGAGCTACAATGAACCTGGAAGCTCTTTAAATGCATGCTTTTAGTTATTTGTTAGTATAAACAGAAAGTCTGAGCTGAAATACATTTTAAAGGTCCCCTATTATACTGTTTTACATCAATATATTATAGGTCTAGGATATATACAAAACATGTCTCTGAAGTGTTTGGCTCCAAATACCAAACAGATCATTGCAGCATCCCATAATCCCCTCTGTTTCAGCGCTGTTTCAAAAGTGCTGATTCTCTGTCTGTTACTTTAGATGAAAATAAGGAGCCCCTCCCCACGCCCCTCTGAGAGATATCTGGTTAAAAAGAACACAATGGTGCTCTAGGAGGGGATTGAGGTATTGAGGTGATAAGGGGGGGGGGGGGGGGGGGGGGGGGGGGGTTACCTTTGTTGGTTATTGGCTAATGGTTACACAAGCCAAAAAAATCGTTATGACATCATAAAGTGATCTGATCAGCTCATTTCAAGTCAGGTTTTTATATAAATGATCAGGACAAAAAGAGAGGAAATATTGTTTCCTGAAACTTTCGGAATCTCTTTACACAGAGGGGACACGTGTTTATGTATAACATTCATGAAAAAGTGGATTTTGCATAATAGGTGACCTTTAAAGCTTTTAATCTCCAAATAAACTGAGCAACTGGCATGTAGTGAGAGAAAGAGAAGAAGAAAAGGTGTAAATGTTCCAAACCCCCCATCTACTTTCTGTTACCTGTCTGCGCAGCGGGATGCTTTTGGCCAGCTTGTGGACGGCCAGCTGACTGTTGAAGTCGCTCTTCTTTGAGGAGGTGCGGATCTTGACAATGATCGCAATGGCAATCATGACAGCGATGAAGAAGAAGCCCACACAGTAGATGACAACCTCCAGGTAGGTATGGTTTGCTTGAGGATAGTGTGGGACAGCTAGAAGGGGGAGCGCAGGGAGCAGGGAGGGGGTCAGAGGTCATCCATGAAATCACACTACAAAAGAAGTAGGGCTGGGCAATATATTCATATTATATCGATAATATTATATGAGATTAGATAACGTTTAAGTGTCTTTTCCATGCTTTAATAGCTGCATTAGAGGAAATTAGTGGAGTTTTCTGATTTATTATTGGCCACTACATCCACATTAAAAATGATTATATGTGAACAATTTAAAGTGTAGATATTGTTATGATAGCAATAAAAGTCAACCCTACAATATCAATTGAGGTAGGTTCTCAGAAATATGGTAGTATTTGATTTTCTACATATTGCCCAACCCTAGACAGAATGCCTAACTTTATAAACCCAATCACACCAAACATACCCGTGCTTTCAAGCACACTGCAAATAAATCAAACTGCACACCCAAACAAACACACACACACACACACACAAAACCACACCGCAAACACACTGTCTAAAAACCAGAGCCTTAGACACAGACACCTTAGACAAAGAATTGTCATTTGAAAAAGATCACTTCTTTAAAGCATGAGGCTTCAAACTACTCTTTGAAGACAATATATGAAGAGGTCATTGAGATAAATGAGAAACAGTTGGGACAAACAAAGATGGCCAACAGTCTTTGTTACACTAGCTAACAAATTATTTCATTCAGACCGACATTTCTTTCAAAAATAAAAGTGTAACCGTGTGCAAAGGATCTGACTTTTAAAAACAGCATATCAACACTTCAAACACAAAGTTTAAAAACATAATTTCTACATAAGAATTGGCCTAATCTCATGTCATTTCTAACTGTAGTCTAAAAGCAGCATATAAAAAAGCACAAGCTTAATACAGTAGTTAACTGTTTATCCAACTAAACTAGCTACATTTAAATGTACAATTCTGACTCGACTTGTAATGCTATTATAATAAGTGGTGTGTTGGTGCTGGTAATAAGACTGTGTTTTTTTTAAAGAAAACAACATTTAAGTATTTAAAAATGCAACGAATAAATTATTCTACTTATAAAGAAACTGTCCAAATCAGATCTTGTTTTTTTCCTCCCATTCAGTGAAAACACCAACGTTTACCATACCAATTTTAGGGGTGTAAGGGATTTCAGTAAAAAAAATTGTTTGTTGGTTACCTTGGCTTGGGATGTTGCATTCGGATCAAAAGCTAGATATCAAAACGTTTTGAGTGTGTCTCTTTTTCTACCTACAGTGTTCAATCCTGTTGAGATTAATAATGACGACTCTTCTTTATTTGTGTCAGACAATGTATTTTAAGTCCATACAACTGCTCATTCCAATCTGGCATATTGCTTAACATTTATTTAGAAACATTTATATTACATTTACAAATAAATAAATGCAATATGCCTTATTAACTTGTTTTATTTATTCAATAGCTTTAACGGTTTAGTTTAAATTGTTTAGAACTTGACAAAAACGCAGGGTTGTGTATGAAAAATGTTCATGAAAGAAACAAACAGACGTGCAATCACCGCTAAATGCGCTTTAATACAGGGCTAACTCCTCTTGCACTTGATGTAGCTCTTTTATCTCCTCCTGCACTTAATATGTCGTAGCTGCTACATTGTACTGCCTTGTGGTTAACGCTTGTATGCTGCTCATGCTCAGTCTGCATATCATGTATTCCTGTTTGCCATGTATATAAATGTTATGTTCATAAATGTTGTATGTGAAGGAACTACGGATGGAAATGAGCTCAAAGCTAAAATCCGGCTCATTTACATTTGAAAGCATTATTTTGTTTAAAATGTTAATTAATGTGCACTGTCCCGGTTCAAATAAACGATTAAATAAAATAAATGAAACGTTTTGACTCTTAACTCCAATTGTAGGAAGTATTACCACTTAAAAGTATGACACTGTGGCACTGTGTTGCCTCCTTTTAGTGCGGGATGATCAACTACAACTAATGTGTGCATGTTGAAAAATGCATCCCAAACCAAGGTTGCCGTACTGACTGAAGTGCACCGTTACACCCCCAACCAACACCAGCAACACAAGTGAGCTGCACTTGTGTGAAGAGGCTGACTGACAAGCAGCTTGATAATTGGACAAATGTCCATTCCAACCCTCAGGAATGAGACACACATCCACTACTGCGGGCCAATTATCAAAGCCAGCCGCTGTGCTCACAGCAAGAAATGACATGAGGAATACATGTCATTTGTAGCACTTGTCAAAGAAAATCAGCTTTACACCAAAAAGAGCACAAACACCAGTTAAAAGCAGAACGGTAGAGACAGTTCAAAGTGAAATCCGATCAGAGCTGCCAAACAGCCTCTCCATAAAAGTGATGTTCTACCTGGCTGAGGCCATTAATTATACTTTAAAATACCACTGGCTGTTTTTCATGGTAGACCAGGTAGAAGTCAGCTTTTGGGGTTGTTTGGCATTTGCTGATTTCATTAAAGAAACAGTAAAGCATGGCCCATACTCTCCCATCTAGAGAGTTTAGATGGAGCGGGAGCCATGCTGAGGACAGAGAAGGTTTTAGTATTTTTAACTCGCCCTGGCTTCCTCTTACATTTTTCTACAGAAATAGAGTCAGGCTCTTTTCTGGCCAATGTAAAGGTGGAGAGCCAGGCTGGAGTTGGAAAATGGTAAATAATGGAAATATAGGAGAGACAGAACCACTGATACCTTCAAAAACGGTCAACCATGCAGAGTGATGAGAGAACCCGATAGAATTGCCCGCCAAGCAGGTGTACTCCCCAGCGTCATCAAAAGACACATTTCTCAGTTGGAGGATTTCCATTTCCTTGTCCGTGGTGTTAAGGCCAGCGGTCTAGAAAATAACAAAGGAAGCAGACCCAACAAGAGGCCCAAGAGGGGAAAGGTAACCATGAGTAAAGGATTCTGAAAGAGAAAGGGGATGGAGGAGCGTTCTCCTCCTCGATCCAACACCATCTGCCCACAAAGTACCAGAGAGAGCCCCTGCAGAGGACTCTCCTTTCTGTTAGTGGAGAAGAGGGTTAGGTTGACTCCTGAACTGGGCCACCCCATCACCACATCAAATACCTCAGTCTCATCTCTACATGCAAGAGATGGGCAACATGGAAAACTCCGCAGCAGAACAGGGCACACTCACAATCATACAAACTATGTAAGCATCAGATTAAACAGGAGGTCTGGGGAACATAGCTAAGCAGAAGGAGGACAGCTGGAAAAAGAAGAAAAAAAGGGAGAGAGAGAGAGAGAGCCTGTGTGCTGTGCACGGAGGACTTTGAAGGGCAAGGGAGCGAGAGTAATAGAAGAAGATGGCAAGAGAGACCCTTATTAGGAGGGCACGGCACAGGCATGGGGCAGGAATGGTAACGGGTCCAACATAAACCCAAGCCTAAACACTTTCAACTGTTCTGCTGGGAATTTTCCATAGCGTCATTTACAGTCAGGAGCACTGAGCCAGGAGAGAGGGAGGAGAGACGGAGGGAGGGAGGAGAGAAACAGCTGAGGTTGTCTTGAGTTATACGGCCCTAGTTTATCCAGCTGGTCCACTGTGTCGTCCCTGTGCTGCGCGGTGGTTACCTGTGGGCTCATATCTGGTGACAGTCAGCCAGGCCGACTGATTGGCCTCTCCTATATAATTGGACACTTTACAAATATACTCTCCGCTCTCCTCCTCAGTCACATTGTAGAGGGCCAGCACCTGAGCGTCCGAGCTATTGACCCCAGAATGCTGGAAATAAAAACATGTCATGTGCATCACAGAAAATCAAATGACAGTAAAGAATTCAGGAGAAGTCATTTTGGTTATGTGCAGAGATTCAATAGCAAGATACACTTCATATATTCATTTGCTACCGCTTAAGAACAGTTAGATTTAAGACTTTTATGCCACTTTTTAGATGCAATACCAACTGAACGATAACCAAAATTAAATAACAACTTTGCTCAAAATATATCTGTAACATAAAAATGTTTTCATATAATTATCACTCACTCATGTTTCATCTGCTCTGAGCATCACAGAAAACCAACCAATAAGTGTACTGCTGGTTACTCTATCCTGATATGTGTGACGCTAATGCGAGAAGCATGCAGTCAATAGTTAAAAAAAAGATATGTTACCGATCATTTAGTCGTTTTAAAACTAATGACAGAATTTTTTTTACTATTCATTACTCATCTTAGCATTGTTAAGAGCTTTGGAAGATTGATCCATATTTATTTCCGATTGATGATTTGAATGCCTTTTAAGATTTTTATAAGAATCCCCTTTCACAGGAAGTACTTGCGATCTAAGAAAATAAGTGGCATAGCAATACAGGGCAATATATAAAGAAGCATTCAAAAGAGTAATTTATACTGGCAGGAGGAGTGATAAGAGGAAGCTCCTACCTTGAGCACACGGACATATGGTAATCCATCAGAACCGACTCTGCTCCCGTTCACCTCGATGTGCTTTAGCCACTGGATGTGAGGCTGAGGGTCGCTGAACACTTTGCACTCAAACTCCACGTCGCTGCCCACCACGGCGGTGCGGTTGGCGGGCAGGCCGGCCTGCAGGATGGGCCTGTGGGGAGAGCGCTCTGCAACACAACACAAAACAAACGAATGTTAGATTAGAAGAAGATTGGCGAGCTTCAATATCAAAGACAAACACGTGCATCACTCCAAAAGTACACACGGCTGACTGATTATCAAACACAGGCCAAATAAAACCAATGCGTTGTTACGGGAAAGGGCCGGGACAGTCCGTCTGTATAATCTAAACTGATACTATGTAAATTATAGACAATCGTTCTGCTACATGGAGAATAAAATCAGCCATCTCCTCAGCTATTGAGGAAATAGATGGAAGTTGAGTATCTGATCTGGAGCTGTTACTGAAAACATTAAAAGTTCCTGCGGCTCCATTTTGATGACTGATAACTCTCCAAAATAAACTCACTAGCCAAGAATCTGGCAGTGTGTCAACTGTGCACGCTTCCCTCACCAAGACATTCATGGGCACTGAGCAAGCACTAGCGAAAAAACTCTCCCCTCACTGACGCCGTATCTCGGCTCATCAGGGTCTAAACATGGACTGAGGTCGAGCCCAGGGACAGCAGTGACGGAGGAAGTGGGGCCGAGATTTATAGAACCAGTGGTGTAGGAGTGAGGCTCAGGGCAGGTCTGAGGGGAGTAATCACTTCTCTCCTCTACACACATCCATCACTCGTGCACAGGCTTTATTTATTAAAGGCTGAGAGAGACACAGTCGAACCCAACACAAGACTTTGATGATGAGGATTACAACTGGTTGGTTAATAGGGTATTCTGGTATGAGATATTGGTGGTATAATCCAACATTACTTAAAGGGGACCTATCATGCAAAATGCAATTTTGTACGTCTTTTATACATGAATATGTGTCCCCGGTGTTCCAGGGAACTCACCAAGTGTCAGAAAACACAACCCTCTCTTTTCCTCCATACACAAATCTCTAAAAACGGGGCAGCAACGGATCCGATACAGAATGATACAGATTTGAACACTGTCCTGACATCAGGACGGTGGCGCTGCGGCTATTGGGCCAACTCTCCACTTATCAGGGGAATGTGGGGTTGGGTCACGGCCGGCCATTGCCGCTCGACAGTGGCGGCGCAAGGGTATGACTGGGGTAGGCTACAGCCATACCAAGAAATGGCTTAGCCCCACCATGAAAAATGATGTTAAAGTAAGCAAAATAAAGTCCGCCAACTCGCGGAGTAAATTGCACAGACAGCAGTTAGTAAGATTGATTTCAGCAGCCACTTGTCTGGAAATACCGAAGACTAGAAACGGTTTTGAAAACTTTTTTCACATAGTGATCATCTTCTCAATAGAACATCTTTGATAATGTCTTCTGGCCAATCAGAATCAAGATAACGGCGTGGTGTTGTTGCAGGAAGTCCCGACGGAGAATACTTTTGCTGTAGTACATCTCTATATAGGCCTACATCGATACAACATTACGTATTGATAGAAATCAACACGTAATGAAATAAGACCCCACGGTTTGATGATGGATAGGTGTGTGGGCTGTCTTTCATTTTGACACACAGAGCAATGGGAGCTATCCACCCTTATCCACAAAGTAAAGTAATTCACACAGCCTCTTCCCTCTTCTCTCTGTGGGGAGCAGCAGGTTCAGCTTTCAGAACAAAGTAACAAAAAAGGCTTTCTTTTTTTTTTTTTTTTAAATATGTCGTGAAGTAATAGATTTATTTATTTGTCTTCTCAAGAGAGTACCAGAATGTGTATTTTATGTTAGTATTTCAAAAAATCTCCTGGGGGAGAATCCCCCCAGACCCCCCTGCAGGGGTTGGGTTTTCAGCATGTCAACTCTTTCACCTTTGGGGAAATTGCAGGATTGGCTCCAGGTCGCCCTTTTTATTTACTACAAGACAAATTTGCCTTTTTATTTCATACATTCAATTTGGATTGAGACAGGGAAATAATCTGAACCTCACGCATGGTGTTTCACTGTCAAGGGGGGCGATAGCGTGTATGTAATTACATTGCAAATACTGACTTGAGCCCCACCACTGTACCATAGATTACCCAACAAAAATACTCTGGCACCGCCACTGCCGCTCGAAAGCGCTGGAGACGCTGTAGTACATATGCAAGGCCTGTAAGTGGCGCTGTAGTCTGCCACAAAAGCAGCAAAGAAGACTTCGCGCACGGTTGCCATGGTTGCCCTTCTATTTATTCTCCGCTGTGGCTCTTTTTCTCACTCCCTGAGGCAAGCGTTCGCTCCCGCTGCTGTAATTCAATGCAATCCCTCCCCGTCAAGGCAAGCACTGTAATTCTCTCCGGTTAGTCCACCAGCAGATGACAAACACCCACCTCTCCGTCTCTTCCAAGGAACGAGGGGACCGTGCGGCAGTTTCAGTTTTCTTTCGCCGGTCAAGATGTCCGTTAAAGTTTAAATCTTCCGGACAAAATTAGAAAAGTGCCGGTCAAATGTCTTCTTTGTTATTTATTGAGCTTTAAAACAAATGAATAACGACTCTATATAATAATATAATAAAACACGGAGGACGGAGATCTATTTTTCTCCCCCTCTTCTGACTTGATCAGAGCACGCTCCCCTCTCCTGCAGTGGGGCGTGGTCAGCTGCAGCTCACAGAATCAGCCCCCAGCAAAAACAGGGCTGGAGAACAGCAAATAGAGCGAAATTAGGCATGGCTGAAATGCATGATCCGTTTGGTATTTTGAAAACAGAAACGTATAAATACACCTTATATAGGTATGGCCCTACAATATATCATTTAAATATAGCATGATAGGTGTCCTTTAAGGAAAAGGATTTGGGACAAATTGATTCATGTAGGAATTGGGGCAACCCTAACCGTTTTTTTCTTTTAAATAAATAAAAGAGATGTATGGTGAATGTCTTGGTGAAACAAAATGTATGGTGAAATAGGCTAACTCTTTAGAAACTTGTCTAAGCTTACCGTTTTAATGTATGCATCAGGCAGCAGTTTATTTGTTGTGTAACTTGAATTTGTTATTCTTGAAGTAAGTGAGAATTAAGAAATGCTAAACACCATTTAGCTAAATCTGTCTATTTGTGCTAGTTTAGCATGAATATGCAATCATATAACAATTAAATCCTCCTAAGCACACTTTACTGCTTCGAGACCATATTTTTGGACAACATCTTTATCAGCACAAAGCGGACTGGGGATTTCAATCAAAGCATGACCCCAACAAACCAAATCAATCAATACTGAATCATATCAGAAAACATTGAAAGATTAACACCCATACTCTGGATTCTCATCAATATTCAACAGGTGAACAAGCCATGATATAGATTTATTGATCAGGGTTTAATATACAGACAACCTGATTGCAGTTTACACTTACCCACTACGTCGAGCTGGTAGGTGTGATTGATGCTGCCGTACTGGTTCTCCACCACACAGGTGTAATTTCCCTTATCAGAGGGAACTACCGATTCCATGATGATGGTCCACACATGATCCCGGACCTAACAGTTTGGAAAAAGCAAATGTTAGAATGATTGGCGTACAAACAGAGTACAGATAGGACTGCTGCTCAAAGTGACTAAGTATCCAAACATACGGTTTATGGTATTAAACAGCACAGGGGATATCCCAGCTATGTACACAGATTAGTTCATTTGTTGGCAGCTACAGATGTGTTAGTTCACAAAAACCTCTCACTGCAGGTCAGTTTAGGTCCTGATGGAAATGGGAGAAAAATATAGCACTTAATAGTGTTTAAGAGCAATCAGTACTTAAATTCAACTCAAATTTAAGTAACGTAAATGAGGCCAGCAGCTAGCCCACAGAGATGAAGCTAAACTGCAATTCTGCATTTTACATTAAAAACTTAAGAGAACTTGTGTTCTCTCCATCTGCTTTTACCCTATATGAATTGTCGTAAATCAAATGTTGTTCTGTTCAAAGCAACGGCTAACAAGGTGTGATGTGATGATAACAAGATAACACACAACTCCTTCTTCCTGTGACAACAGCCTATGTTACAAACAGCGGATTTTTGTCCTACCAAACAAAGACCAAAGGAAAATGGGTACATGTTTTATATACATCTGCCCCAACTTGTCTTATTAGCGCCAACTGATGTCTGGCTCTTTTTTCCAAGACATGTTATAGTTTTTCTTCCATAAATCTGCCAAGACCGGCAGTGTGTGATTACCCAACGAACCTCTGAGGCAATGGCAACATCAAACATGCATATACACAAGACCGAGCCATACAGTTTCCCTCATTTAGCTAAAACGTGATGAGGGAGTCCAGCTGCCTGCTGCCAGATGTGTTGTGCTTGGCTACATATACATGTGGTCCACATTATTCCCTCCCTCCTGCACATCTCCATGCAGACGATATGAACAATAGAAGCACAGGCCATAAAAGCAAGAGTGTGGGAGGGATGAGAGACGTCCCCGGCCGCTGATGCAGACCTTTGCACCTTGACTCAAAAAAACAGCAGCCAGATGGTTAAGTGTGCTGCCTGGCTGGGTGGGGACAAGGGGAGCAGGCAGCTGGGAGGAAACTCTTAAATGTGTCCCAGCTGGGGAGGGAGATGGGCTGGAAGCACCAGACAGGGCTGGACTAGTGTACACCTTGATAGGAAGAGCAGATGAAGGAAGGAGGGGGATGTTTCTTCGAGAACATGGACATACATCCCACACCTGTGAGGCAACTGAACAAAGATTATCACAGAGAAGTTTTTCAATTAATTAGCACTTCTTTATTAAATATTATGAATATGTCTTTATTATCAGGCTATGTTCCACAATCATTCAAAGTAGCAGTGATAAAACCGCTTCTTAAAAAGCACAACCTCGATCCAGAGGATTTAGCCAATTATAGACCTATTTCTAATCTTCCGTTCCTCTCAAAAATTAATGAGAAAGCAGTCGCAAAACAGCTGTGTGATTACTTAAAAAACTATGATTTATTTGAAGATTTTCAGTCTGGCTTTAGAACACAACATAGCACAGAGACAGCTCTGGTTAAAGTCACAAATGACATTCTAATAGCCTCAGACAAAGGACGTGTCTCTATTCTTGTCTTGCTCGATCTTCGTGCTGCATTTGATACTATCGACCATGATATCCTATTGCAAAGACTAGAGCACTTAGTTGGCATACAGGGAACTGCTTTAGGCTGGTTTAGGTCCTATCTATCTGAACGCTCTCAGTTTGTACGTGTCAACGATGAATCTTCCATGCAAACCAAAGTTAGCCATGGAGTGCCACAGGGCTCAGTGCTTGGACCTATTTTGTTCACAATATATATGCTTCCGTTAGGCAATATTATAAGGAATCATTCTGTAAACTTTCATTGTTATGCGGATGATACTCAACTATATTTATCAATCAAGCCTGATGAAATTAATTATCTAAATAAAATTCAAGACTGCCTCAAGGACTTAAAAACGTGGATGACCTTACATTTTTTGATGTTAAACACGACCAAAACTGAAGTTATTGTACTTGGCCCGAAGAATCTACGAAACAAATTATCTAAAGATATATTAACTATGGATGGCATTAATTTGGCCTCCAGTGAGACTGTAAGGAATCTTGGTGTTATATTTGATCAGGATTTATCCTTTAACACCCACATAAAATCAATTTCAAGGACCGCCTACTTCCATCTACGTAACATTGCAAAAATCAGGCATATCTTGCCTCAAAACGATGCAGAGAAACTAGTCCATGCATTTGTTACTTCAAGGCTGGATTATTGTAACTCCTTATTATCAGGGTGTACAAAGAAGTCAGTCAAGTTGCTTCAGTTGATTCAAAATGCTGCAGCTCGTGTACTAACCAGAGTTAGGAAAAGGGACCACATTACTCCTGTTCTGGCTGCCTTACACTGGCTCCCTATAGAACACAGGATAGAATTTAAAATTCTTCTTCTCGCCTACAAAGCCCTTAATGGGCAGGCGCCATCTTACCTTAAAGAACTCATTATACCCTACTGTCCTACTAGGGCATTGCGTTCCAAGAATGCAGGGTTGTTGGTTGTTCCTAGAGTCTCTAAAAGTACAATGGGAGCCAGAGCCTTTTCTTATCAAGCTCCACTTTTGTGGAATCAGCTTCCAGTTTGTGTTCGGACGGCAGACACCCTATCCGTTTTTAAGAGTGCGCTTAAGACCTTCCTTTTTGATAAAGCTTATAGTTAGGGATGATTAGATTCAGCCCCTAGTTTTGCTGATATAGGCTTAGTTTGTCGGGGGACATCTTACTTCTTCCTTCTCTCTGTCTATACCTGTGTACTCTCATGTTCCGATTAACCCAGCTCCCCCAAATTTCTTTCTTTTTGGTGTCTATATACGCCGGGATCCGGAGTCATGGATGATCCTGCGGTCCTGTGTCATGGATCGCGAGTCCTGGATCTTGAGTCGTGGCTGAGGTCCTGGATCATAAGTCCTGGATGGATATCCTCGTGGATTCATCTTCCTATTATACACACATGCATTTCCAAACATTTGGACTACCTATGGTGCAAATGTATTATCTTTTCAATTTACACACGGCATCTATTGCACGTCTGTCCGTCCTGGGAGAGGGATCCCTCCTCTGTTGCTCTCCCTGAGGTTTCTCCCATTTTTCCCTTTAAACTGTGGGTTTTCTCTGGAAGTTTTTCCTTGTACGATGTGAGGGTCTAAGGACAGAGGGTGTCGTATTGTCATACTGATATTCTGTACAAACTGTGAAGTCCACTGAGACAAATGTAACATTTGTGATATTGGGCTATATAAATAAACATTGATTGATTGATTGATATTTACAGCCTCCTATGACATTATGACGGTTTTACCAAATATATTTTTTTATCAAAAAGGTCATCTAAGGTTTTTAAATAAAGCCCTAAAAAAAAAAAATCTGTGGGGCTGATGATGCCATAGCCAGTAAGTGGTGGTGTAAAACAGATCCGGTTCACATCCATCACCTGCCACACCTCTGCTAAGTAAATCCAGAGACAAGAGTAAACTGTGTTATCAACAATTATAACTTAGCAGTTTACTGTATTAGCAGATGGCTGCGCATTTGAATACAGCTTGCCAGGAAATGGGCAGACGTTGACGAAGTTATGATAGCATACAGTAAGTAGTATATAGAGGCTGTAAAACAACATTTTTATCTTTTGACACTGACCAAAATTGTTAAAAGCCATATTTTTCGATACCATATTCCAACACATAAGAAATCAATCTCATGAACGTTAGTGAGCTAATAAACATGGAGCTTGCCTGTACGATAAGAAAAACAAAAATCTGTAACGTACTACATATTGTCGTAATTTATTTTGCATTAAAATTAAATGTATAAAATTGGTGTCAAAAAAGGTATCATTCAGGGATCAGACACAGGGACCAGATATAACTGAACAATACCCAGCCCTCATATTGGTAGATTTACTGCTGCATGGATGAAATTACAGAAAGGTCCTGATACCCAGAATGAGGACAGCCAATGTTATCTTCAACCAAACAGGTGGCTAGGATTGCCCACCTGGAGGTATTATAGCTCTGCCACGACTTCCCTTTTTGTTGCATTAGGTTTCATCTTGCATTGTTTCTCAGGTCAAATGTGACACTTGCCTCCGCTTTTCACTTGCAGGAAGTGTTTCTTACTCCAGGGGAGGGGGCGGTGGTGATCTAATGTAGAGATGAGATCACTGACACATCTCCCCTCGTAGTGAACGGGCTTGGAGTGATTCAATAAGAAATGCTAAGGAGGGTGTAGTGTCACTAAACATAAACTGAACGGAAAACATTTCTAAAAATATTTTCTGTTACCTTGAAGCCCCCGATGCGATGGTCTCTCTTGAACTCCCTGCCATTCTTGTACCATTTCAGGGTGGGATTTGGGTTTCCGCTGGCCTGGCACCGAAACTTCACTGTCTTACTGGCTGGGACAGCGTGAAGCTTTTTTTCCATTTTCTCTGGATGAGCCCATTGTGGAGCCATTGCTAAAGAAGAAGACACAACATAAAAATAAATCAGACAAGTAATAAATACTAGCTTGTGTTTGTAAGGATGCAAAATATTGTAGGTACCTTAAACCTCAAGCTCCATTTGAATCAGGGCAATAGCTTTATTGTAGGGTTTTCAAAGGCAAATTGGTCCCAGGGGGAGGGGCCACACTACGAGTAATTCTAAGGCCCCATCCACACGGAGACAAAAAATCAAAAAAAGTCGGCTCAAGAAACGAAAACGCAGGAGATGCTGTAGTACATATGCCGGGCCTTTAAGTGGCGCTGTACTTCCGCCACAAAATACACTAAAAGCAGCGAATAAGACCGATGACGATTATTATTATTACATTATATTATATTATTATTGTTGCTGATGGTTGTGGTGAGTTGTAGATTTTGCACTAAAATCTGTATCCTGGTCAGTAGCGTCTGGAGCACGAACCCAACCCTGTGATCCGCCGTTGTTGTTGGCGAAATGCATCATCAACGACGCGGGGGTGAGGAGAGGTGGGGAGAGGTGGGGCTATGGCGTCATCGTTTTCAGGAAATTATCATATAGGGCAGGGGTGCCCAACCTTTTTTGAACCGAGAGCTACTTTTAAAGTTGCTAGTCTGCCGAGATCTACCAGTCCAAATAGAGAGGCGTAACCATTACTGACAGCCTACCACCAGGTAAATACACTTGTATAAAACTTCTACTCGTATAAAACTGACCTTTATACGTTTAATAGTTCATAAAATTAAAGTATTTAACTGAAGTTACACAACAGTGTTGTTGATACAGAGTTGGAGTTTATTCACACGTCACATACTACAGTGGGTAATGTTTTCAAGAAACATTGAACAGTGCTGCCACATGACACAGGAGAAAAAGAAAAGACTCTGAACCCTTTCTTTGCCATTATATAAAAATAGTGTTGCTACAAAAGTATAAATTAGGCTTACTAATAAGACAACTAAGATCTGAAGCTACACGGGAATCTGCTGCCAAAGTGCAATAAAAAAGTGTCATTAATAGAATCAAACCCTTTTTTGTTGCATTTTAGTAGAGTATAAAAAGAAATGCCTTTAAAATTGGATGCAAGCAACACTAGTTTCTTAACCTGAATTGATAATAGACTATAATCAATTTAAGTTTGGCATTCTTATACCATTTTGTACAATAATTATAATGAATAAAGTTCAAACAAACTAAAACGTACAGCTGATTAATAACGGTATCTAACTTTTTACTATATCAAAAACCTGTTGAAATGCTACTGTTATTTTTATTGTCCCCAAAAGCGTGTCGGCAGCCTCCGGAATGCTTCTTTCACAACGTCGCCGTCTTTGAAAGACTTCATGTGTTTCGCAAGAACGTGACTGACACGATAAGATGCTATGGTAGCAGCCTTGCTCTTGTTGTTGGGCCTGGTGAAAATGGACTGCTGTGCATTTAGCTGTCCTCTCAGGTCCCTCCCCTTTTGGGAGCGTAGGGCAGAATTAGGAGGGAATTCCGTCTCGTAGCGTTTGAGCACTGTTTTGAAATGCCGCTCCTAAATTACCCTTCTTCGATAAAGTCACGCTCGCATTGCAGATGAGACAGATGGACTTTGAATTGGAATAGATAACAAAATAATCATCCTCCCACTCGGAGTGAAAATTATATATTTTGAGCTTTTTTGCTTCTGCCATAATTGCGGTCTTGTGTGTGGACTGTCACTCCTGTGGTTGACACGGACAACGTCAGCGAAATAGTGCCCACTGCCCACCAGCCACGCCCCGACACATGGGGTCACGCCGGCCAATCACAAAGCTTTGATGCGTTCAAGTGCATTATTCTGGCACAGGAAGATTATGTTATAGGACATTAACGATAAAACAGAATATTGTTGTTCTATTTTTAGACATATCTCTCGATCGACTGGGAATCTCGATCGACTGGTTGAGCACCCCTGGTATAGGGCGTACACACGGAGCCTACCCACTTTGGGAGCCGTTATCAAAGTGTATCGGATTCGGGCTCCGAATCCGCAATAGAGTACAATAGAGAACGTTAGCGGATACAACTGATATCGTCTTCGTGTGGACGGGGCCTAAGACCCTGACAAATGAATTGGCCAATAATGATCTGAAGAACCTCGAATAGAGAAACTGGGCCTTTCAGGGGTGACCAAAATAATGAGATTTCAAATATCACAGACTGAATTACGTTTACATTGTAGTGTGGCTGGATGAAATCTGCTAGCAATTGTTTTTTGCATTCCCACCTGACCAATTTCGGGACATAATCCCCACTAACTAACCCGGACACATTTAGTTTAATCAACCAACAGACCAGACTCGAACTTTATGCACTAAAGTAGCTCAGTAATCAGGACTGAAACAATGACAGGGGAAATTGCTGCATGTGTGTATACAAGAATAATTGATAGAGATATATTGTTAGCACAGTTGCCTAATTTTGTTTGAACTTTTAAAACTGTTCCACCGTACAATGAGATTTGGCAAAAGAGAAACAGTGGAGTGACTATTGCACACGTGTCTGTGCACTGTTATATTTTCTAGTAAGCTTAACCAAACCTCTGGGGAACCTCTATGTCAACTGGTGCATCAGTAGTGGATGGGCTCACCCTCAAAAAGAGGATAAGAAGCAATGAGGAATGTCTGTCTTTCTTGGCCGGTCCCACCACAAACCAGACGTGGTTTAGCGGCAGAAAAGGATGGATGTATTACATAATGCATGTTCTTAAATTATAGTCACAGTGAGTATGTTTCCTTTCCTTAAAAGGGGACCTATCATCCATAATGCACTTTGTGATGTTTTATACATAAAGATGTGTCCCCGGTGCGTCAGGGAACTCACGCAGCGTCAGAAAATAAAACCCTCTCTCTTTTCCACCGTACCCAAATCTTTTAAAAACAGGGGTACAACGAGCGGATACAGATTTGCTGCTGATCTGACGTCAAATCGGCAGCGGACCCACAGAAAATTGCTATCAGAAACAATGCCTGACATGTTTTGGACGTAATCTCGTTTTTGTTTACGTTAGCAAGCCTCGTTAACAGCACGCGTTTAAAAAGCAGGAAATAAAAAAAGGAACTCACCTTGTGATAAACACACAAGAGAAAGAGCATTTGAGCTCCATACTATTTCAGAAATAATCTTTGATGTGGTTTAGAACCGGATGGCGTTTTATCACAGCAGAATTTAACTTTATCTCCGGTAGAATTCGGATCAGGCATTAGCTCCGCCTCCTCTTTTTTTTTTTTCAAGCTAAGGACCCAAAATCTGCGTTTCTCTAACAGGGCTGCAAAATAGGGGTATGAGCAGTATGAGGCATGGCTATAATGGGTGAACTGTTTGGTATTTTAAGCAGAAAACTTCAAAGACATGTTTTGTATAGGTATGGCCCTACAATATATTTTTCCAATATAGCACAATAGGTCCACTTTAAATAAAAGTCGGAAAAAAATATTTTCTTGAGAGGTTTTGGCTGTGCCTCGGGTGGGTAAAGTCACATTGTGTAGGTTTAAGGGAAGTAAAACAAGTAAAGGTCGTCTTGGTAGCCATGCTTGGCAGCTGCTGATCTCTCTGTGGGCAGAGTGGCCAGATGATGAAGCTCAAGTGTCTTAATTACTCTAAGGAACAAATTGGAAGTCATCTAAGGTTAACCACTGTTAGTCACCACAGGGACATTCTTCATGTAAAAGCTGTCACCGAGGTGGTGAAAACCCTGTGATTCAGAGAAAAATCATTCACAGAGTGTGACCCACACACACATGGCAGACCCATAATCGAATCATAAAGCTTTCAAATCACTGACCATTCATGACAATTACTCACAACCCTGTGACTCAGGGCCAGCATTTGTTGCAGAGGCATTAGTACGCTGAAGAGATGAGCACACTTACGCAGAAGCTTCTGACTGCCCAACAGTTTGGCTTCCTCAGACGAAGACTCTTCATCTTCATCATCATCCTCAGATGAGGCCAGGGTATCAACTAGTGAAACAAAAAGGTACAATTCTATTTATACAGACAGTAACACAACACCAAAAACAAGACTACCATTTCAGTCGTTTCTTTTCTTAAAGTAAGGATACAAACTTTGGGAGTTCATACATACACACTGAATAAAAAGGCGACTGCATGTCCCGTTTTACATTAATCATACAGTTTTAGTACAAAAATAAATAAATAACAGAATGACTTGTATGGGCACAATCTGAGAATTGATACAGTGTTAACAGGTTTCGCTGGAAAACAAACCGTTCTTGTCAACAATTAAGTATAATGGAGTTTTTAACAATAATTTGTTAGTTTAAAAAATTGAATTGAAAAAAAACCAGGGCAGAAAATCTCGACCGTTTTTTTGATGGATGAATCGATAAAAACATACATTACCAAGCATTTCACTGCCCCTTTAATAAGTAATGTCAACATTTTGATTCCATTGCATGACCATTACCAGAATTATGTACTTTCACACTGGAGATGTATTTAGCTTCTCAGTGATCAAACTACACCAAATCTGCTGCAATTCCTTTTCTGAGACGTTACCTGTGACGTTGAAGTAGACGCTGTGGTTGCCGAAGGTGATGCAGGCGTACAGACCAGAGTCCGTCAGCTCCACAGTCTCGATCTCCAGCTGGCCGTTGCGGATGCGTGTGTGTTCTCCGTCCACCACAGACACATGTTCTTTGGTCCAGTTGACTACACTGTCTTTGGCAGAGCAACTCAGATCCAGACGATCCCCGAGATAGAGCGTGAACAGCTCCGTTTGCGTTTCCACAGAGACTGAAGGGGAAAAAGCAGAACATGGCTTAGTTATTCGAAAGCTCAGTAATATCATTTAAATAGAAACACAAGCAGGGCTCAAATTGTTTTTATCTTTGGCACAAACAAACTGTGAGAAATATAAAATAGGATATCCACCAATATCGAATAACTGGAGGGGTATATAGTATGTAGCGAGACACAAAATGGGGCTGTATCTGTACTATAAATGGTTCAAAAAGTACTTCAATCACAAAACAGGGACACCAGAAAAGTCCTTTCATGATTTTCTCCCAGCAAACCACGTCTCTTACCTATCCCTTAACTAATTTTCTATATGATTTAATTTAAGGCCCTATCGTCAGGCAGGCAAGGAGCTACTTGGGAAAGGAAGGCGAAATTCAATTATGAGGATTGAAGAGAGGGGAGGCGTCACAGAGCGAGACACCTGAGCCCCCCTGTGCTAAATGACTACATAGTCCGCGAGGGGGAGGGGGTAACCCAATTAGGGTTAGACACGTTGTCCATCACAATAGTGTTGTTTGTCTAGTTACAAAAGGTAAAGATAGTCACTGGACAACTAGCTGCACATTCTTGCTCTAGGATCACACATCCATGGCAAAAATAAGCATGAAGTTCCAACAACGTGCAAATAGCATCCTGGTTTTAAAGGACATTAAAACATCTAACATTATGAAATGTTAATA
This sequence comes from Notothenia rossii, assembly GCF_949606895.1. Taxonomy (NCBI): domain Eukaryota; kingdom Metazoa; phylum Chordata; class Actinopteri; order Perciformes; family Nototheniidae; genus Notothenia; species Notothenia rossii. Next base: position 16,466,455 of record NC_136909.1, on the reverse strand, counting down.
ATTTTTTAGAAGCCAAAACATTTAAAATAATGCCACATCATTTACGAAATCCTGAGATGTTGTCTAGAAATGCCTTGAATTGGCTAAACTAAAAAGCTTTTGGTATGCAAAGCCTTTTTCAGAGGCGATATTTAAAATTTGAAGACATTTACCTTCAAAATGCGTTCCCCCCCCCCTCTTTACTATTGCTGACACTGTTTTAAAGTAATATGAGGCAAACAGAGGGGAAAAAGCCAATCTTCCAAAGCTTGAACCAAATTATGTATAAAAGGATTGTGCCTTAAATTATATTGATTATCAAAATAGTGGTAGATTTTATTTTCCAACTAATAGTTTTAGCTCTACTTGATATAGTTGTGTTATCACCACAAAGTAAACCCCTGTGGCAGAACTATAATGTTAAATCATTTTACTCGTCCTCCTTTCCCAAAGTCCCCCCCGGCATTTAAAAACTAAACAAAAAAATTGAACTAGATAACCCAATGTAAAAGCATAACGTGATCATTCTGAATGGTTCTCAAAGCACACAGTGTTTGTACACACACTTCCTTACAACAGGAAGTACTTCTGTGTAGCATAACCTAAACAGAACATCAGCAAACCTGCCTAATCCCTCCCACCATCACAACAAAGGCCTCCGAACAATACAGGGGAAGAGGGAGCGGGCAGAGAGAGCAGAGAGCATGTGCACGGGAGCGAGCGAGCGAGGGCCTGCAGCGGCAGGTTCTAGTGCCAGTTGCTATGGTGACCCCACTTGGGCCCAGTAAAGGTATTTCCTGGATCACATATATCTGACAGGCCCTTAATCCCAGCAGGAAAGGGGGCCAGGGGGTAGGATCAACTTTCTCCTCAAAAACAAAACCAGAAGGGGGAAAGCAGAAGAGGCATTTAGTGATGCACTATCTAACCAGGACACAGCTTTAAACACAACCCTTCTTTACAGGACTGTGTGTGTGTGTGTGTGTGTGTGTGTGTGTGTGTGTGTGTGTGTGTGTGTGTGTGTGTGTGTGTGTGTGTGTGTGTGTGTGTGTGTGTGTGTGTGTGTGTGTGTGTGTGTGTGTGTGTGTGTGTGTGTGTGTGTGTGTGTGTGTGTGTGTGTGTGTTGGGGAGGGGGGGCATGTTTCTGTCCCAGTCTGCTCTAAATGGAGATGCCACTGATAAGACTGTGTCAACATCCCAGCTGTTAATCTGGCTGCAGACATCATAAAACGCCCATAAAAGCTGTAAAATGTGCCTGTTGCTTCATCGTAGGCCACAGTCAGGAGCATTTATGCTTCTGTGACAGCATACTTCTAAAACTGGAGTAACATATAACACATGTAGTCAAATTAACCCCAGTACCATAAAAAAAACTAAAGAAACAGCTACTATGTCTATGATTAACTCGCTGTATAAATATTAAACTAACAGATAGGGCTTAGTATTTGCAAGTGGACGATACAACATGCATCATAATACATGGAATACGATTCCCTGTATGATTTAAATGAAGTAATATTTAGCCATTTTTAGGAAAACTTTCACAGTATACAGAACACAACACCATATTATTAACATCTCAATATCAAGTAATGGCAACATTTCCCACTCATGTTTGACATTTTAACCACAACATGAAATTAACCGTTGTTTGTAACTTATCTTAGCCTTTGAACATTCAACTTAAAATCAAAAGCGTTTTTGAGAACCCATACAATATCAAAAAAGATTTTGCTACACATGTTTTCTGACAACCCTACTAACAAACAGCAACACACTTTATCACAAAGAAGTAAATTCATTTCAACTTCTCGCGCAGAGTTAAGTGCCAAGTTTCCAGCATTTCCTTTGAATTTAAGGATGTTTCATCTCACTTAATCCTCCTGCCGCTATGATTGGATTAAAATGGATTAAGCACCATATTTTCTGAAAGCAACCCATCTGGAAAGTTTCCTTACAACCATTTGGGGGGGGGGGAAATGATTGACATTGTTTAAAATCAGCTTAATGACAGAAATCATGAAAGGAATTTTGTGAAGAAGAAATCATTGAGAGGGTTTCTTTTTAAACTAAGGGGGGAAGGCTCACTAGTCTGTAAATCCAACTTGGCGCCAGTCTATGGAACTTTCTCTGGCTACGAGATAGGAAGCAATATGCCGCGTGAATGACTTCTGGGATTTCCTGCTCTCACTGCAGTGATGGTTGAATGCAGTAAAGTCTGGTTGGGGCTCTGCTGTGGCACAGAGGAAAACGGCTACAGCAAGTTCCCTCTGCTGATTTGACTACAGCAAAGTGAAGGGGTTGGTGACGTGCAGCGGGGATTGATAAGAGACAAAAGGCAGGACTGGCAGGAAGTAAAAGAAAAAGGACAATGCCTATTAGCAAGCCCAAAAAATAAATCACTGAGCGAGTGTCCCTCCTGAAAGCACTCCAGTGGAGGACCTTTTCACTCCTAAATGAGCTGCTGACTATCAGCATGGATTAACACTAGGGAGCTACAAGGATTACTGTGCAGTGCAAAGTGTTTCCAGTGTCATTCAAACGAGTTCTGCTACATTTAGCCCCACATTGCGGCCCTAATGGATAAACACAGGAAAGGGAGGATCTTTGAAAATAATTAAACTTTATGTAGATCTAGTTTTATAACTACCATTAGTGTGGTCTGCTCTGCTGCAGGTTGGTCTTAGAAACCACACAGGCACACACGTTTAAAAAAACACCAATAAAAAAAATGGTTTGGAGAAACATGTTGCAACTTAGACTAAAGTAATCATTACACTCTTGCAACACTTGCATACGCTTCTTTTCTAACCAGATGGTTTCCAATGTAATTATTAGGAAAACGGATAAACCATTGCATTGTTTAATCTTTCTTTCAAGAGGTTCCTCTAAACATTTCAAAGTATTTACAGATTCCGCTCATTCTTTATTAGCTTTAACGTTAACATCACGTTCAAGGCTCAACCTTTAGCCATAAAACATTTTTTTGCGAAACATGGTCTCCATATGTCCGTGCTTTCCCCCATTTAAATCAAATCAAATCAGGTTTTATTAATGTAGGACATTTTGAAAAAACGATTTTTGGTCGAGCCAAAGTGCTGTACATGCAAATAAAAAACACATTAGTGCGATCGCAAACAGAAGACAATAAATTACAACAGCAAATATAAAAATCAAACAGGGAAATGTTACTTAATTTACATCTTTTTTTAATTTTGAACTAACACAAATGTTACATATTGCACAGAACGATAGGGCATTGAATTTGATTTATGTCACTATACCGCTATAATTCTCTCTGACATAACGATCAGTGCGTTATCCTTGAGTGGAAATGAATGCCTTCAGGGGGAAAGTTAATTAATCCTGTGTCAACCATAAAGTCAGTTCACTTCTTTCGTCTTCTCTCTGAGATTCAGCAGAGTTTAAACTCCTATGGGTTCCCATCACTGTCTGAAAAAGTCTTTCTCAGGACAGTGGCAGCGTCAGACTTAAGAGCCGAGCCACGAAAGGGCCAGTAGCTTGTCTACACTGACTGACAGAAGAGAAGAAATCCTCTGGGATGCCAAAAAAACGCTCTGACATTTCACTGTCTTCAAACCAAAAAGATGTACAGACATTGAAATGATGAAGACAAAAGCACTCTCATCATCTCACTGAGATCACAAAGCTTATACATGTTGTAATCATTTAAATGGCCGTCCATGTGGCCCCTGAAGAAATGTAAAGAAATGAATTTGTTCAGGGAATATTCTTTTCTTATGTGAACAGCACAAAACAAAAAAAGCCCCCAAGACAAACAAAGAAGCACGCATAATACATGACCATTTCCATATAACTGTTTTGTTTCCCCAGACCAAGACAAAAGGAATGCAACCAAATGCTTCTGCTGTGATTGTTTGTCGACAGCTGAAACCATCCGTCACCCAGCAGGGGAGCGGGGGGAAAGTGAAGCATTCCCAGGAAAAAGTCGGTGGGGGAGCAGGAGTGAAAAAGCACAGAGGCGCATAGATAGTACCTGGCCATTTGGTGATTAAGAACTGGGTGGAGTGTAAACGCATCAGGCTTCCCCCACCCTGAAGACAATTTATGGCTCACCTTAGAAGACAAACACTCTCCTCAGAAACCCGAGCCTTCAGGATAAGGGAGGGCTCAAAGTAGCATCTTCTTTCCTTTTTTCAAAAACTGGCTAATTTATGGTTTCCCTGGCAGTTAACTCCTCTCTCAGTTACAACAAATACCTTTTCATTACAAAGGAGGAGAGGAGCAGGGAAGGTAGTGGGGCTGCCCTCAGGCTACAGATGGGAGTCATTTACTCCTCCCTGTCCCACTGTTGGCTTAAACACAGCCGCGCCAAGTTTATTTTAGGGCTTACAGCCCAAGAGAGACCCTCTTGCTTAATTACTCTAATTATAATGCTGGGTTTTATCATATTCTTTTGCAGCTCCCCACTTCCGACTGCAACGTGTAAACATACAACCCCATCTACCCACAAGTCCAGGCAGCTATTGCACTGCTGGACTGAATCCAAGAGGCACATTTTTAAGGATTCGATTTCAGTGACTCTTTCCCCTTTTCAGAACGTGTGTAACAGCCAGACCGGGCTAAATTCTGAATAGGACATCTTAAAGTTTTACAGTCCAGATTAGGAACTAAATAAAAACCATTAGACCAAGAGTTCAGTCTGCAAGATTAACACGAAAGATTATTTTACGCTCTGGTTTAGTTAGCCAGGAAAAACTGAAAAATGTGTTTCTAATAATCTGAAACATGGTTGTACTAAATCTGACGCAGTTAAGTGTTCTCAAACATTAGACTGGGGGTGGTGGAGGAAACACTGACGCTACAAAGGACAGATTTCACCAAAGCCTGGAGTGTGAGGGTTACATTCCTGTACAAAGAACAAAGCTTTGATTATCAGCGGACTGTTTCTCAAGGCGGGAGTCGAGATAAGTCAGACATGAAGCAACAACAGTTACGTGTCTTTTCAGTAATACTACATCCAGAAGCAGAAAAAGGCAGTGTACAAATAAGACATCTTACCTTCATCAGTGTTGGCAGGCCGGCACTCCGTCCGTAAAACTTGGGAGAGTAAAACCAGACTCAGAAGTATACTCGGTCTCATCAGCATCCTGCTGAGGGAGCTACAATTGTTGGCTTTTCTGCAACTGCAACTCCATTCAGACCGTTGGGGCATCAGCAGCGGGTCATTCACAGTGCTAAGCTAAAAACAAACAAAAAGTAATAAAAACAAATTAATGCATGACCGCGTGAGAAAGCAGCCTCATGGGTTAAAAGCAAACAGTTACTAAAAATAGGTTTAGGGTACAAGTATTTAGCGAGAGACATATTTGCTTGTATTTGCTCGTGGAAAATAAACATTGGTATGCACGAATGGAAAATGTGCTCTGTGGCTCTTATAATAAATAATGTATATTTTTACAAATGAATGGAAATCTAAATTGTTGTTGACATTGAAATTCCCCACCTATCAAGAAGAAGAGGATATTCTGTTTCTCTCCAAGGTTTGAGGTGGGCATTTAGGCCTGCATGTACAAGAACACAGATAAGAAGCATTTTGTTTTCAGAGGACTGGTAGAGTTTTTCAAGAGTACAATTTAAGCACTTTTCAAGGTCTGTAAAAGTGCCAAAAGGTTTCGTGCTCATGGCAACTTAATCCATTGCTTTTTTTATAAAGGATTAAGGTCCAATCTACGTTTGGTGTGAGTGGGCCACCAGGATATATTTTATTATTTCACATATTACGGACTTCTGGTTTAAATGAGTGATTTTGCAGATGAAACACCAGATAACGTTGGTATTGGGCTTAGGCAATAAGGAGGAATTTCACAAAAACTGATTAAATATAAAGATATTCCTAATGATATTGTTGAGTTGATCATTGGAGCTTTCACCAACTATTTAAATTAGATTTTTTATAAATAATCATTAGTAATGGGGAAATCATGACCAGGCGAGTGAAGCTAACAGTTTGGAAAAAGAAAGGAGAAGAAAAAACGTTCTAACATATTATGATGTTTCTATACCCAAAAGTACAAGTATAATTTAGCTTCTTTTTTTACTTTCAAGACTATACCCACCCTATTTTAAATTAATGCATGTATAGTATGATCTCATAAAGACTGTCCTATCATTAAGACAATGTTCAAAGTTGTTGTTTGTGCTATTAGTCCATTGTTGCTTGAGAAGATGTACAGTACGCTCCAAAACGGGGCTCCGTGCAGTGGATGAGCCTCACATCTGCTTGCATCATCACCTCTGCAGCATCTGGCCACATAGATTAACACTTGCCCCGGACCCCCATGACCCTCCTTGAGGAATTTGTTTAAAGACCGAAAAAACTACAGCCTGTTATGTGACACCCTTGTAGAGAGAAACCGTGCCGGGCCATCATATCCACGCTGAGAGATCTATCACCTAACAGTTGGTTTTGGTCCCCAAGCTCCAAGTGACCCCTCCTTTCAACCATTTGCTCCCATGACTTGTGAGGAAAGGTAATACTAATGGCGCATTTCCACTACAGCGCGGAGCTCGCTTTAAGCGTGCCGTGCCGGGCCAGTTTTTGGTTGCGTTTCCACTTGGCGTAGTTCCGGCTAGCGGGTACTATTTCACAGTTTTTCTGGCCCCATAAAATCGAGGTTCTTTCCGGGCCAACAACCAGGCTGAGTCGGGCTGAGTATGCTAAACTAGAGAGAGAATCGCTGGCAATGGGGCTACAACTACAACAAGATGAACATATTTGACCGTGATTAAATTGTAATACACGTTTCAAAATGATGCCGAAGTAACAACATACTGATACCGGTTAGTAAAAACCATGAATTAATGCTTTGACAAGTCGGCAGGCGAAAAACCTTTTAAAATGCGTGTCTTCTGAATGGAGATCGGCTAAGCTAACGCAGTATATGCTTCGACCGTCCACACTCACAACAACGGCCTATACAGACATAAATAAACAAGCGACTGTATTCGCCATGACACAGACAGTCTGTGGTTTGTACTTGTTTAACTTTTGTCTAGTTTCTGAACAGATATGAGGAGCTGTGAGCTTGAGTGCTAACAGCTAACGGCTGATGTTGTTTTTCTGTGGTTCAGCCATACCGAGCGAGGCCCTGTAGTGGAAATGCGCCATAATTAGGGATGGGTATCGTTTGAAATGTATCGATTCCCATTCCGGTTCTGCTTATCGATTCCAAAATTGCAAAAGAAAGAGGTCAAACGTTTAGATACAAAAATAGCTTTATTCTTTTAAGCTTTTACTGAAATGTTTACAAATAAAAAATATACATGCAATACAAATGTATTGCACAATAGCTGTGATTTATTTTAACTGAGCTATGCCTGTGGCAAGCTATTAGCACTGTGCCTTGTCTTTTTTCTTTTTTAGTGTAGTGGAGCCTCACTTTAGAGCATTTACCGCGATCCATCTTTGGTGTTATGAAGTGACTGAGCTCGTGTACTGTCTACGGGAGGGCGGGGGGAGCCTCGCTGCGGGGAAACTGTGGACCTCTGTCGCCTGTCAGCGCAACTTACATGATGCCGTTTAAAAAAAAAAAAAATGTACATAATGCTGTTTTTTTTCTATTCAACGTAGGGCTGGGAAACACATCAATATTATGTTGATATCGCGATGCTAGACTAGATGTTGTCTTAGATTTCTGATACAGTAATATAATAAGTGTAGTCTTTTCCTGGGTTTAAGGGCAGCGTAACAGTAAAGTGATGCTTTTTATTTTATTTACCAGACTGTTGTAGCTGTAATATGATTTGCCTTCAACCCGCGTTATCCTTATATTCATATTATTTATCAACTATCCCACTGTGTTCATATTTTGTGAAGGCCTCAATGGTCAACTCTTTAATATCGATATAGTGAGATATTATCGCCCAGGTCTTAATAAATAGAGTCATAAATGAGATATCATAGCAACATCTGGGTGAGAGAAACCCCAACTCGGTTTAGGTTTTCACACAAAGTCATGTTCAGATGCAGCTGTGGTTTCCTTTAAGATGTAACCGCTTGTGTGAGTGTTCATAACTGAAACAGACATTGTGTTCTCCTCAAAACCAATTCAATTTAACTTTCCAAGAATGGCCTAGTGTTCTAGCAGCTGAGCTGGGTCAGGGGGGCCCGAGGGGGATAAAGAAGCTTGGTCATTGCGGCTCTGTAAGCAGTGAGTCAGTGTTTTGGGATAGCTCCCAAAAAAAGAAGTGCTTCTGACAGCGGACAGAAGGAAGCGCAGAGCGGCCGCACTCCCCTTGGCCCTCGTCACCGCGAGGACCGTCAATAATTGAGAGGGGAGGAAGTAGCTTCTTCAAATCATGACACAACACTTTGTCATCTTCTGCTCCCATGGGAGCAAGAGTTAAACAAACAGTGTGTCTTTACTATCCACACACGGGGCACGCTCATCTTGAAATTGGGAGTAGATGAGTCGAGACTGGTTTTTACTTCCTTGGATATTAATATCAGCAAAAAGAATGTGCTGAACTTCTGGTTCCCATTTCGTCTGATTTAAGTGTAGTTCTTATTCAGATAAAAAAAAAAGAGCTAGACCGACATACTGTATCACCCGGGCCAATTTGAGCTAATTGCAGACAATGTGGAATGGTCGGACGATAAGTGCAGCACAGGAATCCTAAATTAGGTTTAAGGTCATTAAGAAACGGTGTAATTGTCACAAAGTTTGTTTTCTTTAAAATCCTGTTCAAATCAAAAACGTTTGAAAGACTGCTTTTCTCAAATATGAATACTGCAGTAGTTACTTTTGCTTGGTCAGATCTTGTTCAATGGTAAAATATACTGCCTCAGGACACAATAACCAAAGCAGTGACCCCTTAACAAATAGTATTTGTATTATTCCCTTTCATACCACCTATATTGTTTAAGTGATGATGAACCAAAATAAGACAGGGGACCAAGTGATGAGAAACATATCTCACAGTCTGTTACTGTGAACAGTAAACAAATCAACTGCTTTTGATGGATTAAACAGTCTTCACTAAAACCAGACTTGCTCACAGACAAAAACAGGAAACTCATAACCCACAAGGGGCTGTAGACTAGACTGAAATACACCTAATCATTAGGAAATTACATTTATAGAGTGCTTAACTAGAATATATTCATAGATTTAGTGTTTGAATGGTGTTTGTAATGCACAATCATCTTGTTTCCCTCTGTCTTAACCTTTTCATTTTTGTTAAGTGTAGTTTTGGTGAAAAATGAAAAATAGTTTCTGAGTTTAGTGGCTAAGATATTTCAGTATGCTGTAAAATGCTTTGCTTTAAATGTATAACACACAAGGATTAAAAAGGTGCATACAACTGAGAATGATCCGTAGCTGATGAACAGTGACTGCTCAGAAAAAGGAAAAAAGCGTGCCTATTGAAGGATTAGCACTATTCACTGCATAAAGAATCATGTACAAAATCACATGTTTGAGAAAAATCACACTTGTTTTTGTGAGCTCTTCAGTGAAAAGCTGGCAAATAAAAGGGAATTCAACTAAACAGATTAGAACACGCAAGACATATTTAGCTTCTCTCATTATACAAAGACAAAGGTTAGAGGCCTAACCCATAATATGGCCCGCACCATAATTACTGTTCACCGCCATCCATGCATAAAATTCCTCAGCTCCCAGATTGTGGAGCCCCCTGCACTCTCAGCCAAACAACCAGTCTGCAGCTCAGAAGGACACAAGAGCATCAGACCATCTCCCCGAGGCTACTGTTTTCAGAAAAACAAGACACTTCTAGGGTTTTTCTCTGCAGCCTCACAAACTGAATCAGTGGTTTTCCACCAGTGTGCCATGGGGGGAGATCAGGTGTCATGAGATTACACTCAAATGTAAAGACCATCAACATCAGGCCATCCGACACGCTGCCATTTGGTTGCAGCCAAAGTCTCTCAGTATGCATAAATGTGTATGTTTTCTCAAGGGAGGTAGATCTGGAAACACAACTCTAACACTGGAGCTGTTATCAACATGCGCATGTTTTATCTGGAATAAAATCTGCATAAAAGCTCAAAAATAAACAAATGCACACACAATTGAATGTGCTGCCTTAACCATCTTGAAAACACTACAATCTAAAAAGGATGGCTAACTAAAATCTTATTTTTCGTAAAATGTACGTTCTACACAGCTTGCAAGGAAATATTTCTTGATGGATTTAGTTGTAATTAACACAATCTTAAAGTTAGAGTCCAAGGCAAATAACCCTGTGTCAGGGGAGCAGCCTAGTAAATTAAAGGGCAGGACTGACTACTACTCACCCATTATATGGTTCAGGAGAAAACCTTTTTTCCTCATGGTGAACTCCCTGTGGACATGCTGCTTTTCTAAATCATCCATCTTCTCCCTCTCCCTTCATATCATAACATTTAGAGCTTTACATAACATCAGACTGGCCCCTACAGACCCAGACTTCATGACAGATGTAGTAATGATAGCCGTCCTCTGAAAGTTTAGAGATGTTAGTTACTTCCCTGCATGTCGCAATAATTAAGCTGTCCCATGAAAGGGGAGATAGAACAAGATGTTAATTGAACTTTGCTTGTTATGTTAGCTCATTCTGAAAAGCCTTTGAGATAAATGGACAGGGCTAAAGGCATGAATAAGTATGATTAGTGTCTCAAGAACCACACTCACACAAGAAAGAAAAGTTCTCAATGAAGCCAAACTGTGGTTTGAGAATTGCAGTTTGAAAAGTAGATTTCTAGATGTCACTCTTCGTGTTGGTAGAATTAATTCAAGTAAGCTATTTCATCTGATAAAAGGCGCCTGATGGGTCTTTTAGATAGAAAACTAGCAGGACTGCAGGCAACATTTGGGCCTTACTGTTGGCCCCCTTTCATGTGTTAAGCATAGAGGTGAATTAGGTGTTACTACGCATGAAACTGGGTCTAAACATCTCTCTAAAAAGCCAACAAACGTACTTGAACAGGCAGATTTTCTATTTTCCAGAACTCAACAATATTTTTTTTAATAAAACGTGGTTCTAGGCCTATAAATAAATCAACTGCTTGTCAATTTGAGAGCCGTACTTTTAAGACAAGGAGTTCTTGTATTCTGTAAATACAACGAGCACAAAGGAGGACAACATCAAACATTTAGCATGTAAACAGCCAGTGTAGTGAAGTAAAATCAAAGCGTTGAGGGATAATAAGAAACCAACTCACCTTACTGGCGGGGGGCTGTGAAACAGCCAGTGTTGGACAGATAAGACTCCGGAGCTCAGATTTGATGCAGAAAAACTTCCCCAAAACAGTATATCCAGACTCAAATGCGTGGTGCGCTACCGAGCCTCACTAAGTCCAAGATATCGTTGTTTTGTTAAAACAATCGCACATGTTTTTGCAAAACTTGTGCGAAGGAAAACACAGAATGTGGGTCCCAACTCTGAAAAAACGCAAATAATGAAAGAGAGGAAAAAGAAATCCGAAACAATGTAACGAAAATGTGTTTTAGCGTTTCCTCGATTAACTTCTTTCTAGCGCACACCTTTGAACTGAGACAACCAGGCTGAGGGCAGCCCGTGCGGGTCCGTAGGCTCTTTATCCCAAAATGTTTCTTACGCGATGAAATGAGGTCTCCTCACCTCCGAAAACTGTCTCCTAAAGTTGTTCAACTAACTGTAACAAGACGAACGAAAACACCATGTAACCTGGAGTTGTTTTCTACACAACATTGGTACTTAAATGAATCCCTAAAAAGTATTTTGACGATTCCTGGCGGAGAAATGCTGTTGAACAACGAGAGTCTGGGCTGCTCCAAACCTCCCCCCTTAAATCTGAGAATATGCGCATCCTCCGGATCGCTGTCAGCACAGAGGCAGCGACGCGTTCCACTTCCGGTCTCTGACCACAAAATAAAAGACGACAAGAAGCAGCATTTGGCTTGATGCTTTTGGACTTTTTGGATAAATAGATTGCTGTTAACTTGCTTATTTGCAATTTTTGTTTGAGAAATGCTCAGGTTATCTTCAAAAGGCTCCCATTCATAATACTAATACAGATAATTGTGAAGCATGTAAAGGTTAAACTGCTTTTACCTTTGTTAAGATTAAAAGAGGAAGTGTGGAATATTAACATGGGAGAAATTATTGAAATTATTTGTGGTGGTTTTTCAAATCGGAAAAAGGGGCATTACATCAACAGGAGAGCCAACTCTACCTTTATGTTGTTACTTGTTTCAGAAAAACTCTTGCCACCTACATTTTCTTCAGGTTTTACCTCAAGATTTAAATCAATAAATCACATATTATTAAGTATGTGTAAGGTATGGCGTGTCTTGTTTAAAATAATGAAAAATGTATAAACATATTGTTTAAAATATATATATATCATAAATAAATACTTTTAGAATAAATGTATTCTTCTTTAAAATGGTTCTATGCGGGTTTTATTTATTTATTTTCATTTTATTTAGAAAAGCCAACACAATCGTCACATGGAGGCCACTGGTTCCATTTTAATGTAAAATATTCTATAGCAGCATCTATATTTTATAGTATAAATATTTTTGAACATTTCCATAAAGTTATTGTTTCTTAACCAACCTCTCCGAGCCTAAGAATGTAAATTCACCAGGAAATATTGTGCACTGTATTATTATATTGTATTATATGATTTCCCCCCCACAACATATCGATATTCAATGCATCGTGTGGTAAGAGCATGGTCGTTTTACTCCACACAAATGCTTATATCCCCCCCTCCCTTTATGACGAAAGAGTGGCTTTTATTTTGAAAGTCGAATCATTCTGAATTCCGGCATTATCCAGGATTTTATTTTCAGGCTTGACACAGGTCTCCCTGTAGAAACCTGGCTCCCCCTGCCATCCGAAGCACCAGAGCTCCACCAACTCTCCACACAACGCTCTTTGCATTGTGAGATCACCATACACAGGCTAATTATGGAGACTATAAATAATGATAGTGCTCCTGGGTTACATTTCAACTACCATAGTGGAAATTGACTACATAAATTAATTGCCAACTACACAGCTAAGTCCTGAATACAACATAGTTACTTTAAATATATAGACAATATGTAAGATATACAGTTTATAAAATAAATAACAAACTACAGTTAAATAAAGTAACTCGAACATCACCGACAGACTCACTATAAAGGTCACAGAAGAGTTGATCAAACACCACTTTTACTTTAAAAAGACACGTTTGGATCATTGATAAAAGAACAAAGAACAATACATGTTTATTTCATTTATCCAAATCCAAAGGCTCACAGGGAAAATCTCAAAATACCTAAAATATCTATTCTTCAAAAGCGTTTAAGACCTTAATCATATTTCCTCAAATGTAAATGTTTCAAGGAATTCAAGAACTAAAAGCAAGATGAGCTCTTTTAAAAGTATATGATACATTAAAAAGTTGCTTTTACACCAAAAGAGCACAAGTTGAGACGTGTAAAGACAGTGTAAAAAGATGTTTGCTCGCTGAAAGGGTGCAGGATATGATGAGTGTGTATCTAAGGAGAAAAATGTGTTACTTGCAGGGATCCAGATTACCAAAATGAATATGAATTAACTGACACAACGTAAGCACTTTCATCAACTTCCTATTCAAAGCAAGATATAAAATGGCTTTATTGTGCTGGCGTAAAGATCATATGCTTTGGCAGCATTTCAAAGAGCATCAGAATTTCAAATGTATCTGCTAGCTCAGCACAAACACAAGTTTGCACAGCCTGATCAAACACATAGTTCATATCCGAGGAGCTCATATGGTCTTTGATTTCATGTCACACTTGACAAATGATTGACGACTGAAGCTGCCGAGACATATGAGGCCTGGCGTGGTAGTTTGATTAAAAGAAGGGGGTGACAAAGAAACAGATTTATCTTTCAACATGTGTTTGCCTTTCATCTTCCATGCAATGTGCAAGATCGATGTTACACACATTCGCAAAATGAGGTGGCTTTATATTCACCTTATTGGAGAGACACATTAAGTATTTTAAATACCAGTACTAAGGAGTCACACATAAACACAACAACTTTGCTTCAGATAAAGATACTTCTGCTCTGAATGTGTACAGGCTCTTTTACTGTACTTTATTTAGAAAGCAAGATCTTTCTTAATGCACAACACTCCAAATTCAAAGAGTATTCGTTACATTCATTTTTATTAATCAGGTTGTAAATATATATATTTCTCCTGTAAAGTTTGTTATTTCTGACATAGGGACTATAGCCATGTGCTCATTCCATCAACTGCAGTTTTTGGCACTTCTGCAGAAGCGACCCCCGAGGGCACCACTTAATCTTCTATGTTACCTGAAGGCCATTTTGTCTTCAACACACTAGGAAAAGTGATGTATTCAGCTGGTTGCGAACTGCAACCTCAATTTTAGTGGACAAAGAATGTAACACTTTTTTACACACTCTTTTAATCAGCATCTACAGAGGTGCAGCGTGGTCAGTTACTTTGTATGAAGTTAAGCAAGTACATTTTCTGTTTCATAGCATGATGATGTCACTACGTAACACTCACGCTCGTATTAGCTAGCACTCCATCACATTGTACGTGATAGGCTATAAGGGAAAGGACATCTCTAGGCTCTTGTCCAATCACAACAGAGCCGACCAGCTAACCAATCAGAGCAGACTGGGCTCTGGTTTCAGACAGAGGGTGAAAAGAGGTACAGGCAGTATGAGAAAGACCTTTTTGAATATTAAAGAATGAAAATCTGTCACTGTGAGGAACACATTACAAATATGCATCTGAGAATGAGCATCACAAGGCCCCTTTAAGCTGAGCTAATCCTCTGCAGTCAGTTGACGATTTATTTCACTTACAGACATGAAAGTGGTCGGCCTTTAAATGTGCTCACCAAACTATTGGGCAAGAAAAAACTATTATTTAAAAAATATTCTTCTAAAATATCTTTACCATCTTTTTTTGTAAAATGTACTTTGAGCTCAAACTATCTTGCAGCTTCAAAGTGAGCTGCTGACTGTAGCAGATGGAGTGTGGATCTGACAACTGCAAACATACCAGAGACAACCCCAAGCATGTGTATTAGGGTAACTAATAGTGAGAGTAAAATGTGCATATGCTGCCATCAGCCACATCTTACGAGTTCAGAGCATCAAAACACAACCTTGATACGATCTTTGATGCAACAGAAACCAGATCTTTTATAGACACTTCTCTTTGTGTCACTGATAAAGAGTTCCCTTGGGATGTGCAACAAGCTGTTAATGATTTAGAAAAGTTCCACAGAGGACAAGAAAGCCTTGGCAGTAGTCATAACATATGGAGATTGTTTATTCTTTCGGTTGCATATTGTTGTCTTCGGATGATAAGACCTGCCTGATATATCTGAGACGCTTCACCCCAGTCTGCACAGTAAAAGCTTTGGGTGGTAACATTTGTGCAAAACAGATGAGAGAGAGAGGGAAAAAACAAAACAATAAAACGTAGTCTTTGGTTGTTTATAGCAGCAAAGGGGAGCCATTCTGTCCACACTGTCAGACTGGTTTACTGGCACACATAAGCAAATGAAAGCAGAACTTGTATTTTGTGGCGCTAATTTGAAAAAGCTTGAATCATTAATCATTAACTTGTCGCAGTGATGTGTTCATGCCATGGTAGCTCAAGAAACATATAGGCAACTTGCCGACAGGAAAGGCTATAAAATGAAGTTTATGATTTGTATTAATAATTATACAGTACAGCTAGTTAAGAAAATGCTAAAAATGAGATAATTTACATTATTAGAGATCAGGACCAGGGCCACATATCATTGAAAGTCAGTTGAACTTTTGCTAGGATGCGTGTAGTCCAAACACAGGTCTGTTTTAAGATGAGGTGGGGCACTTCTGCTCACTCCTCACTTCCTTTCAGCGTAAGGAAATATGCCGGACACTGTTAAAGCCAGGAATACCCTATGCAAAAGCAAACTGAAGGCAGGCTAAGCCACGCATCAACATGGGAACAAACAGAGAGCCATGCAATCCTTAGAGTGAACAATATCTGCCTGCAAGGATGCTTTGCATGACGATTTCCCTAGCAGCTTCTTCATCGCCCCAAAGTGGTGTTTTATTGTCCTTGCTTCTCGTGTTTGCATTCCATTGTTACTGGGCAAGTACAAATATCCTCCTTTATGCTGAAAAACCTCAGACAGGCCTTCCACTATACGTTGTTTGGGCCCAGCCCTCATCCATCCATCAGCGGAGCCCCTGTTCTACACAGGGCCCCCCCAAACTCTGCTCACTACCCCCAGCCTGCTCTTTGACACAGCGCTGTTGTGGCTTTCCGGGCCTTTATGCTGCCTGTTGTCTGAGGCAGATTGAAGACCCTTTGTGTGCGTCAGCCCCTGTCCTGAGTGGCCGGGAGGAACCTGCTGGGCTGCGAGTGGAGAGACAGGAATGCGCATATGAATGGGCCAGTGTGTGCCGGGCACCTGCTGACAGAGGGACGGCGTGCCTCTATGAGTCTTAGTTCATCAGCGTAACCATCTTGTTCAATTACACGTGCAGCGCGGTGTTGCGTTCCCTGGTCATTCACACTGAATGGGAGTATTGTCATAGCGGTTGTGAATATTTGGTTGTTTGGTGTTGTGGGAGAGCTTGTGACGAATGTGGTGTCAGCTGCATTGTTTTAGGAGTGAATAATCCCTATCAAAAGCAGCTAGTTACTTCAGCCCTTCTGTTGTTCTCCAGCTATATTTCCCATCAATGAGAAATCTGACCAATACAAATCAAGGATCTTTCTCTGCATGAAGTCTGCTGTTTCTGACCATGGCTGAATAAAAACAGGCGTACATTAAAAAAAGTTTTCAGCTTAACCTGTTATCTGTTTCATCATTGTCTTGGTCTGAAAATGTATTATTACTTGAAAAACTATTTTTAAAAGTAGCAATATAACTTTGAAATCTACAGTATTAGTTATTCATTTAAATAATGAGTAGAAAAACGCTAGAAGAACCAATAAAGAAACATAGAGCTGAGAGGCTGGGGGATAATTATCTGTGGTTTGTGTTATATCAGTGTCTTCAAAGGCTCCAAATCGTCATGTAAAACCAACCTTCCTCACAATTCTCGTCTGAAGTTTATTGTCTGACACGTGTATATCAACAGCAGTCTTTGGGTGTATTCATAAGCATTTGCTTTGAACTACAGAGGAGAAAACAGACAACATGAAAGAAAGAAACGTGACTTATAACTGCATAGGGTGCACGGTGAGTAAAGGGCTAAGGCCATACACTGTAAATAGGTCCTCTGCAGATTTGGCAGGTGATGCATAATGATGAGATTTCTTACAACAGTCCAGTATGATGGGACCTAGATATATGATCCCAAAAGCTTCATTAATTGTCCCATGACTCATATGGTACAGCTTATGGGTTGTTTGTCTGGGCCGGCTTTTGAGAAGATTACATCTCCATAATCAATAAAATGAAACCATCCAACGGAAAGTAAAAAACAAAACATCTAGGAAAATAAACTTTTCCGCCTCAAATATACCCACAATAACAGAGAAATCTCAGCATGATCACCAAGCACAATTCTCTGGGGAAACTTCTCATGAATATGGATGGCGGTGGAGAAGTTGTGACATTCTCCAGATGTGCTTGATGAATTTTAGTCTAAGTGTGGCTGCGGGAACCCAAGTTCTGCTGACATGGCTTTTGTATTCAATATAAAAATGACTGGATGATCTATAATGTGGTTGAAAATAAGTTTTTCTGAGGAAATTAATATGATGCCAATGAGTTTTATTATGTCTAGGAAAAACACGATCACATGGTCCCAATTTGTGTTAGGCCAGATCCAGTGGTGGTATGTAACTAGGTAAATTTACTCTCGAGTTACTTGAGTTACGTATACTTCAAATACAAATATGTTAATAGCCATTTAAGAGGCAAATATTGCTCTTTTTACTCCAATTCTTTCATTATATAGCTTTATTTGCTAGCTACTTTGCATATTTAGATTATAATACAAAATGAATCCTGATAAATTACATAGGTTAAGCTACCCAGGAATATAAAAAGTGATTAAAATAAACCCCTACCTTTGAAGACATTACTGCATCAATATTTCTAATCTACATATTTCTTAAATAGGGCATTTTGCATTATGATAACTTCCCCTTTTGGTGCTTTAAGTAGCCTCCATTTTGAGGCGTTTTAAATACAGGTCTCTTACTTAACTGAGTGTTGTTGTTTTTTTTCACTGTTGTATTGCAACTTTTAATGAGTACTTCTTTCCCACCCCTGGCTGGATCACCTGTTCAGACGCTTCCCCCAGTCACAGTGCTGATCGCCTGGACGAGCAGAGCTGCGTGCAGCCTCTGGACTCATGGATCTCGTCACCCGATGACCTGGAAAATTGGAGCGTAAGATCTGCAACATCACTTCAACCAGCAGACAACATGCTGCTTTGAAGTGGGAGTGGGCCTAAATTGGATTAAGCAGCATCTCTAAGGAGCAGCTCCCGTAGATTTGATTACACACGCCCCCTCACCCAACACCTCCCGATTTTCCCGGTTCAGATGAGACGAATCGGGGCGGTGCTCAGTGCCAGAGCTGGTACTCCATTTCTTAATGTGTGCCCATCTGCCAGCCATTTACCTGATTACTCCGGGATAAGTCAGACAGCTCGGGCTCTGCCAGGGCAGCTGGGAGGCAAGAGACGGGCTTTTACTTTAGTACAGGTGGACACAGGAGAGATAAGGACCAGATGACCCTTTTATCTGTGAACACAAGCATCCACAGATCACCAAAAATGGCGATAATTGACATGCAAATGGAAAACATCGGCTAATTATATATTTGAAGTGTTGGACTGCCACACAGACTATTCATTTTGCACCTTAAACAACCATTACACCGAAGAACATTTCAAAGAGGACAAAATCTTCTCATTATCCGCTCTCAGCTTAAAGCGCTGTTTAAATAAAGTCCAAAGCACTGACTTTGAATCCTCCACACAAGCATGGCACACAGACCACCTTCTATTTATGAAAGAAATAACATCCAGTTCTGGTTTAACTTGGGCTCATTATGGTGGAAGTGGGTTCCAGGGCCAGGAAGTTTCATTGCTTTCCAAATAAATCTCACTAAACAGAGCTGTAATCCAAATTCCTCCTCTTGTGGAGTCCTCCTTTTACGGGAAAACGTTCAAAAGCTAGTTTAAAAGTCACACAGTATCCATGTAGATCACTTGTTGTAATATTTGTACTGAAAAAACAAAGGTAAGTAGCGTTGTTGATTGAAAACAAACCTCCCCCCTCCGAAAAGGCTGCTTATTTTCACCCACCACAGGCCTGTCTCTGATTATTTCCACATAAGGGGGTAAAGCAGCTCTCAAATTCAAACCAGCTCGTGAAAAAATTATCAAAAAAGAATGAGGCCCTTTCCTTTAATATTCCTGGGCTTTTACTGAGTGACACAGAGGGTTTTCATTACCTTGCTCACTGCTAGCAAATCTTAGACATCAACTTAATATGTTACATAGAACCTGGCAAGGGAACAATCAGGAGGTGCTGTGGGCGGGTGTGATAGTGTGTGTGCCAGTCAAAATTACTGGTTTGATTCAAATAGCATAATGTGCTTTGTTCCCTCTGCCATTGAGAAAACAAGCAGGGGTATATTCTTGGTAAGTAGGGAAAAATAGGCTGAGTAAACCCCTGCTATTACTGACATGTGGCACTGAAAACGGGTGATCCTAGTTACAGCTCCTCAGCTGAGTGGAAGGAGGAACTCGTCACTGAGCGTAAACAGCTCTTTTGGCTTAGTTCTGCGAGCTAAAATACCCCCATCCCACCCCGTCTACCCCTCCCTCCCCCCCTCTCGACACCCCATCTCCTTGTGCTGTGTGGCGTCAGCTGCAATGAGCTCCAGATGTGGCCTGGCACCCCTCCAGTCACGGCACTGGATGTGGTTTGAAGGTAGTTTGGAAACACCACCCACCAGCGGACCCAATGAAAGTTCCTCAGACTACAGAGAGGTTTTTCTGTCGCTGGGTCGTGTTTGTGCGGACTGAGGGAGCGCAGAAGTAGTGCAGCACTTGGTACAAACATCTACCAAAAACCCAGGGGTTCTGCCTCTCGTATGTGCATGTGTTACTTATTGAACATGCTTTGAATAAGTAAGTATATGAGACAATAGTTGAAAGTATTTCCATCTGTCTCAGTAGATATGTAAATATCAACTTCCTTTATTCACCCCCATCCTTTGTACCCTTTGCATATAAATACTGGTTTTAGAAAAGGGTCCCAGTGATGTGGGCTGCCTTTGATAACTAAAGAAAGGACTGAGATGTCTGTGTGAGAATGGAAAGACAAAACCTAATAACTGCTAATCCCTTAAAAAAGTTGAAAAGTTCAAACAATTATTCCAGCACAGCGGGGTTAAAAAAAAAGAAGGTAATTACAGATGAACACTGATAGTGAAGTTAGTATTTAGATTTGCCATTTTTACAAAGACACACAAAGAAATATAGATAATAACGGGAATAAGACATTAGCAGCAGGTTTTCTAGATAAGAGAGTTCACTAACAAAAAAAAATCAACCGTCAACATCTGCTCTGAGAGATTAGAAGTGTAACAGATTTACACCAGTGGCAATGGGTTCAAAATAGTTTATTTTACAAAGAGACGTAAAACTAGTTACAGTAATAGCAGCTGAGACATTTTGCTATACAAGCCAGGAGCAAAGATATGTAGACTGAGCAGGACTCTTCTACACTCCATAACAAATTAGAAAAGATGCCACAAAAAAATAGTTTCATGCTTTTTTGGTTTTTCTTCTGTAGCAAAATGTGACTATAAGTGCATTATGTTGCACAGCCTTGCGTTGTGCAATGATCCTCGTATGACTAATGATATCACTGATGTGTGAAAAACCAGTTGGCAGTTTAAAAAAGAAAGTCTGCTGTTGTGTTCACTTGGAAACTCCATTAATACAGAATAGATACCAGAGTGTGGTATGTGACACAGTACATGTCTACTGTACAGGCAGATCAGGGGTGTCCATCTATGATGTCCTATCGACTAACTTTTCTCTCTATCTCACAGTCCCCTCGATTAGTTTTCCAACAGTGTGTTGTGAGGATCGAATGAGGCCACTGTGTGTGAGCTGCCAGCTAATTCACATGGTGGGCTGGAAAAGAAACATTTGTTTTTTAGGGCAATAGCTCCCCCTGTTGCCACAAATAACAAAATGTCCGACAAAGTTTAACAAAATAACCCAGATGTTGGCCTCCGGTTTTAATACAACATAAACCTGACATATGTTCAGAGAAAACAATCAATAATGCAAACGCTGATGTCTGATACAGAATTATTATGAATTTGACGACAGCTTGATAAGAGTGGAGCAGTAACAGTGGTGTTGTTTTTTGTACAAGTTTATGGCAGTGTAATTACTGCAGCAATGTACACTAGAAATCCAAAACAGGTTACTTATGGTATGAAGCTGGCAATATAATGTCGTATCCTCCCAGTTTTGTTCAGCGTCTCTTTGCTGATGTATAAGGGAGAAAAAAAGGGCAGAAACTAAAGATTATATTCATTGATGAATAATTGTTAATGTTGTCCCAGTATTATTTCCCTTTCTTGTCCATCTGTCCTTCTATCTAATTAAAGTAACAATGTCAAAAATATCTTCAAGAAAATAAGTCAGAAAATGGTGGGGAACATTTGAACATTTGAACATGCAGTGTGTCTGTGGTCACCGAGGTGGCTTCAGGAGCTCCTGCAGGTCTCCCTGGGGTGCCAGCTGGAAGGGAAGCAGCAGCCTGTTGTTGGCCTGGCTGCAGAGCGCTGCACAGCTCTCCATCAGCAGCAGACACACCTCTTCATGACTTCGTTCTGCAGCCTGCTCAAGCATTACAAAATACAGGCACCAGGTTAAAAGATCAATTAATCTACACAATACTTGATTGTTAAAACAAGCCTGAATTATTTCCTGAATCACAGCAGCTCCATTTCAAACATCAACTAGGACAAATAGTTAGGAAAATAAACAAGACAACAGAAATGTAACAAAACATTACAATCACTAAAGAAAATATTTTCAAGACCCTTTAACAAGCATTTGATTTGGGATTAAACTAATTATTTAACTTTAGAGTTGACTGGTGCCCAGAACATTGCTTCAATCACATCCTAATACATTTTGGAAAGCAGTATCTCTGATTTGATGGTTATAGTTTATATTAGCTGTTGAGGATGTGGTTGGGGTCAGAGACAATGTTGTTGGAAAGCCTCAATATGTTACTATGGTAGATTGAGTCATGGAGTTTTTTAAAGGGTTGACATCAGTGTTTCCGCCAGACCAGGGCTGAGAGGGCGTCCACCCCGAGAGCGGGCGGGGGGGGGGTGGTTGTTTTGAATTTTGACTTGAGCCGTCCCTTTATAGATGCTGTATTTTTACATTAGTGAGCAGGATCATTTGGCTCGGCTCTCTTAAAGCGCCGGCTGTTTCGGCTCCCAAACGGCTCTTCATGTTACCACAGTTTAACACAGAGCCTCAGTTTCGCCGCTGAGAGGCTCTGGTGCTCACAGCTCACGTGCGTGCTTCACTAAAACCCCACCGCTCATCGCGTCCAAATCGCGCACGTTCCGTGTTGTCCTGGCACCTTTGATGTCGGGGAATCAATCTTCAATACTCCGAAAATAATCCCACCAGACTCCTTTGCCCCTCCAACAGCGGGATGTCCTTGTCCTTTTTCCTTTTCGTCATTTCAAGCGATAAAAACTCTCGATCTTCTCTCGAATTATTAATATTTTTGGACGCCATCGGCTCGCATTCAGGGCGTCCCGAGCTGAATAAGGGCGTCAAATGACGGCAAGACGGCCCCCTGGCGGAAACGCTGGTTGACATACAATCTTTGAGCAGATGTTTATTTGGTGCTGCAGTTTATTTTATACTGGTACTTTTGGACCTTATGTAGAGGAGACGAACCGTCGTCCTCGCAGAGCATTCGGTCTGCTCGGTGCTGCAGCAGGAGTCTGACCACATCCATCTGATCAGAGCTGCCAAATAACCTCTCCATAAAAGTGATGTTCTACCCAGCTAAGATCATTAATTATACTTTAAAATACCACTGGCTTTTTTTCATGGTAAACCAGGTAGAAGACAGCTTTTGGGGTTGTTTCATTAAAGAAACAGTAAAGCATGGTCCATACTCTCCCATCTAGAGAGTTTAGATGGAGTAGGAGCCATGCTGAGGACAGAGAAGGTTGTAGTATTTTTAACTCACCCTGGCTTCCTCTTACATTTGTTTACAGAAATAGAGTCAGGCTCTTCTCTGGCCAATGTATAGGTGGAGAGCCAGGCTGGAGTTGGAAAATGGTAAATAATGGAAATATAGGAGAGACAGAACCACTGATACCTTCAACAACGGTCAACCATGCAGAGTGATGAGCGAACCCGATAGAATTGCCCGCCAAGCAGGTGTACTCCCCAGCGTCCTCAAAAGACACATTTCTCAGTTGGAGGATTTCCATTTCCTTGTCCGTGGTGTTAAGGCCAGCGGTCTAGAAAATAACAAAGGAAGCAGACCCAACAAGAAGCCCAAGAGGGGAAAGGTAACCATGAGTAAAGGATTCTGAAAGAGAAAGGGGATGGAGGAGCGTTCTCCTCCTCGATCCAACACCATCTGCCCACAAAGTACCAGAGAGAGCCCCTGCAGAGGACTCTCCTTTCTGTTAGTGGAGAAGAGGGTTAGGTTGACTCCTGAACTGGGCCACCCCATCACCACATCAAATACCTCAGTCTCATCTCTACATGCAAGAGATGGGCAACATGGAAAACTCCGCAGCAGAACAGGGCACACTCACAATCATACAAACTATGTAAGCATCAGATAAAAACAGGAGGTCTGGGGAACATAGCTAAGCAGAAGGAGGACAGCTGGAAGAAAATCTGGTGACGATCGGGCCTCTCCTATATAATTGGACACTTTACAAATATACTCTCCGCTCTCCTCCTCAGTCACATTGTAGAGGGCCAGCACCTGAGCGTCCGAGCTATTGACCCCAGAATGCTGGAAATAAAAACATGTCATGTGCATCACAGAAAATCAAATGACAGTAAAGAATTCAGGAGAAGTCATGTTGGTTATGTGCAGAGATTCAATAGCAAGATACACTTCATATATTCAGTTCCTAAAGCTTTAAGCCACTCAACTTTCAGATAACTAAAGTGAAATAGAAAAACAATAATGTGGCCCAAAATATATGTAACATTAAACCTTTTTCATAGAATTTTCACTCCCAAATGTTGCATCTCCTCTGAACATCACAGCAAACAACTCTAAAATAATAAATGAAACATGAGTATTGCTGTATTCGCTATCCTGATCTGCGTGACGCTAATGTGCAAGCCATGCAGTAAATTATTATTTTTAAAAAAAGAAGATGGATACCTATCATTTATAGATTGTAAAATATAAAATGTGTTTTATCAGGAAAAACATTTATTTAGCTCCACTGCCTGTCTTGACCTTTTTCAGAGATTTGAAAGGTTAATCAAAGTCATATTTTCCCATAAATAAGCACTACATTTTTAGATTAACACATTGAATGCCTTTTAAGACTTTATGCAGATCCGCAACTACTGGCTATCTAAGAAAATAAGTGGCATAGCAATACAGGGCAATATATAAAGAAGCATACCAAAGAGTAATTTATACTGGTTTGTTGCTGCAGGAGTGATAAGAGGAAGCTCCTACCTACCTTGAGCACACGGACATACGGTAATCCATCAGAACCGACTCTGCTCCCGTTCACCTTGATGTGCTTCAGCCACTGTCTGTGAGGCTGAGGGTCGCTGAGCACTTTGCACTCAAACTCCACGTCGCTGCCCACCACGGCGGTGCGGTCAGCGGGCAGGCCGGCCTGCAGGATGGGCCTGTGGGGAGAGCGCTCTGAAAAACAACAAGCCGTTTAGACAGAGAGTGAATACCGGTGAATACACATACTTTACAGAGATGCTGTATCAGTAACCAATGTGAGTTTGGAAAATTCCATAGTATAAATCTATTTTAGTATACCTCAACAATGGAATTATGATCAGTAGAAATGGCCATGACATGGGACCTGTAATATACAGACAACCTGAATGCAGTTTAAACTTACCGACTACGTCGAGCTGGTGGGTGTGATTGATGCTGCCGTACTGGTTCTCCACCACACAGGTGTAGTTTCCCTTATCAGAGGGAACTACAAATTCCATGATGATGAAAAGCAAAGGTTACAGTGACTGGCGTATAAACAGAGTACAGATAGGACTGCTGCTTAAAGTGACTAAGTATCCAAACATGCGGTTTATGGTATTAAACAGCACAGGGGATATCCCAGCTATGTACACAGAGATGAGTTCATTTGTTGGCAGCTACAGATGTGTTAACTCAAAAAAACCTCCCCCACTGCAGGTCAGTTTAGGTCCGGATGGAAATGGTAAAAATAGCACTTAATAGTGTTTAAGAACCGTACAATCAGTACTTAAGTTCAACTCAAATTGAAGTAACGTAGATGAGGCCAGCAGCTAGCCCACAGAGATGAAGCTAAACTGCAATTCTGCATTTTACATTAAAAACTGAAAATAACTTGTGTTCTCTCCATCTTCTTTTGGGGTTGTTTGCATTTGCTGATTTCATTAAAGAGCCTGTGACAGCCTCCCAACAACTGTTGTGCAATGAAATATTGGGCTACTAGTAATCTCGAACTGTCAGTTTAAAAAAGAAGGTGCGATACCGTTCCGATAAATATCAATAATTTCAAGCATCGCGGGGAAATTCCTTCGACTCATTTTGAAGTTTTGGGGGAAGCCGGAAGTGACGTCAATGCGGGAACGCTTCACTGTGCGGCGAGAGCCAAACACGGACAAAGCGTGTTGTCATGCGTAGAAATGGTGAATTACTGAGTTTAGGCACGTTAATAACGTTTTAATGAAGTTGACTACAGTATATTCATATTTGTCAGTGCTTTCATGTCAATTCGGCGAACATAAACAATATAATAACAATATAATAAATGATCGTGGTGAAGATGATGATTAAATTAGGATTAAAAATCGGTAGTGAGAGCTGCTGAATTTCCTCCCGTCGGATGTGATATAAAAACAAATCGATTATTTTTGGAGTTGTAAACTCAAGTGGATGAAGCTACATTTATCAGTGCTTTCATGTGAATTCGGCGAACATGATACATTAAATGATCGTGAGGATGATGATTAAAAAATCGTTTGTTTGAGCCGGTCTGCATTTCCTGATGAAAAAACAAACCGATGCTTTTTGTAGTTGTAGTACACCAACATGGATTAAACTTGTGTTTTTTTTTAACCACAATGTTGGGGAAATTAATGGATAAAATGCACAGATTAATTCCCACTCCGATCTGGACACTATAGGTCCAACGTTTCCCCGCAGCGAGGCTTCCCCCGTTGACAGTTTACGTGGGCTGGGTGCAGTGGCGGACTGGCCATGCCGGTACCGAAGTGGGCCGGTCGGATAAGTCACTAGCACATCCCCCACTCCCCCCGTTGACAATTTACTAGCGGTACCGAAGTGGGCCGGTCGAGAGTCCCGGGGTGATTTTTAGTCCCAGTCCACCACTGGCTAAATGACCGTATTATCGCCCATATTGACGCACCTAATTCCTAAACTTCTAAAAGATACAAAATAAACCGATCCTTCAGCCTCATATGAGCTCTCAGACACGTTCAAAATTAAACTGTCATCGCTGTCTGAGTTTGCTGCTGTGTGCGCCATCGTGCGTTTACATGCAGAAGCTGGGATCCTGAACGGTGCAGCTGGAGCGCTTGGCCCGCAATGACATCACACATAATGTGGCGGGATTTGAAGAATCCTCGAGAAGATCCAGAATATGGTCAACATTGAAGGGCAGATTAATGGTTATCAAAGTAAAAATATCCAAAATCAGTTCAGTAACGGTTTTCAAGAGGACAATATTTACTCAAATTGATGGGTTTGGATGATGGGGGAAAATCGTGTCACAGGCTCTTTAAAGAAACAGTAAAGCATGGTCCATAGTCTCCCATCTAGAGAGTTTAGATGGAGTAGGAGCCATGCTGAGGACAGAGACGGTTTTAGTATTTGTAACTCACCCTGGCTTCCTCTTACATTTGTTTACAGAAATAGAGTCAGGCTCTTCTCTGGCCAATGTAAAGGTGGAGAGCCAGGCTGGAGTTGGAAAATGGTAAATAATGGAAATATAGGAGAGACAGAACCACTGATACCTTCAACAACGGTCAACCATGCAGATTGATGAGAGAACCCGATAGAATTGCCCGCCAAGCAGGTGTACTCCCCAGCGTCATCAAAAGACACATTTCTCAGTTGGAGGATTTCCATTTCCTTGTCCGTGGTGTTAAGGACAGCGGCCTAGAAAATAACAAAGGAAGCAGACCCAACAAGAGGCCCAAGAGGGGAAAGGTAACCATGAGTAAAGGATTCTGAAAGAGAAAGGGGATGGAGGAGCGTTCTCATCCTCGATCCAACACCATCTGCCCACAAAGTACCAGAGAGAGCCCCTGCAGAGGACTCTCCTTTCTGTTAGTGGAGAAGAGGGTTAGGTTGACTCCTGAACTGGGCCACCCCATCACCACATCAAATACCTCAGTCTCATCTCTACATGCAAGAGATGGGCAACATGGAAAACTCTGCAGCAGAACAGGGCACACTCACAATCATACAAACTATGTAAGCATCAGATAAAACAGGAGGTCTGGGGAACATAGCTAAGCAGAAGGAGGACAGCTGGAAAAAGAAGAAAAAAAGGAGGGAGAGAGAGCCTGTGTGCTGTGCACGGAGGACTTTGAAGGGCAAGGGAGCGAGAGTAAAAGAAGAAGATGGCAAGAGAAGCCCTTATTAGGAGGGCACGGCACAGGCATGGGGCAGGAATGGTAACGGGTCCAACATAAACCCAAAACTAAACACTTTTTTTTATACTGTTCTGCTGGGAATTTTCCATAGCATCATTTACAGTCAGGAGCACTGAGCCAGGAGAGAGGGAGGAGAGACGGAGGGAGGGAGGAGAGAAACAGCTGAGGTTGTCTTGAGTTATACGGCCCTAGTTTATCCAGCTGGTCCACTGTGTCGTCCCTGTGCTGCGCGGTGGTTACCTGTGGGCTCATATCTGGTGACGATCGGGCCTCTCCTATATAATTGGACACTTTACAAATATACTCTCCGCTCTCCTCCTCAGTCACATTGTAGAGGGCCAGCACCTGAGCGTCCGAGCTATTGACCCCAGAATGCTGGAAATAAAAACATGTCATGTGCATCACAGAAAATCAAATGACAGTAAAGAATTCAGGAGAAGTCATGTTGGTTATGTGAAGAGATTCAATAGCAAGATACACTTCATATATTCATTTTCTACCGCTTAAGAAGTTAGATTTAAGACTTTTATGCCACTTTTTAGATGCAATACCAACTGAACGATAACCAAAATTAAATAACAACTTTGCTCAAAATATATCTGTAACATAAAAATGTTTTCATATAATTATCACTCACTCATGTTTCATCTGCTCTGAGCATCACAGAAAACCAACCAATAAGTGTACTGCTGGTTACTCTATCCTGATATGTGTGACGCTAATGCGAGAAGCATGCAGTCAATAGTTAAAAAAAAGATATGTTACCAATCATTTAGTCGTTTTAAAAACTAATGACAGAAAAAAATGTACTATTCATTACTCATCTTAGCATTGTTAAGAGCTTTGGAAGATTGATCCATATTTATTTCCGATTGATGATTTGAATGCCTTTTAAGATTTTTATAAGAATCCCCTTTCACAGGAAGTACTTGCGATCTAAGAAAATAAGTGGCATAGCAATACAGGGCAATATATAAAGAAGCATTCAAAAGAGTAATTTATACTGGCAGGAGGAGTGATAAGAGGAAGCTCCTACCTTGAACACACGGACATATGGTAATCCATCAGAACCGACTCTGCTCCCGTTCACCTCGATGTGCTTCAGCCACTGGATGTGAGGCTGAGGGTCGCTGAACACTTTGCACTCAAACTCCACGTCGCTGCCCACCACGGCGGTGCGGTTGGCGGGCAGGCCGGCCTGCAGGATGGGCCTGTGGGGAGAGCGCCCT